>NW_024580667.1:3895435-4128748 GCF_017639235.1 Corvus kubaryi
CCCCCCCCCCCCCCCCCCCCCCCCCCCCCCCCCCCCCCCCGGCGGTGTGAGAAATAATTTTCTTGCCGAGAGACAGAATTTAAAAATCTTTTTCAGGAGAGCATAATGCTATTTCTCTCATTTAAATGACCTTGTAGGCATTTGATGAGTAATTAGGTCTTTAAAGAGGGACTATTTAGATTAATTTCTGAATCTGCTTAAAATTATTATACACAAAGTGGCTGAAGTGCATCAGTTGTTGTCTATTTTGCCTTATCCATAAAAAAAAAATTGTGATGATATGCTGTGCACTGTAATTGTTTTATGCAAAACAGCATGTCTTGATTTCTGTATGGTACAGTGACACACAGAGGGAGGAACTTCATGAGGGACAAAGCAGTTTCTTCATTAACAGGGCCAAGATTTGTGTTCAGCTGCCAGTAGTATTGAAATGTGTCAGTTATGTGCTTTTAGCTGGTTTTGCTTAACAGTGGAATTAGTTGTAGTAGTCACTTGCTTGGAAGTCTTGACCAGTTAGGAGATTAAGGCATGTTTCTGATTTGCAGCCCAGTCACACAGAATTGAATTTTAAAACAAAACTGCTAAGCCTAACAGCTGGGAAACTAATAATATCTCATTATTTTTGTGAGCTGAAAAATAGTATGGCAGCAAATTACAGTTTGGGAGAAGTTGGGGTTTTTTAATCTGTGCTCCTTTGTGCAGTGTGCTTGCATTTCCTCTGAACGTAATTTGTTTGGGGTTTAAGGACATGGCTATAGCCTTAATTGTCAGCCATGATATAGAAAATACTACTATCCTGTAACAAAACTGTTTTGTAACATAATTGTGGCAAATAGTTTTAATATGAGAACATAAAGACAATTTCAGGAGCACATTCCCCCTGCCAATTCTGACGAGTCCTGCTTTGGCAAGTACAGAAGGAAATAAAGAAAAAAATTTCACTAATAACTGGAGAATGTATTATTTGGGCATTTTATTTAGAATGCTAATTTTCTTCTATTATAAGTGAGAAGTAAAAAAGATAGCAGTTTTCTTAGGTCCACATTGATATTTCCGAGCACAGTATTCTAGAGCTGTGTTTGTTGTATACTGTGTATGTGTAAACATAATTTATAGGGTATCTAATCTGTCTCTTTGAAAAATATCATACATAAATTTGTCAGAAGGTTCATCTTAAAACATTATGGAGAAAAATTAACATTTGTCATTGCATTCTTGCATGGTCTTGGGAGCTCTGTGTACCTCTGTGTCAAAGGGATTCTTGATAGGGATCATCATTAGCAGAGGCAAATGAGTGTTATAATTAATCAGGTTCTGTTGTTTTGGAAATGGTGTGGCTTAATATGGGCACTGTATAAGCAGGTTTGTCCTGCATGTGGTAATGCTTTACAGCATAGTCTTTGGACAGTAATTTTAGTGGGTTTGTTTCTTGTGTTTAAGGTTCTCTAAACCCAAGGTTGCAGCCTTAGCAGATGCTACTTAGGAATGGCGAGACCGTTTTCAATTAAGTGAGAGCAGAAATGAAACAGTTTCCAATCCAGCTACCAGTGAGCAGTGGTTCTTTAATATAAACCAACAGTGCTACTGTTTTTGATTGCAAGCACAATGGTGTAAGTTAGACACAATGACAACTTCTGTAACAACTTTCTTAACTCTGAATTTTTCTTTATAACTTGTCCTGTAACTGCTTTACTTATATTCCTTATGGATCTGTTAATCTTTCTCTTCAAAACTGAAGAATAATTTGTGATACTGCATAAAACTAGATGTGAATATGATCATTAATGATCACAGCTAATGATCACTAAAGTGCCTGTGGAATTCCTGTACAGTATCCAGGTAACTTTATTGCATGCTGTAAAAATTGCTGTACTACCACTGTTTATTATAACAAACTGATCTCCATACATCATCTTCAATGGCTGAAATACATCTTAAAGTAATACTAAAATGTTCTTCTAAAAGCAAAAAAAATTTGTCCTGTGCACAAACTGTGACCTAAATGTTAGCCTGTTTTAAAAAAATCAAACAAAACAGTTTTGAAACCCCACAAAACAAAAACAAAACAAAGCCTAGCCAAAAAAAAGAACCACAACAAAACAAAACCTCACAAACACACACAACATACAACTCTCCCACTCTAGTCTGCATTTGGTGTTGAAGAGCCACATTATGTGTTTACAGAAGCTCTGCAGCGATTCAAGTAATGAAATAACCTTAAGTGAATTAGGTGACCATAAGGAATACGTGCAGAACTTAGTTCTGTGTATTTAGTTTTCAGTGTGTCTCAAATTAAAATACATAGCTCTGCAAGGGCCTTTATTTTGTTGTGACTGTTGAGAGTAGCATCTTGTTTTCTGTGTCAGATATGCAGACTCCTAAACTCCTCTTTTGTGTGTAGCTTTTCTAGCATGTCCATGCCACTGACAGATGGTTTCAACTGGACCAGAGGAGAGAGTGCCCCTCTTTGTGTCGTTTAATGTAATCATTCCTGTCTGTGAAATTTTGTGAGTTAATGAGAGCTACTTAATTTTTTTTCTGAGACAGAATTACTTGTTTCCTCATATTTTTAATAGTTGTAACAAGGATTTTGGCCTTAGATTTTGTGTGTCTTTTGGGAATTGAGTATTGTTAGAATAACTGCTTGTTCATGCTAAAATATTCTAACGAAATTGGAATGCAACCAGTAAAATGCATGTTGTTATGGGATTAGAGTTACATTAAACTCTACTGTCAGAATGCATTAGAGGAAGTATTGTCTACATGATTTTTCAACCTGCATGAGTAAAACTTGCATAACTTCTTCCTACAAACACTATTCTTCCAAAGCTATTATGGCCTGGGCATATTACACTATTGCTAGAAGTATTTGCTTAATTTCTTTAATATTGTTAATGCTAAATCTGTCATTCAGATAAGCAGTAGGACTGTAATTCAGATATACAGGTATTTAAGAGATTTCACCATTTCTGGATTATGGCTTCCTTTACACCTGTAGTTCACTTTCTTTGGGTAAATTGATTTACATCTTGCTCAAATAGAATTCTGTGTTGTCTTTTTTAAATACGTAGAAGTAAATACTGTCTGTCTCAAGGTTGTTTGAATATAATTAGGGTTGACATTTTCATTGTAAAAAATTCTTTCAATGAGTTGCATTGTTTTAAATAAAAATTGTGCCTTGCTGGTACTAATAAGTTGAGAAATGTTACATGTAGCAAACTTGGTTTATTGACTTTACTAGCAAAACAGGTCTGTGTTTTAAATTTCTAACATCTAGCATTATTCTGTTTCTAGTATTGCCTATACATAGCTCTGCAGTTCAAAGCTGATCAAGCATTCAGTGCAATATCTTTTGTTCTGAGCATACAGCAGCTTGCTCTTTGCTTTCGAGTCTGACTTTCCAAACTGAAGACCAGAATGAGTTGTGTGCTGATTTTGTTGGTTTTGTGGCATGTATTGAAGTTGCTTCCTAGCTGAAACGTCTCTGTTGTTAGCAGATTCATACATCCTGATGTGAACTGAGGGGAGAGAAAAAAGCATACCAAGTTTGTAACTTGAGCAGCAGTGCCTGGGACCAAAGCTTCTGCAAATTTCCATAGTGTACCGCTAAACAAATCCCACTTTCTGGAGTGTCATTTTTGGAAATCTTCTTTCTGGATTGGTCACTGTCCTGGTTTCAGCTGGGATAAAGTTAATTTTCTTCCTAGTGGCTGGTACAGTGCAGTGTTTTGGATTTAGGATGTTGGTCACACACTGGTGTTCAGTTGTTGCTGAGCAGCACTTACAGGAGTCGAGGCCTTTTTGTCCCCCAACCCATCCCACCAGCGAGAGGCTGGGGCTGCACAGGAAGCTGGGAGGGGACACAGCCAGGGCAGCTGACCCCAGCTGACCCAAGGGATATCCCAGACCATATGGTGCTCAGTGTTTAAACTAGAGGGAGAAAGGCGGCCAAAGGCTGCTGCTCAGCGACAGGCTGGACAGCAGGTGGTGAACAACTGCATAGTGCTTCACTTGTTTGGCATGTAATAATAATAATAATATATTTGATATTAATACTGATTTCCCCTTTTGCTTCTGTGCTATTAAACTGTCTTTGTCTCAACCCACAGCTTTCCTTTTTTCTCTCCCCCATCCCACTGGATGAGGGATGGGGAGCGAGCAAGTGCCTGTGTGGTGTTTGCTCCTGGCTGGGTTAACCCACAACGGTTACCAGCATGGTGCCATTATTAACTAGTACTGAGAATGTGAGCCAATGGAAGCAATTTGCTTAATGTATCTATACTTTAATACTGACACAGTGAACATGGATAGATTTCATACAACTTGCATGCATCTTGCCCTCCAGATGCTCCAACTGTATATATTATGTTTTAGGGCATATGCCTGTGATCTTAAAAAAAGCCAGGAAATAAGTTCAAATAACACTGGAAATGTGAAAAGGAGTATAACTCTTTCTGCCTATGGGTTACATGGTGTGTCTCCTAATAGAGTGTTTTTAGAAGATTGCTGCCAAAGCATTGAAATGTTGAAGTTAATTTAGCATTCCATTTGTGACTTCAGAAAAAAAAAGGAAAATCAAGAGATTAATTACGCAATGTAAATTTGAGAAAGGGCAAATTGAACTCTTTGGTCACTTCTTGTATTAATTCTTCAAAGGGAAACAATTAAATTTTTAATATTTGTTTTATTTTTTCATTTGTCTGATATTTTTTCTTTTTAGTTACTGTTTTTTACAGATGTCTGCCCAACAGTGGTATGACTTAATATTTCCAAGTCACATCGGTATATATCACAGTTCGTGGTGTTTGAGAGAAGAGGTTGGGTATTAACATGGGGCTTTATCAGAACTGTGTAAACTGTATGACTTTTCTGGCCTTTCTAAAGCATTTTTAAACATTTCAAAATTTACCAATCTAGTACTTGAAAATAAGCATACCTTTCCCCGAGAACAAATGTGCAAGAAAGATATAACACTGTTAATCCCTTTCTGTTTGCAGTTTAAGTTGTTTTGAAGTATGTGATTTATTTTTCTCTCTTACCAATGTGAGATTTAGATTTCTTTGTAACAGAGAAATATTTTTTAAATCAGCAGACCTGCAGTATGGGTGTGTCTCCATTGCTGTTTTCTCTTCTTTTTCCTCAGGTCATAGTGGTCTTTTGAATTAACTGTCTTGATCATCCAACCTTAATGTGCTTTGCTGCATTTCATGTGGTAGAGTGACCTCAGAGTGTGAGAACTGATTTAGTTTTGTATTAAACTAAGCTGAATAATGCACTCTGAAGGTGAACATAATGCTCTCCAACTACTACTGGATGTTTAGTCCGTGGGACCAGACTAACCCTAGTTCAGAGCAAGACCCTTGAAAACACTTTCAGTGTGAGCGTTTGGATTCTCAATACTTCTTTGTTCTGCCAGTCTATTCCTATTGCACTGCACATCCTGCTGATGTAGACTTGGGGTCTGGTACAGAATTTGAAGTGATTTTTTGACTGGAGAGGAGTTGCAGCAAGTTTACAGATGGCACCAAGCTGGGTGGGAGTGTTGATCTGCTGGAGTGCAGGAAGGCTCTGCAGAGGGATCTCCGCAGGCTGGATCCATGGGCTGAGGCAAATTGTGTGAGTTTTAACAAGGCAGAGTGCCAGGTCCTGCCCTGGGGTCACAACAACTCCAGGCAGTGCTCCAGGCTTGGGGCAGAGGGGCTGGAAATCTGTCTGGTGGGCAAAAAAAGCTGTCAGTGTAGCAGGGAGGCCAATGGCACCTGGCCCATATCACCAGTACTGTGGCCAGCAGGACCAGGGCAGTGATTGTCCTGCTGTACTGGGCACTGGTGAGACCTCACCACGAATCCTGTGCCCAGTTCTGGGCTCTCAGTTCAGGAAGGACATTGAGGTGCTGGAGCATGTGCAGAGAAGGCAATGGAGCTGGGAAAGGGTCTGGAGCACAAATCTGGTGAGGAGCGGTTGAACGAACTGGGGGTGTTTAGCCTGGAGAAAAGGAGGGTCCAGGGGACATTACGGCTCTCTCCAGCTCCCTGACAGGAGGGTGCAGCCAGGTGCAGCTGGTCTCTTCTTCCAGGCAACAAGTGAAGACAAAAGGAAATGGTCTCAAGTTGTGCTGAGGAGGTTTGGATTGGATTAGGAAACAATTCTTTACCCAAAGGGTTGTCAAGCACTGGAATAGGTTCCTCAGGGAAGTGGTGGAGTCACCATCCCTGGAGGTATTTTCAAAGACGTGTAGTTTTGGCACTTAAGGGAAAAGCACTTGGGTTTGTCTTGGTTAACAAGATTTAAACCTTATCAGATTTTGGTCATGCCTCAAATCGAATACCTTTGAAACTGCTCTTACATGCTTTTGTAATTTCAGGGAAGAATTTTCAAACTGACTCTCCTTTTGCTGGGATTTTGGACTTCACAGCATTATCTCAGTGGAGCAACCTGTGCTAGGCTAGATGGTGAGAAGAAACAACAGAATTTTGTTCTTTTTACCCCAAAGTTTTAGCTTGACAGACATAAATATGGTGACTTTTACTGAGGGGTTTTATCGTCTGGAAAAAATTGGTGGGAATGGTACCTTACCCTAATTTCTCCAGGGAAACTATTCTGCTCTCTGTGTGCATGTGACTGAATTTTGCCAGGATGAGTCAGCTCTTGACAAACAGCTTTTGATTTGTGACGGACCAGATGTTGGCTGTGATGTGTGTCAAGACTCACACCAACCTGATGGAGTGACGTCAACACAAATGGGACGAGACAACTTAATGTGTCCTGTTAACAGAACAGAAAAATGTGGTTTAATGTACTGTGCATTCTATTGTGTAAATAGTGTGACATTACTGTAGGCCTGGGCCTGTTGAGAAGGGGAAGGCCCTGGAGAAGGGGAGGCTCAGGAAGGATCTCGCTGATGTGCACCAAATACCTGGAGGGAGGGTTCAAAGAGGACAGAGCCCGGCTCTTCTCAGTGGTGCCCAGTGACAGGACCAGAGGCAGTGGCACAAACTTGGGCACCAGGAAACACTTCAACTGTGAGGGCTCCCAAGCCCTGGCACATACTGCCAAGGGAGATTCTTGATTGTTGAAGATACTCAAGGGTCACCTGGACATGGTCCTGGGCAGTTGGCTCTAGGTGGCCCTGCTGGAGCAGCGGCGTGGACCAAATGACCTCCAGAAGTCACCTCCCACCTGAGAAATGCACTTTACACTTAAAAAACAAATACAGAATCAAATGTGGAAAATGCAGGTGGTCTAAAATCTGTGGGATATAACACTGAATTGCTTTAAAAAGTTGGTTGTGTTCTAAAAGAAGGGGGTTGTGCACATAATTTAGGAACTTGTTTACATGGCAGACTTTCCAATATGTACTACCAAGTAGTGCTCACTTAAAATTATTTCCTATTTGGGTTGTGACTTGGGAGATTTTTTCAGGTAGGTGTTATGGCTAAAATAACCTCTGAACTTGCATAATTACAGAAGTGCAGTATCTAACTGATAATGAAATAAATGTTTTGGAGAGTTTTCTAATGATCTTCTGATTGCATACTAAAACATTAAAATTTCAGGATTTTTAATAGCTGTAGGAACAGCAAACAGATTTTGTTTCAGCATTTTGTATCATGATTCTCAAGTCATTCAGACGTGGTTTTGAATGATAGGTTAACTCTTTGAATCTAAACTTTAGGCAAAAGTGAATTAGCTTTTGATAGAAAAGTCATGGGATGTGAATTTTGCTTTCATATGAGTGAGATCTTAGCTTTATTTTATAATTAAGCTTCTGGCTGAAGTAATCTTAGTGTAATTTGAATTTGTGTAAAATAGAAGAACATCAGTATAGAAGAGAATCTGGTTTTGTAAATAAGATTCTTCAAATGTTTTTGAGACCCGTCTGATTCTGCTAACAATCTTTTGTCCTTTAACACTGGCAAGCACTCAAGTTACGCTCTCCTTTCTTTGTTTCAAGCTTATTGAAGTAACATCTGTTTCTGAAAGGGGTGATCCTTCTAGGGCCAGAAGAAAACTGAAAACCAACTTATAAAAGCCCAGTTCTTTGTGAAGGGTTGTTTTTCACTAAGTCCATTTCTTACCTGTCTCACCCCTGTGGCCACACCTCTGCCCAGGCTGATGGGAACAACCTGGCAGAAGTGGAAGGCCAGGATTTCCTCATTTCCTGATTACCTATATAACAGTTCTTCTTAAAGCACTCATCAAGCTATAGTCCAGGTGGCAGCTGGAGTAACTTTTGATATCTCCTGAGCTTTTCTGTTCTTGTAAAATGTCCAGAGGTGCAGCAGAGCACAGAAAAGAGTCATTGAAGTCTGGCCAAAATAATCTGTTTGCATGTAAAGGAGGTACATACTTGTCTAGAGTGGAAAGCTCTCTGCTTGTGCTGGAAATTTGTATTAAGTAATAGGGTTTTTTATTGGTGGTATTTGGTTTTGACCCAAAACGGTACCTAAATTGCATTTAAATTACTCTAAGGCATGTATGAAAATGTTTATATTCTTTTTTTAATAAATTTGTGTTCTGTTTGTTATTTTAATGCATTGAGGGCAGCTGCTCCTGCAGTCTGTCCAATGTCCAACCTGCTCTCTGTGTGCTCCTGGGAAGGAAGGTTTCTAGGAAAGCAGCCAGCCTTAAAAGACTTCTGTTCAGATGCAATGTGAATGTTTTTGTGCCTTTAGCTTTGTTTTGTGCATTTAGCTTTGTCATTCAGTCACAGCTGTAATGTTCAAGCACTATGTTGATCTTAAGGTGCAAAGAAAGATGCTCTGTGCAAGGCAGAGGCAGCTTAAAATGGAAAACTGCATTTCCAGGAACTGCAGTTGATAACCTGCGAGTATATTACTTTTTTTTAGTGTTTAGCTTTTAAGGGTGAGGTTTTTATTGTTTCACAAATATGCGGGGAAAAAAATTGGGAAAAAACATATATTGAAACTGTGGGTCTTGCTTATAGGAAGTGCCTTCATTAATAAGGCATTATTAGTCAGTTACTGAAGAAGGAATTATTTCTAAAGATTTCAAGACAATATGGTAGTTCTGAGTGCTGCAAGGGGGACAACCAAAGAAGTGTCATGTTAAGCTTCATGATCATGGGGGGAAGAAGAATTTTAAGGGCTTACTACGAAGTTATAATATGAAGGAGGTCCAAGCAGGTTCTCATCTGTTGCTGTATTGGCAGCTCTATCTATTCATAACTTTCAGCATAACTTTTTGCAAACAGCAGAAGACTAGAATGCTCTGAGAAAAGGAGCATCATCCATTTGTATTTTCTCTGTTGGTAAATTTGTGATACCTGTATTTCTTTGCAGTGTACATGAAAGCACAGGAGCTACCTTTTTCTCTGTTGGTACCACAGGACTGCTTGAATTCCAAATGAAAAACTCCATTAAAAAAAACAAACTTCACTGCTTTTTTCTTTTCCCAAACTGGCCTTATTTGCTCTCAGTAGAGCAGTTGGAAACTTTAATTTAGGCCAGGTTGTGATGTGGCTTTTAAGATGTTTGGGGTTTTTTAGGGAAATTTTAAAAAAGAAAGGAGAGGGCTCTCCTTTGTCGTGTTGGCAGATGGCAAGGTCCTGTAGCTCTGCATTTCATTCACAGCTCCTGAAGAACTGAGAGGTGGAGGAATGATGTCCCCTGTGATTTCTTTCTGTAGCTGATCTCAAGGGTTTAGCCAGGGAGAGGGGCTGTGAGTACTAGATATCACTGCATACCTGCAGTGAGCTCTTGTGAATATCTGTGCTTATCATTGAGGGAGCACAACCAGTTGTCAAAGCTTTTAACACATCTTTCTGTAAGAACTTTGGAAATGGGACTTCTGTGGTACTCAGATAATTTTCTTTTTTTCTTTTTTTTTTTTGTTAAATTATGTCTATGGATTTAAATAACTCTCAGCTGTTGTAAATAGTCTGTATTCTAAATGTGTTCTTCTGTTTCACTTCTGCTGTCTGTAGAGGAATTTTCTTTTAACTTAAATTCAGGGCCTGTTGTTCCCAGATAAAGATCTGATGCACAACATAAAAATATTGATTAAAATATTTGTGTAGGACTGTCTGTTCTTAGATTGTGATCTGAAGCTAAACCTTTGTCAATAGATGGGAAAGATTGATAGGGGAACAGAGGAGATGGGACATAACTGTGCATTCTAACCAAAAATCCAACTCTGTGCTGAACTAAAGAAACTCTTTATTAAAAACCATGAATATAAACTTCACAAAACTGGAGTGGGGTCCTTGTGTTGCTGTTTAGGTTGCAATTTGCAGTAATTGAGTTTTCCATATGCTAAAGACAGTGATTTCTGAGAATTACATCACTAATTGTCAGGTAGAATGGTAGATTTCAGCAATGCACTGAGTTTACACTTTCACTGGGATTTAACTTTTTTAACTTTCCTGAAGAAAGAAAAAAAGTCTGTCCTTGTTTTTCAGTTTGTACTAATGTGCAGATTTTAGCTAATGGGTAGAAGGAGTAGAGAGCACAGGACACTAATGAAAGAGGTTTTAGCAGCTGACAAGAGGTATCAAAGTCAATCCTGCTGAATTGGGTTTTTGCTGTTCTGTGATCTTGATGTGCTTCACAGATATGAGCACTTCTCTGTCTTTTAGTAAACTAAGGAGTGTGACTGCTGAGTTTTGCCCAACTCTTTTACAGGAAGACTTAATTTGTTGTCTGACCAGCACTACGTTGTTCATAAAGGCTTCCAAACAATATCAATTTTAATATCAGTTAAATTATTGGGGGTTTGCCTTGTTGTGTGTGAGATGTTTTTGTGCTGGTGTGCTATAATAATTAAAATATTAACTTTAGGGTAGGGGATATTGATACCTCAGACATGCATTTTATGCAAGAGTGAATGAAACTGAAAACTTACTATGCTTATATCAGACTTTCTTGGGTTGGGCTGGGTTTTTTTTTTTTCAGAAGGCAACAACTTGGTCTGGTATCTTGCATATTTGGTCTTTGAAAAATAAGATCTCCAGTATAATTAAATATAGAAAAATTATCGTAGCTACTTAATGATGGCTCAGTAGTGCAGTCTCAGATGAACTTAATTCAGAGGAGTAGATTTTTTAAATGATTGCAGAAGATTTGATGGGAACATATATTTGAATTGCTTTGTCACATTTTAATTATGTGTGCATATATGGCAGGAGGTTTGGGGTGTGAATATATGCATCACGGATATCTAAGTCAATATATATTATAAATAATATGCTCATTCAACTGCTGGAAAGGCTAAATCTAGCTTGGGTTTCTCCTTGAAATTGCTGTTGTTTTGAGTGAGTTTGGAATATTACAGCAGTTTTGCCAGGGAATTTAGTGTAGGAATTTTTCATGGTATGCAGGAACCACCGCTTTAAATACATTGCCATGTGTTCAGTACTATCAACCAATAAAGTTTCCATCTTCAGGGGACTGTTGAGGTTCCAGTGAAGCCATAACTTGCTGGAGGAGTTTATCTGGGGAGATCTCACCTGCAGTGCTGCATCCAGCTCTGGGGTCCCCCACATGGGAAGGACATGGGCCTGTTGGACAAGTCCAGAGGAGGGACTTGAAGATTCTCAGAGGGCTGGATCACCTCTGCTGCCGAGACAGTTGAGGTTGTTCATCCTGGAGAAGAGAAGGCTCCAGGGAGACCTTATTGTGGCCTTTCAGTACTTTAAAGGGGGTTATAAGAAAGATGGAGAGAGACTTTTTACCAGGGCCTGTAGTGACAAGAGTGTGGGCAACAGTTTTAAACTGAAATAGAGTAGGTTAAGATTGGACATAAGAAAGAAATTCTTTGCAATGAGGGTGGTGAGACATTATGCTTTGGTCCGTATTTCCCTCTCAGTCTCAAAACATAGCCACATAGTAGCTACTATGAAGAAACTTAACTCTCCCCAGCCCGTTACAGCACATAAGTGTAACGTATTCCTTTTCCAGGGTGATCAGCCTGTTGGCATAATTGCTTTGTTCTCCTTTTGTGGAACCTGTCCCCTCCTAACAGGCCTTGGCCATCAAAGTTGGTCTTGTGCTCCTAAAAGCCAAATAAACCCTTGCTGTCAACTTCAACTGCATAAGCAGTTGCCCGGTTACTGTGATTCAAAAAGTGCTGGATGGGTGTTTGAAGGGAATAACTACCATCATAAGCTTTCTTAAAAGTTTTATAAGTTGCGTATGGTTGGGTTTTGGTTTTCACTTGCACATGTGTCACCCAAAGTATCAGGTGTTGGGTATTTATGTTTTTACCTCTTCACAAGCAGTGTTGTATAGTTATTTGAAAAGCATGCCAACAGGTTGAGTTCTGTGGTTGAGTAATGCTCTGTATTCTCTGCAGTCTCTAGCACTTGTCTTTCTCTTTTTCTCTCTCTTCAAATTGTTTTGACTAGAGGACCATAATAAAGAAAATACAGTATGATAATTTGATTTCATCTTCCCATTTCCCTCTCCCCCATCTTCAACTGCCAGCACATTTCTCCTCATTCGCTTTTTCCTAAATGTTGCCTTTCTTAGCAGTTAACTTCTGGTTCTGTTCTGTGTAGCCTTCAATTCATCTAAAAATATGATTAGACTTGAATTTGCAATGCAATCTCTAGTATAAAGTAGCAGGCTGCTGTGGTAGGGTTCCATAGTGTAGGTACATGCTATTAGTCCAAAAGCAATTGGCACTTTTAAATCCTGGTTTTGTTCACATTTGTAACCTTATTTTGTAATTACTTGGGATTCTTCTTAGCTTCAAGAATGTGCCATCATTCAAACCAGAGGAGTAGTCAATTTCTCTGTTTTTGCCTCTTTACTGCCAGGGAAGTTGGTGTGGAGATATGCTTATTTCTCCATGTGTGTATAGCCTAGAACAAAGGTGGAAGCTGCATTTCTGCTGCTGGGCTCCTTTCCAGTGACAGCAGCACCAGCTGCTTGTGGCAGCCAAATGAGCAACGCTTGGGAATGCCTCAAATAGGCAGCAGCAAATTTCTTACTGAACAGTCAGTCTCCTGATTCTTCTTTGGGACTTCTACCAATGTCACTGGATATTTTTAATTTTGTTTTATTTCAAGAACATTGGTGCACAGGTGGTTTTGAGACAGTAATTTAGGGAAGGAATTTGATTTTCTGGTCCAAATGAGGAACCACAGTATTTATCACTTCAGGTGAAATCACTTTTAGTTTGATTTGAATTTGAAGTGACGTGATTGAAAGAATACTTCGACTTTTTGCTTTTTGGTGAGAGAATGTGTAAGGACCCAAGGTGTTGCTTGGCTGCCTCATTTCACTGTTCAGCCTTTGAACATAAATAAAGGGCAGCTGGAAACTGGTGAAATGTCAGGTGCTGTTCCTGACCTGGACCATGGATTCAGCTTCCTGTTTTTGTCGATGTCCCAAAGGTCAAATAATCACTTGCAAGAGTGTGGGATGTTTCAGTGTGTGCACTTTACATGGTCATGCACAGATGGAGTCAGTGCTCTGATTCCTGCTAATTTTGTATTTCCAGGAGTAATTTGTTGTTTGGTCTTTTTTGAAAAGCAGTAGTAAAACCCTTGTCTTCTCCTGGCAGGTCACTGGCACCCTGTGCTTTCCTCACAGTGGTGCTGGCACAGACTTCAGTACAGCTGTGTTCAGAGCTCACTGGGAAATTCATCCAGGCAGCTTTCCCTTTTTGTAATAAAAAAAAAAAAGGAAAAATATTTTATGTGGCTTTTAAGTAAAGGCTTTACTTAAACTAAATTAGTTTCAGTTAACAGTTCTATTAAATGTTTAGCCATTAGAAAACACTGTGGTTTTTTTTAATAAAGAAGTTGTGAAATGATCATGTAATGCATTATGCTGCATGTGTACTAATAATTGTCATGTAGGTGCTTATAGTTCACCCAGGAATAATTGTCCTGCAGTTAATATGAGAGATTCTGTATGGCTGAGTCTCCCTAATGACAAGATTTTGCTAAGGAGAGACCTCAAACTTTACATTAGCACATGAAGAGAAGAGCTGAATTTAAAATTCATGAACAGTTATTTTAACAGGAACTGGTGTCTCATATTTAAGTACTTAGGAAGGGTATTTTTTGTCATCCAGATATTTAGTTAGGTGAATAGTTCTTTTCAGTTTCAAAGTTTTTTCTAGTAGCTGCATTAGCTTTTTCCAATAATTGTAGAATCATATAATAGTTTTAATATAATTTTTGAAGTTAGCAAGAAAGATGATATTTCACAGAATCACAGAATATTGTGATTTGGAAGGGACCCACAGGGATCATTGAGTCCAACTCCAAATAAGCTGCCATAAATTAACTTATTTCAATGTAGGAAAAGTCTGAACTAGTAGAGATGGTGTATAGACTGATGTTTTTCTTACAGAGATTCCTAGACTGTTGAAATACAATCTATACTTTAAAAAAAAAAAATAGAAAAAACCACCCCAAACCAGAAAATATACCATGACTTCAAACAGTAGTTTGTATGCATTAGATATGTAAAAATACAAGAAACTACTATTCAGAAACCAAACAGATCCAGTCAGAGAAACTAAATTTTCTTCATCTGTGACAGATTTTTCATTTCAGTACGTTGTTGAAAGCTTCAGACCTTAAGAGGTCAGAATTCATTCATTTCTCCCCTGAAAAGAGAATTCAACAACTTCCTATAAATATCATAACCAGAGACTTTTTTTCCCCAATATTCAGCTGAATGTTCTTAATAAATCCCATAATCCTTCCATAATTTACAATGTTTTGAATGACCCTAAGGGCTGATGATGAGAGTCATAAATTCAATTTCTGAAATACTGGAAGTTCTCCAACATGTTTAAAAGAAAACCTCAAGTGTTAATGCTTTCCTTAGTTTCATACACGATTTTGATGACAACTTAAGAAATTTAATACTTTTGAAACACACAAGACAGACTTTCTTTTTGGGATACTTTTCCTTTTCCCAGCACATTAATGTAGTTGGCAGTTCAGAGGCCACACTCTTGTAAGAAGTACAAGAAAGTCTGTCTGGATCAAGATGTTGCAGATAATTTAGCATTACTGATCAGTGCTGCAATGGAGAACTTTCTCACTTAGAAACTTGATTTCTCTTACTGGCCTCAGTAACTCCTGTTTATTGGCTCCAAAGGGTCTTGTGAGTTGGCATGCACATAGAAATATCCCTTAGCCTGTGATTGTTAGTGACAGCCTGACTGAACTGAGTTGTTTTTTGGTTTGGTTTTGTTGGTTGTTTATGGTTTGGGGTTTTTTTTAAACAAAAATTAATATTGATCTATACAAGAAGCAATTTTGATTGAACCGACTATCAGAATAAATTCTGTTTAGGTCTGTGTATGCATTATAAAAATATTATTTTGTTTGACCATTGCTGTCTTTCAAGTTTGAGACTTTTTACTGTGTAGTGGTAGCAAATTAAATGGCAGTTTTGTTGTTAGTCTGATACGGGGAACAGAGAGGCCCCTAAAGACTTGCTGATTTCTTTCCATATAATGCAATATAAAGGTGATACATTTTCAATATTGAGGAACTGTCGTGTTACCACAGACATGATAGCAATATTTAAATGAGGTTATTTCCATTAAAAATGTTAAGTTTCTTCTCTGTTTCTGTATTGGCCCATGCAAGTTAGATGTACCTTTGTCCTTTTTAATGAACATGTAGGAGGCTTCTGATTTTGTCAGACAGTAGTGTTGGGGCAGCTGAATTTTAGTGCTGGTGTATTCCAGGCAATGAGAAAAACCCTTTTATGAATCAGATCTTCCACTGCTTCTCCCTGACTTCCCTCTTGTACTTTGGGTTGCTGGGTTTTTTTTTAAAAAAAATGAAAGATAGCAATATGATAAATCTAAGTAGTCCATATTGGATTAAAGAAGAAATTAACACAGGGCATTCAGAAAAGAAATAGTGTAAAAATGGAGGTTTGACATTGGCCAGTTTTGGATTAGATGTCTGTCAGGTTATTTTAAAATAAAAAAAAAATGCTAAATTGAACTGTACTGTTACAGTTAAGCTATCCTTTTTTCCATGCAACATTTGAGGATAAGGCAGAGGAGGACCTGGACACCATCCAGAAAGGACTTCAGTAGTGGAAGTTATGAACTTCTAAAAGAGGATTTACCACTTGAGAATGGAAAAACTAGTAAACCTTTGGGGTAGACTGAGGCTGGTTGGCTGTAAACAACTCAGCAGAAGAATGCAGCTGTAGTAGGTGGCTCAATGATCTGCGTGTCAAGAAGGCAAATAAAGGATTGTGTACCAGGCACAATATTTCCAGCAGAGAAGAAAACATTGTTAAGCATTGTGCAAACTCTTGCTAAGACTTCATCTGGAGTTCTACTCACAGTTCTGGTTGCTTTTGTTAAGGAAAATTAGAACTGGAACAGGTTCTAGGAAGAGTTTCTGAAATGAGAGAACCTGTCATTAAAAAAAAAAAAAAAACCACCATTTTGTTAGGCTGGGATAAATCTTATGTAAGCTCAGTTTTGTTAGCAGGACTAATATATTTAAAGTGGACATTAAAAGTAGTAAAGGGGAATAAAACATAACCAGAGTGCAGGGGGAGAGATGGTGTAGGGAGTGATTAACGCATGGGCGTTCACCTGAGGGTGTAATTTCCTAAAGGAGTTTTTGGCAACAGTGGTGGCTGACATACTCCTGTTTTTCTTACTCATCTTGCTCTGTGTGCTGTCAAAAGCACTTGCAGTTGCAGCACAAATAGACAGTGGAGCCCGCTATATGTGGATTTACCCAAGCCTTTCTCAGATCAGTTCCTTTGCCTCATTGTACGAGTGCAGGTGTGAAGTACTGGTGCAGGTCCCTCAGGGGTTGTAGGACCCTATGAAAGATCACTGTGGTCTGAGACAAGGTTCAGCTTTAGCAGCAGCAGTGCTGCTGGAGCACCTCCTGTCCCAGCTGTTCCTTCCTGGGTCTGACTGTCTGGACACAGCTCTTTGCACAGCTGTGCTTTGAGCTAAACCAAGCACCTGCCCTGAATGAAAAGCAACACAGTAAAAAAAGGGAGAGTGGCTTTGTCCGGGGTATTTTGGGTAGTTTTTGTTTCTCCTTTGTTTTGGTTGAGTGTAACCATGCCCAAGCTGTTCCGGGGTGATGTGGTAGCCAGAGGGGCTGCTCGTTTTGCCAGTGTTCTGCTGAACAAATGCTGGTGAAGCCACAGCCTAAGATGGAACAAGGCTGTGTTACACATGAATGGGATAAAAAAGTTCTCTGAATGGGAAAAGAGAAAAATAGTGATCATCATCTCTAGTTGATGAGCCGAGCCTGTAGGTGCTCTACAACGTCTCTTCTTTTGACAGCAAAGCTATTAATTTTAATATACTCCCTTTTGTTCTTGTAATTGAAGCGCTTCTTTTGACACATTTGTTCATTCTTGCTGCTTTTCTCCTCACTGTTGAATGATTTCATACCTAAAGTAGTTTTACAATTTTTTTTTTCTGTTTTCATTCACTGCTTCCTGATCTTCTGCTCTTTTTTTTCACAAGGAAGAGAAACAGGCAAAACACTTGGTCACATATTAAAAGTCCCTGTTAGGAGATCAGCATCAGTTTTTCTGAACACTCTTGAGCTGATGCTTTTGATTCAGCTGCTGGTGTGTTGTGTTTTTCTGTGAAGTGTTGCAGAATGTTTGAGCATAAAAATAAAACTTTGAGGATTTTGATTCTATGCATTATTCCAGTATTTGATGCCATGAAGATCCCTTTTCCCCTTCTAACCGTGTATGACTCTTGATTTTAAAACCAGGAAAAGGCATCATATTCACAGTGGAAATTTATCAGTGGACAAAGCTCTTCTTATTTCTCCCCTCTCCTGTTCAAGTACTAGGATTTGTGCTTTGATTACCAGTCCTCACTGACCCAAAATCACTTATTGCATGAGATACAGATTCTTGTCTACCTCAAGGTGAACCAGAAAGTTATATTTGTTATCAGTTTCTTGAGTTCTTTATTGCTGAGGGGGTGGAATGTTTCATTTCAGCTTAATGAACCAATTTTGATTCTTCTTTCTCACCAACAGTTAAAAAACTGGTCAAAAAACCCTTTTTGAAAAAGTTCCATTTTCTGAGATTATAATTATTTATACCATAATTATGGAAATGTCTCAGCATTTACCTGTGTATGCTTAGTACATACATGCCTAAAAATAATTTTTTTTTCTTCTTTCATCCATCTGGAAATGGGAAAAATAATCAGTCACTTTCTTGAACATTAATTCTGTTATAGTTTTAGACCTGTGTGCTGTTTCAGGAAAGTGAAAAAAGTGTTCAGTGTCTAATCTTGCAGCAAAAGCAAATTAGTAGTGAATCACTGGAAACATATTATCAAGGAAGAAATGAGCTAAAAAAGGAATCTGTGGATCCAAGAGCCTGAACTCCTTAAAAAGTCTATTTAGTAGTTACTTGAATCTGAGATCTTGACCCATAGCTAGGAAATGACCTTTAATGAGTTGAAAAATACAAAGTAAGGGGAGATCCGGGGACAGGCTCTTGAAGGGCTGCTCTGGGTCAGCAGCTATTGCTTCTGTTTGGAACTGTCCCCGCACTTCAGTGCCAGCCACACATGACCCTGAGCTGATGTGCTGTGACCTCCTGTGTGTGCCATGTGGCCCTTCCTTCCTGTGCACGTGTGGCCCTTGGGAAGCCACCCAGCAGCTCCTGTTGGACCTTGTTCCAACAGGCCCTGACAAAGTGCATTTCCTACTTCTGTACCTGCTACAGCTGCAGTGTTCAGAACAATTCTTGTAAGACCATGAAACCTATTACTACAATATTTATTGGAAACAGATTTTGCATGTCTGTGTGCTAAGGTGAATAATTATTTGCAAATGCTTGTTTTTGAGGAGGGAGATAGGTTCTGGTTTCTTATAAGAAAACCAAACCACACCGTGATAGTAACATTTTTGATAGTAACAAGTGCATGTTCTGATAAAATTTATTAAGCACATCCCTTTAGAAGTACCCTCCAGCTTAAACCCTTCTGTGAGTCTATGAATAAAATGGGAGAATTGACAAGGATAAGATCAGTGTTAACAGGTAATTGGGAATTCAGAAATGAAGTGTATGTGAACATAAAAATACTTTCTGAATCCTTTGTGTGTGAAGAATGTTGTAGGTGACTGGTGCTGAAATATTTATTTCATGGTAATAGAATAGTGAATTTAGTGAGCATCTTATCTCTATGTTCTTCCTTTTCCATCCCCTCAATATCCCATCCAGTCGATATAAAAGAAGAGTTGTTTACAAACTATAGATACATTAAAGATATTTTTACATATCAACATCTGTTTACAGTATATGTCTGCCCAAGAGATTTGGTAGATAAAAAGAAAGACTGATAAAATGATTCTGACTTTTTTGCTTGATAAGAAGAAAAATCAGACCACAAACTTACCATTTTTATTGGTAGAGGTGACAGATCAGTTAAGGATAGCTTATCCTTTTAGCTTGGAGATAGGAAAGACAGGACAGCAGAAGAAACCTCTTTATGCCTGTATTTTGCTTTTATACTGACAAAACCATGTAAACAAATTTTTGAATTACTCCAGAAAATCTCGAAAATTGAAGGTAAATATTTTTTCAGTTTGCTGCATGAATTCAGAGCATACCCTAAGGTTCTTTTGGGGAGTATTTCACTTTCACAAGCACTGGTATAGCTGCTCCTTCTCTGGTTTTTTTGTGGATGGAAAGCAATGGTTAAGATTTGGTGTTATATATATATCTTTTTTTCTGTTGGATTAATATTAGAAAGTATGTATCCATATTGGGGTGAGATCCAGTGAACTGCTGTCTTGTGCTTTGTTCTTTGTAGGTTTCACCCTAAAGCTGAGTTTAAACACAGACTTGGTTTCAAAGATGTGAGCTGTTGAAAAGTAGAAATAGATAGAACGTGATAGAAATATTGCTGTCTGGGAACTCAGTTTTGTGGCTTTTACTGGGATATCTAATTTTCTAAAGTATCAGATCTTCAACCCAAATGCTCTTCTGTGCCACAGTCATCATAATGCATTCTTTTAAGTTTTCCTTTGAGAGTAAAACAAAAAGTGTCAGCCCAGCATTGCCAGTGATGGCTTTCTAAATGTGGGTGCCCTCTAATCTGAAGTGCTAGTTCAGAGAAAGGTTCAATCACTATTTTAAACTGCAGTGCCATGTGTAAATGAGCTGATACAGTGATTAATTGGAGGTTTAATTAATTTTGGGAATAATTTTCGAAAGAGGTTCACTTCAATTAAAGGGAAAGGGAAAGTTAAAGAACAAGTATATGTTATAAATTGTGTGGATGAGTGAAGAGGGGAAAAGATCTATTTCTTTAAATGTAGTAGCAAATTGTTTTCTTTCCAGTAATTGTCTTCAATTTGAATACAATTGTTTTGAAGTTATTAACCACATTAGTACAAAGTTTGCAGCTTAAGTAAGCAAATGCATCACCCTTAAATAAAAAAGAAAAAAAAATCTGGGTATATATGTCTTTTTTTCCTGTGACTTTATCTGTGTACATCTGTAGTATCTTACTGAAACAAACTGACAAAACCATTTTTAGAAAACACTGATCTTCCATTTAAAATGTTGAATTAAGGTGACTTTAAGACCTGTGTTGCATGCTTTGTGTTCTTAACTATTAAACTTTGTTAAATAAGGAAAAGGAATCCAGGGCCTTTTACTTCTAAATGGAAGGTCATTTTTAAAGGAGCACTCTGTTCAGTGGAGAAGATATTATTCATTATTTTGGGGTTTTTTCTGTCAAAATGTTCAACTTTTTTTTTTTTTTAAGTTAAGGAAAGTGCATTTGAGAGCCAAACCACCTTGTTTTATATTAAGTTCCTCAAAAAATTGTGACTCACTTGGAAGAGATGTTGAGCAAATATATGATGGTCTGATATGACCTAAAATCTCAAGTTTTGAGGCTCTGAAGCAAAGGGGTTCAGGAAGTGTCTTTACAGGAATTGCATTCTCACAGATGGGCTCAGTAGGAAGGAAACAGGCTGTAGTATATTGCAACCCCAACCAGTTCTCCTTCTTGCAGACCATCAGGGATTGAAGGAAAGGAGACAGGAAGCAGAACAGAGAGATAAACTGACAAGATTGTAGTGTAAAAAGACAGTTTGCAATACATTGGTTTATGACTGTTGTCCTTGAAGTCCCAGTTACACATTAAGTTAAATAATTTAAAGTGAAGGAGATGATAAAAAAGCTTTGATGTTATCAAAGTTCTAGGGTTTTATTCTAATTCAAGTATTGTACTCCTGAAGGAGAGAGTAATTAATAATTGATTTTCTTCAAGTTTATGTCTAGCTGATAGAAAACGAGCTGCTCTGTGCTAGACAAGAAAGTTATCATCAGAAAATAGTTTCAGTAGGGTAAAGGTTACATCAGGCCTGCTCTGCTAATTTGAAATTTTGGAAACATGAAAAGACATGAGACAACCTCTTCAGCATTCCAGTCCATGTTTTATGGCCAATATGTACTCACTAACCTCCTCAGTAATGTAGTACTTGGAATTCCATCTGCATAAGGCAGCAAAACTCATCGTGCATCCCAGCTTCAGTTTAAGTTCATATATTTTGGATTTTGGCATACATTGCATGTGGGATTCCAAGTGTTCCACGTGTTAAGAGTGTGCTGCTGCCAACCTTGACAAAATATCAGTGAAGAATTCATCTGTCCTTACTGCTTGTGTGTTGTAATGATCTTCATATTTCGGTGCAAGCTGGCTGCAGAGAAAGATTTTGCAAATTTGGGTTATGTCTGTTAAAGGTAGCACAGAGAGAAATGAAGTATAAAGCACATGACATGGTTACAATTTGTATGACTTAGAAAATGAAGTCTTATACAACTTAACTCAGTTACTCTTAATAAATAAATACACAGTTTTATCAATTTCTGACAGCTTTGATGATCTGTCTAGGGTTACAGTTGTTCCTTCCCCAATCTGTCACCTCTGTACTTTAGATCTGTAAAATTCGAGCTGCAGGGTTGGCAAAATGAGCTTTAGAAGTTGTCATTTAGCAGGGGTGTGATACACATTTCCCCATCTGCAGGCACAACTGTTGAACAGCTCCTGGTCTGAGCTGAGAGATGAACTGTTGTTCTTTCCTCACTGGGTGGTTTCAGTGCCGAGTCTCAGGGTGGCCTGAAAGACTTTTGTTGCTCATCTTCTAAATAGGGTTTGGAGCTCTTGTGTTGGGAAGCAGGGATTCTTGTTTTCTGGCTCGGGTTATACAGCATCACAGTGGGCCGTTATAACTTAATTTGTAAACTTGCTGTGTGCCATTGCAGCTGGAGAGGACTAACTGCAACCATAATTTATTTAAGAGTTCCTTTGTGTTACTTGGCACATGGAAGGAATGGTGCCTGCTTAATTGATCAGGGTACCTCTCATGAGTGTTTCAAAATTACCTAAGATTGGGCTATTCAAGCTTCTGTTGTGATGCTGTTGTCATGGGATGCATTAATCTGATGTAGTGTTTTAACACTATTTTGAGGCTGTCTGCAGCTTGAGTATGAGAGAGTTTTGGAAAAGTTGGAAATCTGAGGTTTGTAAATAGCTGAGTCTTTCTTTGGGTTGTGTTTAAAAGTATTTTTATTTCTATATGAAATTGCTGTATTGTTTAAATAGAGTTAATTGTGGGCATCACTGAATTCATAGAATCCTAAAATAATTTGGTTTGGAAGGGACCTTAAAGATCATTTGGTTCCAACCCCAATTCTTGTATTCTGTGCTTTACAGCACATTTCATTTACTTGAGAGTCTTTGTCCTCAATCCAAGTAGAGAAGTCTCTTGTTAAAATCATAGTGAAGTTTCAATATGGCATAAATTATGGCCATAAATTTTGAGACTGTAGAGGTGTCTCTGTACCTTTTCTGTTACAGAACTGAATAAAGTGCTCTATTTTTTTTGTCCCAAATTTAATATGCAGGAAGGAAATTACTCAAGTCAGGATTTTAAAACATTAATAGATAAGGGAAGGACAAATCAGGCCATGGTTGTACAAGATAGAGGTGGGTTACACACAGATCTGATCCTCTCAGAGCTGCAGTTTGTAGGCTCCTTTTTGATTTATGGTTCTTCCAACCCTCTTTTTTTGTCTGCTCAAAGCACATACACACACTGTGGTGGCTGGGCAAGCTCTCCTGCCGAGACTTGGCAAAACCAGGAGATCTAAAAGTAGCCCAGCCAACAGCGAGAAATATTTATATTCATAGAGTTTGTCTGAATTAACAGAAATCGGGGATCTACGTATGGGTAAGAATATGGTCTTCTGAGGTATCTCTGCACTCCAGTGATCTACTATTCTAGATCAGAATATGTTAAAAGCATTATTTAATGTCTCCAGAAAGGCTTTGTGGGAGGAAAAAACAATGACAATGTAAAGAAAAAGGATCATTTGAATGAAATATATTTAGTTTCTAGTGATTTATGACAATTAGGAGTGAAAGCAGGTGTTGCCAATGTTATTCCAAAGCTGCAGTTTAGGTTTTGAAATGGTTTTAGATTAGCATAATCTAAATGTATTCTTACTTTTTTTTACAATTTTACTTTGATGGATGCTAGAGGAGTAAACAGAAATTTGGGATAAGAAGGTGACACTGATCTATATAAAGAGGGACTTTTCCATGGAAGATCACTTTTTGAAATGTGGAGGGAGGATTCTAAGTCAGTAGCTGTATCCTTCCAATGCCAGTTGAAGTCAGCTGAACCTTTTCCATTTAACGATGAAAGTGGATTTCTATGTATTAGAGGCTTAATTGATCATCTTTTTAAAAATATCTGTGGTAATTTTTGCTAAAAGACCAAATAATGAATAATGGGTGGGGTGTGGATTCAGGAGAGAAAACAGCCATTAGTAGGGGGGATTTCACTGTGTGTTTGGAGCAAGGCAAGAAGAAAGAAAATAAACATGCATTTTCTTGAGTAGTTCATTCTGAGTACATCACATGGCCCTAGTTGTGCTAATAAATATTTTCCTTACTTGTGAATATTTAGATTGGGATTCATTGACCAGTTTTGGTATTCATGTTCTCTGTCAGAAATAATCCTATTTCAAGAAATCTTTGCAAGAATGTTGTATGTTGAAAGGGTACAAAACTTGGATTTTAGCTATGTGAGTACAGGTTTGGTAGTGTGATGAATTACACATTTGAATCATCTGGTGTGTAAAGGAATACCAAAAGCCAGTTATAAAGGTTTGTAAGGGCCCTCAGAGGGACATTTCTGCCTCCTCAGGGTACCTTTTATTTTGAGAATTGTGTTGCTTTGCAATCTCATTGCTCAGAAATGCGTCAACTAACTTCCAGTTCATTGTTTGAATGGAAGAATTTGTCTTTCAAGCTGTGTTAAAGCATTTATTTCACTCAGCAGGTGAATGTTCACTCAATAGACAAACTTCCGAACAAAGGCTCTTTCCATCCTCAAATTTTCCCCCACATCTTTTTGAGAAGACTTCAGAATGGATTTCTTTAGAAATCACATGTCAGTCATTAAATAAGGAGCAGTAAAAAAGGATTGATTTGCCACAGCTAGTGAACTCTAGAAACAATCCTATTCTGTTTTCATAACATATTAATTTTTCATGTTTGAAAGCTTGACCTACCCTATTTATCTGATGGTATTGGTTGTTAATATTGGACGGAAGATTCCATATTATAAGTTAAGGCACCAAGAACTTAAATGATCTACTAAAAGATGCTTCCAAAAATACATATTGGTGCTGATGGGTTTTAAAAGGTTGCCATTGTTCTGACTGGTGTTTTGGCAAATGTAACTTCAATTTCAAAAAATAACTACTCTTTTTTATTTGAGTGCAATGGTAACATCTGTCTGAACTAATTTTAATCTTTTCATCTGTAACTTCTGTGGGGATTCTCTAAGTGCCATAGATTAGAGAAAACCACGAGCTTTTGTGGAATTTCAAAGTATTGTAATGGAGGCTGTTTGTATCTAGTGATGTCAAACTTGAAATAAACCTGTTTGTGTAAAACAGACAAACTGAAACAGCTCACAGTTCTGTTACTCTTGTCGTTGTCCATTATCCTTTCAGCATAGGACTGAAAGAAGGAATGTGTTTCTCACCTCCATTTTTTTCCCCCTATTTGGATTTTGCATCTAAATAAAGTCTACTTAAAATATAATAGTAGTGATGTCAGTTACATATTACATAAGGTTTCTAAGAGCATAGCCTTTCTAAATGGTCAGGGTAAGAGAATATGTCTTTATTATAGGCAAATACAGAACTCACTTGATGTTCTTTACACCAGTCTGTAGTCAGAATGATTAATTCTACATTTAATGGGCAGCAAGGACGAGAGCTATATTCTGTGCAAACACTACATTTGAATGCACGAGTGGAAGCCTTGTTGGGAAGTAAGAGAATTGCAGCTCACTGAAGAAGAGAATGGTTATTCATTGCTGTTTGTCTGTGTTGCAGGGGTCCGTTCAGCGTCGTGCGGCGATGCATCAACAGGGAGACAGGGCAACAGTTCGCTGTGAAGATCGTCGATGTAGCAAAATTCACTTCAAGTCCTGGATTAAGCACAGAAGGTAAGAATTAATAATTAAGCAAACTCCCTGCAGACAGGTTTTTTTGATTTGTCAGCCTTTCCTATGTTTGCTCTCTTTGTGATACTTTCTGTTTCATATTTTCTAGAAGTTTTAAAGCAAGGTCGTATATCTCAAAATTAGCTTAGGGCTTGCATTTCTTATCTTTAGTAGTTTCTCCATATATTCAGTGGTGATCATAAGTAGTAGAAAGATAATTAGGTCTAAACCATTTCTATTTCTATTTTCTTTTTTTAGGAATTTGAATTTCATAAAAAGAGAATAGTTCTGAGTCAAAAAAGCATACACAGGAAGTAAAGTAAGAGCACGAGTTCTGTTTTTACTAGTCCAGATTTAGCAAGTAATTTGCTATAAATGGGTGAAGACTTGCTATTAAAGTGCAAAATTATATAAAACTATATTTTTCATATAGCCAGGATTACAGGTAATGCTGCAGAACTGCTACAGTGTAAATACAAGGCTGTAACTCTTAACATTTCCTATTTTAGGGTAAAACAGTCTGTTTTACAAGTTGTATATTCAACTTGTGTGTGCATAAAGTTCTTCTTTTACCCTACATGGAGAAGAGCATTGGCAACTGAGTGAGAATTGCTGTGTACTCCATGTCTTGTATTTTTTTTCTCAAGATCATATTCTTTTGTACAGTAATGTTTTTGGGAGGTTCCACTGATGCCATCTAAGTCCTCATGAACCCAACTTTAGCAGCAAAAAAGGGTCAATGACTTTTGTTGGTATTTATAACAAGCAGTATCTTGAGCCTTAATGGCTAGTTTGATTTACAAGGTAAAACACAGGTCTTGCTTCAAACTTCACCAAATATTTTCATTTAATAATGCCATTGCTAGTTTCTTTTTTCTAGCCTCCAAAAAAAATATAGGACACATTTTCCACAATATTTAGCTTCTGATTAGCTCCATTATGGTTTTGGCAAGTTATACCAAAACCATTGCATTTTGTGCTAATGAATATTTATTAAAATGATTTGATGTCTTTTAAATAAGTTCTGTCTGTATTCTGTTTTTTTCTGAGCCTCATTTGAACTACTGATGGTAGGACGCATTTCTACCTCTGGTGGTATATTGCTTTCCTGGCTCCATGACAGTAAAATTCAACCTTTTGGGGCCATGAAGAATTCCTGAAAGGGAAAAGTAGTAGACAAAAGAGTAGGGACTGATGAAGAAAAAAAGAAAAGCCAATAGTAATAGCAGATTCACTGAAAAAAGATAACTGTGGATGGTTTGTAATTTCTGCCTGGGTCTAAAGAATAGGCTTGGGAGTGTATTAAGAAATTTTGGGGTTTTCCAATTCCACTTTTTTTGTATTGTTGTAATTACAATTCAAGGTAGCTGGTCATTGAGGTAGGATCACAAACATTTTCCATGTTTAGTGGTGCTTGTGTTTTGTGGTTTTGGTTTTGGATTGTTGATGGGATTGTTGTCGTTTTGGGGTTGGTTTTTTTTAAGGTTTGAATTGTTATGCCTTGAATTTTTGTAATAAGACATAAAGACACATAAATGTGTAAGTGAGTGTGGAGGAAGTTCTTACCTCTGCGTAAGAATGTGAATTTTTCACGAACTTTCCATTTGCTGTACTCTTTACTTTGTTTTTCCTCTGCTTTTTGTTTGGGGTTGTTTTGCACCTCTACCCAGGTTCTAGGGGAGTTTTAAAGATTTATTTTTCTAATTTGTTTGTTTCCGATATGGCATTGCTTAAGCACATTGGTGGGCAGCCATGATGGTGGTACTGGTATAAAGTAAGTATACCTGTGAGGAAGCTGCATTTGTAAATTGTGTTGAAGTGTGAGCTGTAATGAAGTGATAAGATTAACCCTTGGAGATATTCTTTACCTTGAAGTTTTGCCCTCTGCAAGATCAGTTTGCTCTTGAAGGTTATCTTTGCACAATTCTCCACCTCCAGTCTTTGAGGCACAGGAGTGGGAGAACAGGACAATCTGCATGTGAGGGAGCTGATGACCATTCCTTCCATTAATTCCACTTATATCCAGAGTGCTTAGAGCTAAAGGGCCCAATATGCCTCCACACTTTCAGATTAAATCTAAAAAGTCTTTGTTCTTGAGTACTTTCACATAAATACCCCCATGGGATGATGTGTTTATGGGTAAGAACTTCATTATTGTTTGTCAGCAGTGTACTCTTGTGGCAAAGGCAGCCAACTGCACAGTAGAGCATTGCAGAGGTGTAGCCAGCAAGGCAAAGGAAGTGATTGTTCCCTGTGTTCATCCCTTATGAGGCCACACTTGGGGCACTATGTGCAGTCTTGGTTTCTCCAGAACAAGAAAAGCAATGATGCACTGGCATGAGTCCAGCAGAGATGGACTAAGTTGATCCAGCCTTAATAAGCTGAGATTTGGTGCTGTCTTCAGTTTCTTCATAGAAGGATACAGAGCAGATGGAGCCAAGCTCTTCATTTGGGCACACAGTGAAAAGACAAAAAGCCATGTGGACAAATTGCAACATGAAAAAATGCCAATTAGAGACAAAGAAAAGAAAATCTGCACCTCATTGCACAGAGAGTTCGTGGAGAGCATCCTCAGAGATGCTCAGAAGTGGATTGCATGAGGCCCCGAGCTGCCAGGGCTGTTTTGACCAGCTTAGAGCAAGAGTTTGGACTAGGTTGCCTCCAGAGGGTCTTTCCAGCCAATAAATTCTGTGTTGTTTGTAGCAGCAGTCTAAGTAATGTGTGGGGCAATATAATTGAAATACTGTATAGGGAGAAAATTTAGGCATAACGGTACTGTGCTAAAAAAGAGATAATTTAAAACTAGTTTTGATTGAATGTTTTGATTTCTTTAATCTGTGAAGCAGTTGGGCACCAAATGGGTTTTAAAGGGTCTATTTTCTAACCAATTCATTTAGAAAAATACATACTGGTGTCTTACAATAGTGGTATCTCCTTACCAGAGTAACAAAAACAAGTTGGAAAGCTTCTCTAGGCTGGTGTGTTACCGGTTGGTGTTATTGTGGGTATTTGTGGCATATGATGGAGAAGCCACTAGCTCACAAGACAACTTTTATCAGGTATAGTGTTCTCTCTGTAAGGCTGCTCAATACTCATAGCATGTATAGGGACAGACATCTCAAGTGATTTTTGTGTCTCGCTGCATCACTGCAGTGGTTTGATAATAGCAGGGAAAATTAATGCTATGTAACAATGCCTGACAGCTAGCAAATCTAATCTAGGCTAAATTCTGTTGGATTTATGTATTAGTATTCATGGTCTTGCATATTGTGTATCATCAATCTCTGTAGTGTTGTAATTCAACCATATTAATGAAGTATATTGACACCTTGTCACTGTTCAAGTGGCCATGTGATCTGCTGGATTAACATTGGATATTTTACATGTTGACAGATTCTAGTACAGTTCACTCATATCACAGAGAAAAAAAAATCAAAAATAAGAAAATGTGAAGGTTGAATATTTTTAGACATAAGAGTCTCTTTTGTACTGTTCAATTTAAAGAATCCATGTGGAAGAGTACTTGATGCTCTCAGGAGCCAGCAGTAGTAGACCTGTTGAGGTCTAAAAAAATACATCGATGTCAATAAACTTACTTTAAAGTAGAGCTCTTAGTTGCCATACCCAGAACTTTTGGAGCAGAAAAGTGTAAGAAGCATATTCCTTATTTCTGAATTTGTTACAGCTCACATCTTAGTTTGACTGTCCATTTCCTCTGCTGCTCTCTTTGCATCCCATGTGTTTTCTCTTTCTTTTGTTTTTCTCTGCACAGCTTGCATGTCTGATTTTTAGCTACCACTCTAACACCAAAATATCTCTCTAAGTGTAGGCACTATTTCTCAGGAAGAGCATGGTGATCAGTTCCTTACTACTTAGTAAAAGCCAATACACATTACTTACCTGCCTTTTCTTAAGTCCAGATTGCTTTCTTGTAACATGCTGAGTGTTTTCTAAAGCAATTTAAAGGGCAGTGTTTTGAGCTTACAGTGCATTGAAGTTGTTTTTCGAGATTTAATTCAACATATATTAGATTCTCTTACTTGTAGTTCATTTCTGTAGAAATGCCCTCACAAAGAAAGTGATTACCAGTTCTTCTCCAACATTCTAATAGTCTACACCTTATTTATTAGGTTGATGTACATGGTTGATATACAGGTTTGTGTGCATTCAGGCCACTGTGAAGCTGAATAAATAAGCTGATAAGGAAAGATTGAGGTTTCCTTAGAACCCAAACTGGTTCTTCTGGAAGCAGGCTGTGAAGACAGTCTGCAGAATGCTTTTGTCTGTGACAAAGAGCAAAACTGTAGCCAAGAAAGCAGTTTTAAGTATGGTTCTTGGACTACTTCTAGCATGGAGAGGGGCAGGATAATTGAATTGAAACTGGTCTTGCTATGGATGATCCACTTTAGGAGGAGAATTTCAAAATTATTTAATGGGGGGGAGGGGTGGGAAACAAAAATTGGCAGGTTTTTGTTGTGTTTTAGTTGTTGTGTTGAGGGGTTTTTTTCCCACAAAGAGGCCCACAGATCTTACCCCTGACTTACTTTCAGATAGAGTGATTTTCCTAAAGTCAAGACCTTGCTCTTGTTCTGCTTATTTCATTTTAAAGTTTGCCCTTGTTGGTTTTCTTATTTTAATTTAGTTAATTAATTTAGACTTCCATTTTTTAGGATAATTTCATCAGGGCAGTTTTTTCAAAAGGCTTTATTTAGTTTAGAATGAAGTTGCATGACAGTATCTTTAACTTTTTATACTGGAAGGCTGTGGTGAATCATAAGTTATTTTTCACAAAAGTATCTGTAAGATTCTGCACTTCCCTCCCTGTGCATTTTCAAGGGTTTCAGAAAAAAATGTACTGTCAGTGTTGAGCTCATCTCTTTTGAGTAAAAAATACTACAAATCTGTATGTCATCATATTTCATGATACTGTACCATATATAGACTGGATTTGAAGAAAGAGCAAGTGACTCATTGCCTTTCATTTGGAAATACCAACTAATCTGGAATTTCTGGTAGTTGCCAGTTCTGTGTTGTGCCATACTTCACAGATCAAGGGCAGTGACTTCTTTCTGTGTGGCATTGGGCCCACACCTGAGCTATTGTGCCCAGTTTGGGGCTTCACAAATTGAGGGGTGCCAGAGGACTGGAAAGGTCCCTGCAAAGGACAATCAAGATAATCAGGACCCTGCAGGACATGATGGGCAAAGAGAGGTTGAAGGAGCTGGGTTTGTTTTAGTTTGGTGAAGAGGAGGCTGATGGTGTTATAATGTGGTCTACAACTGCTTGAAGAACTACAAAAATGTCAGAGCTGAGCTGTCCTTGAGTGAAAGCTATTGGAACACAGGGAAATGGCCAGGAATTGTTGCTCAGAAGGCTCAGGCTCAGGTTGGACAGGGTTTTCAAGAGTTTGCTTGATGAAGTCACAGCCATCCTGACCCAGTGTGTGCAGTAACCTCACTTTGAGTAGGGGTTGGACATAATGACCATCAGAGGTAATTTCCCACCAGTCTTTCTGTGATCTAATGAAAACAGGATATTTCAGTGGGTGCAAAGCTCTGTACCAGCTTGACTTTGCTTTTGAATTGCCATTTTAACCCTATGAGAAGTCATAATCCAAGTACTTAGTGACACTAGTGTTGTGAATACAACTCTATCACACAGGAGTTTTCTTGAAGATTCATCCAGTGTGTGTGTGTGTCTCACAAATGAAAAGTTCGAGGCATCTTTTTATAGACCACAAAAATCACATGGTATTAGTGACACCTCTGTTCATAAGAAAATGCACAAATGTGGAATTTTGAAAAGAAACTCTTTAAAGGTAGCTGACTGTCATGGAGTTTATGTTGCTGGTACTTTAAATACCACTGTCGCTTCTGTGTGTGCTGTACAAACAATAAAGCAAGTTGGGGTAAAGAGATAGGAAGAACTTGAATTAACCATGTACCTGTGGTAATATAAAATCAAATATAAAAATAATGCTTTTTAGGATTTTTTTTTTTTTTTTTTTTTTAAGAGTATCTGGGTCGTGATGGAAGGGACCTGTCGTAGAGTTTGTGCCTCTCATCAGGACTTGAAGATTGATACTTGAAGTCACTTTTGATGTTTGTAATTTCAAGAGTCTGCCTTTCTGGGGAGTGCATTGTTGCTATCTTAGTTCTCCTTCTTTCGCAAAGGGATCCAACTGGTCCTGCTTTGGTACAGGAAGTGTTACCTAAGCCTTTCTGAGGGGTTTACTTGTTTTAACTTAGTGAAAGATTTGAGGTTTCTTCTTTCCTTTGTCCGGAGAAGCCATTGGCTGGTTTGGTTATAAATTCAGTTCTACTCCTTTCTGTGTACAAATTTCATAAATGTCTAACTTTTATAGCTCTGCTGTAACTTTCATAAACAGTGTCATTAGAATTAAATACTTCTGTGCAGAAATGTAACATAAGAGATGGAAGCAGGCTTTTCCCCCAGCCGTTACTTCTGTAAGCATGGCAGCATGTTGACCACATGATAGAGTCAATGGATCACAGGAATGCATGGGAACATAACAAGGATTTCTTTCTAAGGACTAATTTTTTCCTTGCTACTGGAAGTCAGTTCACTGCAGAAGTGGTGCACATGTTTTTCTGGTTGGAAATACAGAAATCAGTCTTGGGCAACATTTCACATAAAATACAGAGTTATATATTAGAAGTCTTTTTTTTTTCCCTTTTTTTTTTTTTTTTTTTTTTTTGAGGATTTCCTGTCATGTGCCCACATACAGGCTTCCAGGAGTGGAATACTATAAGTGTCACTGGTCAAATTATCATAGTTTTGATCTGTTTTGGAGTCACACATACAAATTTGATTCATCCGGGGAAGCAACTGTGATATTCTGTAGGGAAATATGACCCATTATCCAGATCATAAGCAAAGAGTTATAGAGATCAACTATATGGTATTTACTTCAAGAACATAAAATTTCTGGAAATATTGATGCAAGCTTATTAACAGCAGTGTTCTTGAAACACTTTTCCTTTTCCATCTTCAGCAGGGAAAGCATAGCTTGGGAATTTATTACACCCACTTTAAAGCATAAAAGGATATTTACCTAATTTTTTTTATGCACTGTTGCTTAAGTAGAAGAAAAATCATTAAGTTTTTATGTGTCTCAAGCAATTGGTTCTTTATTCCTTCTAATCAGCCTCCAAAACAAGGGCAGCTTTGTTTGCTGTATGACTTCAGTCCTTTGCCTTCAACATGTATCTGATTTTGCTGGGTTTAGTACAGCACTGAACACACAATGGCTCTGCAGGAGTGCACCTCTTCTTCCCTCTCTTTTCATCTTTACTACTTGGCTACGTGCTGGCTCTGACAGCTTTGTTCTTCTGCTCTTGGTTTCACTGTGGTGCCAACGTTGTGAAAAATGACTGGCTGAAACCACAGTGGATTTGTCGCCAGATCTTTACGTAACATTATCATGAAGCTACTTTTGAGAAAGGTATTGTGCAGCTGAGCAGCAAGTGCAGGCAACATTTCCCAGCTTTATAAATAAAAATGGTACACTTTACAGGTTTCAAAATGCAATTACATCAAGTGTATTTAACTGCCATTTTAATAATTATTCATTCTAAGAATAACATATTAAGAGTGCTAATTAAAAAATTGCTGTATCTTGGAATTCTTAGAACACGTATAATAATGGAAATGATTATGTAATTAGCACTAAACAGAATTTATGCGGCAGATAATAGATAATGTAACTGTTATTTTTGTTATATAACTGAGTATGCAGCTGGCCCAGTTTGGGTGTTTTTTAAGTAATCATAATTGATTGGAAAGTGCTCCTGTAGTAACATCTCTGTAATCTTTTTTCTCATTTTATATGAGAGGCACTAGAACAGGTCACCCAGGAAAATTTTGGATGCCACATCTCTGGAAGTGTTTAAGGCCAGGTTGGATGGGGCTTTGAGCAACCTGGTCTAGTGGGAGGTGTCCCTTCCCATGGCAGGAGGTTTGGCACTATGTGGTCTTTAAGGCCCTTTCCAACCCAAACAAGCCTGTGATTCTATATCACACTTCTGTATATGTGAAATAAGAAAATATATTCACATTTGTGAACAAGAAAATAAGACTAATGCCAAAAAATATTATTATGAATAGTTTCTTTCAACTTCATGTCATTTAGCTCAGTGAAATAAGGTTTGTCACTTAAAAGTTAATTCCTGTTTGTGCATATAATATAGGGCTTAGGGACCATTTGATTAAAATCTTTACTGAAATAACTAGTGAAATTATTTGGGTAATATATAATATTGAACCATTTTTCAAGGCAATAAACATAGTTTATGCACATTTTGGTCATTTCAAGTGCTACAGGATATTTGCTAATTCAGGAAAACTTCAGTGAAGACTTGTATTTATACATCACTTCTTCATCTGGACAAAAACTGGTTGGTCTTTGAAATCTGTTGTTTGAATCCCACGTGTTCCCTGGAGCTCACAACCATTTAGAATGCAAGTTTCACTGAAAATTAAAATACTTCAAATTCTTAGTAGAATTTTTTAATTTGGAAGAAATGTTTTCAGATAGTGCTTGTGATCCAGCATAAATCACAGATGTGAAAAGGTGTGCTGCAGTTAATACTGCTCATTCCAAGCAGAATGATGCCTGTGAGTGTACTGAATAGCTTACAAAAATCTTGGAGATAACTGTCCTAGGCTTTTTTTGTGGGGGTTTTGCCAGTGATAAGCCTGTCACTGAAGTGCTCATCCCAGTCAGCTACAGGTGCATCCTCAGAAAATCACTTTGAACCTGATTCAGCTTTGCAAATCATATCTCCCAAACCACAGTGAGAAAGATTGTAGTTGAGCAGGATTCTAAAGAGCCTAATCCTCTCTCTACCCAGAAATAAAATATCACAGGCACACTTCACTATTATTCAAAAAATACTTTTAAATTTCATACTCTTTCAGCCTTGTCTGTCCCTTTACTGAATATTTAGTTGGATGCATAGGACAGTTTGAGAGGACGATGACTTATGTATTTGCATTTGGTAGTAAATGCATGAAGTATGCAGTAAAAGAGATGTCTGAGAACCTTCTGTGTTGTGTCAGTCAAAAGCACCTGAGGATAATGAATTGTTAAAGTGCATTTACACGGATGTGCACCCAGAAGTGCTGATGGAGCTGAGAGATATCATTGAGAGGACATTCAGGATAATCTTTGGATGAACAAGGTGGTTGGGAGAGCTGCCTAAGCATGGGAGAGCAAATGATACTCCTGTGCTGGTCCTGGTGGGCACCAGGGTGAACACGAGCCAGCCGTGAGCCCCTGTGGTAAAAAAGAACCAGTGGCATCCTGGGCTGCCTTAGACAAAGTATTGGCAGCAGGTGGAGGGAGGTGGTCCTGTGCCTCTCCTCAGCACTCCTGAGGCCACACTTGGACTGCTGGGTCCAGTTCTGGGATCCCCAGTACAGGACAGACATGGAGGTACCAGAGAAAGCCCAGCAAAGGGCTTGTCACTAAGATGATGAAGGGATTGAACATCTCTTCTGTGAGGAAAAGCTGGGAGGGCTGCTCAGCCTGGAGAAGGAAAGGTTCAGGAGGGATTTGTTGATGTGTACAAATTCATGAAGGGAGGGTACAAAGAGGACAGAGCCAGGCTCTTGTCAGTGGTGCCCAGTGATAGGATCAGAGGCAGTGGCACAAACTGAAATACAGGAGGTTCCACCTGAGCACCAGCAAACACTTTCTTAACTGTGAGAGTGACAGAGCACTGGCACAGGTTGTCCAGGGAAGCTGTGGATTGTTGGAGATATTCAAAAGCTGCCTGGACACAGTCCTGGACAGTGGGGACTTGGTGGCCCTGCTTGAGCAGAGGGGTTGGACCAGATGACTTCCACAGCTCCTTTCAGCCATTCTGTGATTCCACAAGGCAGCTTCAAAACTTTCTGATGGATTGATGGCTCTCCTGTGAGGAGCTGGCAGCAGCTGAGCAGGGTAGTATGTGGGCTCCCCCCTGCCCCACATGCCATTGTTTCTCTGTGCTCATTTGTGGGTGTGCAGCTGAGGTTTTATCACATAACCTAATGTTTTTCTTTTCTAAAACCCTAGTTTAATTATAGCATCCTCCTTGCTTAGCAAAGCAAAATGTTTGAGAAAGAATTTGAGTAAAGCAAATTTGTTTGAAAAAGAAATTCAGGTTGGAAAGGTAGGGAAGATATTCCTGCTCCAGCTATTTTTGAGTAGTAAGCAATGCTTGGATCTTTTACCAGTACAATTAGCCAAATGACAAAGGTATGTTTCTTCACCCACTTTGCAAAGCAAAATCATAATTAAATTTATTTTTAAAAATCTGGAAATATGCTTTTAAAAACATTTTTTATAAACGCTCTCAAGTCTTCATTCTTAACCATAGTTGTCTTTAATTTCTGCAGAATTCATGAGGTATGTCCAGTTCCTGTTCAGAAAAATTAAAATGCTTTCCAAAACATTTCTGTCTCTGTACACGCTCTATACTTGTCTAATGAATCCTGATTCTTGCCAATAGTCCAGAAATACGCTCTAGCTGTGCTTGCTGGAATTCAGGCTGGTTACAAACACACAGGGAAGATAATGAGCATCAGCTGTATTTTCAAATATTTTCTGTTTGGATGCTAGCATGTATTCTGTTCTGGTTTGTGCAATCAACAAAATTCAAAATTAATTGCAGCTGAGCTGCAGTTTCTGGTAATTCATTGATCCAAAGAGAACCTTTTTTGCCTCTTAAATGCTGGGGTTTGTTGTTATGTGAATCTAAAAATATATGTCACTGTGATATGGTAAATAATGACCCTGGTTGGACTGTTCTAGGCTGCCTTTCATGTTAGAATGACAAACCTGTATCCTGCCATAGCTGTAGGACATGGGTAAAATCCCTGTCTTTGGGTCATGTGGGTTTTGCTTGGGCCAGCTTGCATCCTTTGCAAATCTTGCCTAAAATATTTTTTTTCTGAAAGCAAGATTCGTGGTTTCTGATCCCACATTCCTGTTCTTTTGTAGTGTCCAGAGTTTTCTGCTAGTTTGGTAGGTACATCAGAATCTTGGGCAATCTTTCCACAAGTCAGCTACAAACATTCCTCTTGGAGCTTTTCTGCATGTACTGCTATTTGAGGGATTGGAGATGAACATGGTTTTGAGCTATAGGCAGTGGAAATTTTCAAAAGTAAAGATGTGTTAGCAAATCTTAATGGACCTCCTAAGTAATAGGTTGGGAGTGAGAACTATAGAGTTTAAAATGAGGGGCATATTTTTGATCTGTAGTGTATATATGTCTGTATATTCATAATAAAATGAACACATAGCATAAATCCTGTCGTCTGACTGGTCTTCCAGCTGAAAAATTAAGCATGGAAAAAATGGTGAAGCTGAAGACCAGTGACAAACTGCCACAATCTGTGCTGCAGTTGTAAAAACTGCACGCTGATCTCCATGGAAATTTTCATTCTGACATCTGTATTAGCAAATAGTTATGAGTAATACATAAAATATGTAGAAGTTGAGAGATCTCCATAGGATGTCATTATGTGGGAGAGTATTCAGTCCAGTTGTACACAGTGCCAAGCAATGGCTGTTTCCCAGGGTAAGAGTTGCTTCAGAAGGGGAAAAAAGGAAATAGATTTGTAATCTTTTTTGAGTAAAGAAAACATTTCGAGAAAAGACAAATATTAAAAGAAACAATTAGGTCTACTTGATACAAAGGCAGATGGAAATACTTGTGTTTGGAAGCTATCTTGTAAAATATATCTTGGCTAACACACACAGTAGAACACTGGAGCTTTTTAGCTGCTCAGTCAAGAGAAGCATGTAAATTTACGTAAGTCTAAGACCTGAAAGTCCTGAGGAGACCTCTGAACTTGTTTCTTCCAGACATTCTACATTTTATCTGCTGTTCGAGTTCTACCATCTCTGCCATCCGTTTTCTTCCAGTATATTACTTGTTTTGATGGAGTGAGTTAGGTACAAGCAATAAATTGTCTATACAGTTACATTTTAGGTAAAATCCACTTAATAAAAACTCTTAATGAACATATGTATATGAATTAAATTTTATCTTTAATAGTGCATTGAAATTTCTTCTAGTTCTGTTTTAAAACTACTACATGTATAACTGGTTACTTTAGGAGAAAGACCTGTGTTAACCAGCTCTGTGTGGTACTGCAGCCTGAGCACTTTCTGCCGTGGCATCTTCCAGCTACAAGTCTTTTATTTTAATGATGACACTTACCAGGGGCAGTCTGCTCACACTGTATATATTGTATGTATTTGATTTCCTGATACGAATCCAACCAACAAATATACACAGTGACAGTGAGTAAATTGGCAATGTAAGCAAAATCCCGGTGATCCATGGTAGGTTTACTTAAAATCTATGACACAGATTTTCATGGGAGGTTGTTTTTTAAGATCACTTTGTATAGATTTATGGTGTATTTCTTGGTTGGGGGAGGGGGTTTGTCCTTTGTATTTATTTTGCCTAAAATATTCAGTGGTCAATTTTTTTTCTGTTTTTTGAAGTTGCTGTAGAAGGAAAAGCCCAATTGCAAAAGAGACTGGTGCTGAAAAGTAATGTTTTGTTGTTTCAGAGTGTCTTAGTATTTGTTAAGGCAGTTAAATGAGAACTTAATTTTAATACTTCACATAACTAAAAAAAAGATTTTACAGATATATTCTAAGTTCCACTGAAAGCTTCTTGTAGAGTCAGCAATATAAACCCCAAGCTTTCTTGATTTCCTTTAGAAGACTAATTAAATAAAGTTAAATTTTAAAAACTCAGTTTTATCTACTGTGACAGAACCAGTTACTGTAGCTTTCTTAATGTCTGTCACTTTTAATATTGCCTGTGATACAATTTACAGTCCGGGTCTTACTGAAAATATTGCCTTAGTTTATAGCATTACAAGTAGTGAAAATGACTTCTGAAATACTACTTTGCCTGAGCAAAGTAGATTTTTTTCCTTTGCCAAATCAAATTAGGAATTGAATCCAAGTTGCCACCACAGAAATGTTCATTACAACATGTATGTGTTACACATCACTGTTTTCAGGTCTGTACGGGTTATCATTGCTGTATCCTCTTCGGTCCTCATCGTTCTCTTTGAAAAGCTGTACCAGACTGGAACCTGTGTTTCCAGCACAGGGTTGGATAAGTGGGGTGGCATGTTGGCAAAGAAGCTTTTAATCTCTGATGTTGTAGTTCTACAAGAACCAGTCTTGTGCTGCAGAGTGATAGGGCAGCCACCATCTCCCCACCTCTTAGAAGCTTATCTGATTGAGGGGAAAACCAGTGAAGGAACTAGGATTCCCTGGAAATGTAGGATGCTAACATCTAGGACCATTAGATGCCACTTACATCTGTGCAGTGTGTGCTTGAGTATCACTGCTTTGCATCTCCTCCCCTTCCCCCCTCAGGAGGATTGAACAGCTCCTTGCTGCTGAAGGGGAAGGGAAAGCCCTGTTTCTTCATTGCAGCTCCCTTACTCTTCTGTCCTGTTGCTTCATTTGCTTTTATTTTGGTACTTTTTTTACCTTTGGGCTGATTTATTTTAATTCAAGTTGGGGGAAAAAGTGAATAGAGGACTTGCACCCTAAGTCTCCTAGTCTTCACTGTCTTTTGATTGGCTTGCTTCCTTTTTTAAATGCACCTTATTTCAAAACCTGTTAGGGTTGAAGAGGAATTACCTTGTTAAGGGGAAAGCACAAGTTTGAATTTATTCATAAACAGTTAGAATTTATTCAGTTGAGAATTTTGATACTCCCTTTAGAGGAAGATAATCCTGTATGCTCTGTGTTTTTCTAGAATGTGAGACAAACTGATGTGAAGGTGCTCAGAAAACAGAAGAGATTTTTACTTCTTCTAAGTGACTCTGTTTAAGACACAAATGCAATCTGGGATTGTAGTGGGAACTATAGGAGCACATATTGTAAATAGCCATGGTTGCTACCTCAGTTCTTGCCTAAATAGCTCATAGGCATTGTTCTGGGCATTTTTTTGCCCTAAATTACAAGCACCCTCACTGGAGAAAGTGCATGCACAAGGTAACACAACAGAGTGAGAGGAGAAATCCTCAAATCTTACCAAAGCTGCAGTAGCAGCTTATTTGTGTTCCTGTCTACTTGGTAGGACTAGTCAGCAAATAAATACCAATTAAAGATTTGAAAATATGCTTTTCATTCTAGAAATGGTCTGGACTACTAGGCTTTTTGCCACTGATCTCCTGGTTTTTGGTCATGTCCTGTTCTGTTGGTGTGCTCTGTCTGTATGATTAACTCCTCTTACTCTGGGCTACTGAAGGTACTCATTCAGCTCCTTTCATGTCATTATCCCCTCTTTCCCCATCACATACTCAAATGAAGAGTTTACTAATTTGGGGATAATTCCAATCAACTTAATTCATTGTCAGTTAACATACTTTTAATAACTGATTCTGGTATTGAAACAAACACATACAAGTTTAGGCAAAAATCCCTTGCCTCCCCCTCCCTGGTCTTCATCCCACTGGCCACATGTTGGCTCTTTCATTCCTATGTGAAGACTTGGTCATTTGCTGATGAAGGGCACTGTTTTGTTCATTGCTTATCACTTTGTGGTTTATAACACAAGAGAATCTTCTACCTTGGTTCTGTTGTGTTTAGTAACTACTGAGGAATTATGGTCTGTACAGTAACAGTAAAAGCTATTCACAGCTTCAGGGCATGTTAATCTGCATTGCAAATGCTGGTCTGAGGACTGAGGGCACTTTACATGTGCCAAGATCTTTGGAGGAAAATAATCTTTTAATATCTGTTCTGGAGTTTGGTTTTTTTAATATAAAAATAATTTACATTTTGAAGCCTTTTTCTGTCTTCCATATAGTAATAACTACTGTAAGAAAAATTAGTTTCTTCAATGTTATAAATCCTGATGGGGAGAGAAAGTCTCTTTATAAAACTGTGTCTCTTCTGGGTTAGTATTTAGAAATGTTATGTCGTAGAACAGAGCTTTAGAGCTGTTCATGCTGTGATGACAGTTTGTTTGCTGATAGGAAGGCAGGTTCATATCCTGAATCAAATCTGTATCCTCATGTGGCATTGCAGTAACTGGATTTCTCCTTGCTCTCAGCACTGTACTTCACTATCATCTTTGCCTCTTGCAAACTGATTGCTGGATTTGCCCAAGAGAGAAGTAGGTCCTCTGAAGAATGTTGTGTCAGGTGAAGAGGATTCTGCAGTTCTTTGTTTTTCTGTATTTGTGGTTACTCTTCTGAATAACAAGCCTTGGACCTTCAGTACCTCTGAATTCTTTGTTGCCTCAGTTTGAATCTGTGTTTGTGATTGTCCTGGTTTGTCCACTGGCCCACAACAGAAATTAATTACAATTGGTCTGGGTCTGAGGTTACTTGTAACGAGTAGGAACTGGTAATGTGGGGGCACTGGCTTTGCTGAGATAAGGCCAATTTCAGGATTTGCTCCATGCCTCTTAGAAGATTCTGCCCTCGTGTATCAGTTGGCACAGAATTTCTGAGTTTTGCATCACCCCACCCTTGCCCCACTTATGTTTTGTAGGTGCTGGATGGCACTTGTGCATAAGTTTTGTTTTGTCCTTCTTGTAATTACTGAGGGGAAGTAGGAGTTCCTTACCTCGCCAAGTGAGCTAGGATCTGGCTTTGTATCCCTACAGATTGAACTTTCCACTGCAGTTGTCTGAGACTGTGAGAGCTTAAGGAATCTTGTTTCTTTCATAGTTGGATGGAGCCTGTCTGGCAGCAGTCAGTCTTGCTGTGTTAGTAGTAAGTTAATTGGCGTTCACTTTGACATTTGCGTATGGGAAAAGTTGACTGAAGAAGGGCCCGATTCCTAACAGGATTTAGAGATTTTAAGGACTACAGTGTTGTAACATTTAATTTTCTTTGCAATGTGATATATGTTGTTACTTGTTTGTGTAAGTGGAGATTTTGGTAGCTGTTGGTTCTCTGAAGTGCTCTGGGAAGGACAGAGGAGCAGTTTTGTTTGTGTTCCTAAATTACTGAGGTGTAAATTGTCATTTTCTCTGGTCTGGAGGCTTTTGCACAAAGGCTGACCCAGAAAAATGTTCTGAGGCTGGTGGTTGGCTTTGGTGGGTTCATTCTCTCCACCTGATGTTTCCAAAAAGTACTGTGTGTTTCAGGGATCAGGACTCAGGAAAGCTTGTTTAAACAGGCCAGCTCTGTTCTAGGCCTTGCCTTAGCCTCCTGTCTGGGCAGGGCTCTGGTGGATCCTGTTGCGACTTCATGGCTCCTTAGATCTTGAAAGATGATAAAAGTGAATGGTTTTTACCCTTCCATCTGATGCTATCGTGATGCTGTCGCGGGTTCGGTTTGTAACCGGGCAGAAACACCAATTTAGTGTAGTGGTTTGGTCCAAAATACTCATTACTGTTTATCTGCTGTGAGATAAGAATTAGGAGAAATGCAAAACAGGCACCAAACTTGAAAGAATATAAAGAAGTTTATTAACAGACCTAAAAGAAGAAAAAAAATTATACCACCTTCAGAACTCTCCTCCTCCCCCCACCTTCCTCCCTTCTCCCACTGACAATGTGAAAAGACAACCCTTGAGATGTTCAGTCTGTTTACCACTTCCATAATAACCTTGTTCAGTCCATTTAGAAAGAGAAGTCTCTTCTTGCTCATGCTATGAAAACATTATCACAACGAGACAGCCGCCCACTTCCAAATATTGTTCAGTCCATTTAGGAAGAGGAGTCTCTGCCTGCGTGTGAGTCCTTTCCCCCGACTTGCAGCTTTTCCCGCAACTGCCTTCGAGGGTCCACTCTTGAAGTTTTTTGGGGTACAATTTTAAGGTTGAGCCGTTCAGAAACAAAAACAGAGGCCCTTCTCCTTCCCTGGGAGCAAAGGGTCTTCATCATCTTCATCTTTAGGACTATCTCTGGGAGCATCTCTACGGACTGAGGTTTTCTCCTTTCCCGTTCGGAGCAAAAGTCCTCATCTGGTTCATCCCTACGGACTGAGGTTTTCTCCTTTCCCGTTTGGAGCAAAAGTCCTCATCTGGTTCATCTCTCCCTGTCCAAACTTCTCATGAAATTACAGCTGCGTCAGCATCTGCCTATCTCAGCGCAGGTGCTTTTGCTCACGAGTTGAACACTCCACCCCCCATATCTTCATGAAATTACAACAGGATACTCTGATATATCATAGCTTCACAACAGAATTTCAGCTTTAAGCATCTCCTCTCTCTCTTCCCTCAGGTTTTCAGCTCTTCATAGCAATAAAAGGGTTACTCTCACCTCGGCCTTGCAGCTTTGCAGCTGGAATGTTGAATTTTTCTTATCGCAGTGGAGAGGGGGGAGAGCCGAGCCGCTCCGGCTGCCCACGGCAAGGCAGTGGGGGGGGTTCCACGGCTGGAACAGGTCCATGGCTCCAGGATGGCCGTGGCCCGGCCCGGCCTGGCCCAAGCAGGGCCTGGCCGGGCCCGCTGGCCCCCACACGGGGCCCGCAGCCACCTGTCCCAGCGCCGGAAACGAGAGAGAGCTTGGAGGGGGAGTTTGCCTATTCTTAAATGTGGATCACAGAGGTGATCACAACTTTAAGTGGCTTAGAGAATTGTCCATATTCAAACTGGCCAGCTGATAGGTTCTATCAGTTCCCAGAGGAAACTGTAAGCACCCCTTAGCAAGGACGTCCCTTCCGGGACTATGCTTGCTAACCTATGACAGATGCATTATTTCAGTGTCCCAAGTTCATTCTCCAGCAGATTTTAACCATTCAAAGAGCAATCAAACTTCAACTCAAAGATCAGTTATTGCTGAAGGTTTTGTAACTTGTAGTATCAGGTGAGTACAGTGAGCATGTGTTGTAGTAGTAAAGGATATCTGTATACTAGAAAAAGAAGAAAATTCTTTAACTTTTAAAATAAAAAAATTGAAGCTTTTGTAAAATTTTCTTACAAGGTTGGGAGTTTTTTGTGCTTATTAATTATACTTTGTATAGATAATAGATTTGTGTCTCAAAATCCTTTTCCAAACTAGAGATGATGAATCAGATTTCATGACTACCAGCAGGCTACTGGTTTTATGTAATTTTTGTCATGTGAATCTTATCAGTATTTTAAAGATAAATTTGTGGTTATAAAACAACAAAACTAAGAAAATAGTCTGTAGAAGAAATGGTTGCTACATTTGTGCAGTATTTACATTTATGCTTCCGTACAGTTTTCATTAACGTATGTTGTAACTGTCCTCAAAGTTTAACTTGATGTGCAACTTACACTTTCGGTACATGTGATTTTGCAAAAACTATTAAAAATGGGTTATGACAGATGTGTTGTCTGCTTTCATCATTCTTTGATTCCAGTATTCTTTGCTAGCAGCACGCAGCGCTTTTGTGTCTACGATTGCTCTTAAGCTGGCACAAGTATCACTTGAATAATATTGCTTGTGGTAACAAAAGGCTTTTAAGTGGATTTCAGTTTCGTGATTTTCTGTGGCATTTGGGAAACAAAAGAGAAAAGACAATTTAATAAATTTTCAAGAATGCTGAAAAGTTCAAAGCTTTAAGCTCAGGTTCAATGCTAAAGGTTCAATGTTGTAAAAAATGTGTTGAGCTTTATTCTTTTTTCAGCTTAAGAATGTTATGATGCAATTTAGTCTGTTTTTAAATCCTTCTTACCTGGGAATTATGAATAGGCTATCCAAACTGATTGTAATATGTAGTATATATAAATATATATAGAAATTGTATTAATTTCTCTTTGCTCTGAGGCCATTTTATTTCCTTAATTAGTTGTTCATGAAGGAAGATTTATGCAACAGGATGATTTAAGCAGCCAGGTCTTACTTCTCTGTGGTAAATGGAGACTGAGGTACTGTAGCTAATAAGAAAAAACAGGTGCAGTAATACAGCTATAGTTAGAAAGCATTTGGATGTGCAAAACATGTACAGCGTGCTTTTATTATCTGTCCAGGTTTGTGAGCTCTACCTCAGCACCAGTCCAGAGCTGACCCTTTGGAGAATATCAGCCCCATTTTCCTGGCACTTCATTTCAGGGGTTGTTCATTTACATTTCCACAACTTGTGTCTAGCTGGGCTAATAAATCCTCAAGAATCAGGGTCCCTGTGACTTTGAAGTGACCTTACATGGAGCTAACTCAAGTCCATCATGGTTTATTAATCCAGGTATTGACTGGCAGAGACTCTTCTGTATCATCATGCCCTGAAGCAGCAGAGCTGCTATGCATATACTGCATTTAAGCTCATAAATTCTGCTAGAACCTGAGCTGACTTTTAATTCTGTTGCAGATGCATATACAACCTGCATAAACAGCTCATGGATTTGCAAATTTGAGGTTTTATGTCAAAGTCACAGGTGCATAATTCATTTCCTTTCTAGAGTGCAGTGTTATACCCCTCCCTGCCTTGGTTTCTTGTCTTCCTGCTGCAGCATTCTGGAAAAGTGAGAACTAGTTGTGCAGAGTGAGACACACTGAACAGGTTGCTTCACCAAAAGAGGTTTGTGAGGGGAGGGAGGTCGTGCTCAGAACTAGTGTTTGCTTCTTCCTTCAAGGAAGGGTGGGGAGAGCACCTTGTGCCACTCCCTGTGCTTCAGGTTATTTTTAGAATCCGGACAAGGCTGCGTTCAGCCTGAGAGTCATGCTGTCATGTTAAGAGATAGTCTTAATTTTTGTTATGCAGACAAGAAAGGTGCTCTAAAAAGTCTGTGGAATGGGTCAGGGCCCTCTTAACTCAGCTTTACATTTCCATGTATCCCATCATGCCAGATATTCTTTATCCTAGACAGAGATTTAACTTGTGAGGAAAGGAAATGTGGGTTACTTTTAACAAAAGAACCCTGCTAACAGTTTCTTACAGTGCTCTTGTAAAGCTGTTTAGAGGATGCAGATTAACAGTTATTCTTCTAATGTGGGCTTCTAAAGTATGCCAGTGGATATATGCTTTAATAATTTCATATTTTTGCAAGCTTATTGTTGCTCTTTCACTTTAGAGCAAGAAAAATGGGCATAATTTATAAAGGTTTGTTCTTACTCTAGCGGATCGTTTTGGATTTGGACACTAATGAAAGAAATTTGAACGAATTTGAGTCAAACCTTTTAGCACCTGAGAAAGGCTCATTTAATTTGAGAGGGTTTTATATGCAAGTACTTAAACAATCTTAGCTCTGTCTAGCAGGAGGAGCAATCCATTATTTACAGCTGGTTACTACAAGGCTTTATAGGTCCATGTCAGTCCCTCAAAATACCCTGTGACAGAGAAGGAAATTCTTGTGTATTACAATGTGATTGATTCTTGCTGTTGGCATCACATGAAAGTTCAGAGGCAGTGGGAAACTTTATCAAAAGTTAATTAAAAAGCCATGCACGTGTACTGTTTCCAAGTCCAATCTCCTACTTTGATACAATTTCCAAGGTCACAGTTTTTTAGATAATCAAAATGTTTCTAACTCAACTTTTGCTAAGTATGAATTTTAGGTATTTTTTGCTTATCACCAGATAATAAAGAAGGGAAGTGAAATATTATTTGCTTAATGCCTGGATAAGATTAAAAAAGAAAACTGTCTGTATTGGTGAAGAAAAATTGTCGTTTAAATAACATGAGAAGTGTGTGAATATTATGAAAGAAGATACTTCTCTGATGACCTGTAATTGTGCTAGGACTCAATTCATAGGCAAAGTTGTCACTGGATTGGTTCTTTATGGGGACATGTTACCTCTGTCAGCTTAATTTATTTTACAAAGAAAAGCATGAGGGACAGTTTGTAAAGATTTGTGGTATTTTCAGCCTGTTGTAAAATCAGAGACAGGTCAGGCAAGTTAAAACCTTATTCCTAGAGCTGTGACATGAATATTGCTAGAAACAGATTTGAGCTCTGTTGCACTGCTTACATCATTAACATCTGATTTCTGTGGAATGAAAGGAGGGGGGTGTGTTTTAAGAGCATTGGTTTCAGAGGCTTGGAGGAGTATTGCAAATCCACAAGCAGAAAAAGGAAAATGTGCTTCTTAAAAGCATTATAAACTTGGTATGCAGAAGTGCTTTATGGATATTTGGTAAGTAGCAAAGGGATTAGTTAAAACTTTGTTGGTTTGTTGGTATGGAATCCTGAAAGTGCTGGTAAAATACATTCTGTAGTGAATTTTTTTTGATGACTGAACTAAGACATGCACACTGGTTTTACAAAACTTGCTTTATAACATGCCAGTTAACAAAGAAAACAAAAAAAAAAATTCTATGACTTTTGGTAGCAGTTGCGAAGGGAAGCATGTGCAGAAGTGGAACAAACCCAAATTAAATTTTTTCATATCCTGGATTATTACTGCTTGAGAAGAATTTTCTGGTTCCTGACATTGTCCTGTCACTGAACCAGAAAATAAGTTTTGCTAAGGTAGTTTTCTTCAGCATTGAGACATTACTCCACTACAGGATTTCCAAGTAGAACAGAATTGGCATCACTCTTAGAATTGCCAGGTAGTTGTCTGTTACTCAGGGTGCACTGTAGGTGCTGTTTGTGCTGAGTTCCATGTGCTGTGCAGGGACTTTCAGAATTCAGCTGTCCCTTACAGCAGCATTTACTGCAGCTTGTACTATTTTACCTGAGAAAAACTGCAGAGTAACCTGAGCTGTGTGCCAGCGGAAACACTGTCAGTCACTGAGCTACATGGCACTGCGGAATTAAAGTCGCTTTTAGATGCTGGTTTTGCTTGGGTTGTCTAGACTTGGGTAAAGTAGATGATTTCCTTTCTAGCATTAGTGTGCAGCTGGTTTTGTATTGGCTGTGCAGAGCCCAGCAGTTCAAGACCAAAGGAACTTCGATCAAAGCAAACAAATACATTTTGTCTGTGTGAGGAGCATCTTAGGCAGTCAGTTCCCTCTTCTGAGTGCCTTTGGGCTGTTCCTGACTGTTAAGTTCAGTAGCAGAAGCAGTGTGATGGATTATTTAACCCCTCCTCGAGTAGGAGTTACAGACAGTTTGTCTAGACCAGCTGAATATGTTATGAATAGATTTCCTTTGTATCTTTAAAATACCAGAGTTTTTCCTGTAAAACTGAGATTCTTTATTATTATCAAAAAGTAAATTTGCCTGTCATTACATTTAGGTAAAGGCGAAGTCACAGAAGAAAAGACATTTCAAACAAAAAAAACAACCCCAAAACCTTCAAATGTTAGAATGATCAGCAAGAGAAATCATTTAATTTTTCAGGATCAGCTAACATCCTTTTCTTGATAATGTTCCGTTGCCTCCAAGGGCACTTACTTGATTTAATGTCATTACATTTTAGTACATGAGTACTAAAAACTCATTTAAAGGACTGCAATGTCTATAACCTTTAGTTAACCTGATCAGCCTAAGTGAATTCTGGCCAAAAGATGTAAACGTTTGGCATGAAAATGTTGTGCCAATCTAAGCATAACATTAGTAATAGTGCTTTTAGCACTTTCTGAGATACTGCATGACCTGTATTGCCATGGCCAAAGGCTGGAGAGAAACCATGAACACACACATACGTGCACACACACCTGCAGCAAAAATAACCCTCCAGAAATGAACAAATGTACAAAAAAATGAAACAAAGAACTCCACTCTGGGTAATTAACCTTTTAAAAAGGAGAAACTCCAGTGATTTAAACTGAACTACTTGAAGGTTTTAGCTTTCTAAAGCTTTTTGCTGGACTTGGTAGCAATAAATGCAGACTGTGTTAGAGTTTATGGATTGAATGAAGAACTTCTGGCTTATGTGGGCAAACTGTGTTTAGATATGCTTTGGCTGTGCCATACAACTCTGTGTGTGCAGTACAGTACTGGTGTGTGGCCATCAGCTGCAAAGGGCTCTGCTTAGAGGTAGAGCAGAGACTGGTCTTGCATAGAATCTGGATAAAAAGGCACTTAGCACTGAATGTACCTTAATTATTTCAGAGTGGCATCTTTTCTTTGTTCTTAGGCCTGAACTGTGGGTACTAAAAAGCTGGAAGCAGAGGAATTTTCCAGATTTCTGCAGCATCCTGTGAAGTTTTCCTTTCTTATGCAAGCTAGCTGAAAACAGTTTGAGGTTTTTGTAAACCAAGACTTTATCTTGCACCTGTGAATTGTTTTCCAGTTTGTTACGGTACCTTGGAAGGTGGTTTTGAAAGGAGTGTTGTAGATCTCAACCAATTGTTCTGGTAGGTGGTTGATCAAGGGACCAATAATACCATGCCACTCTTGCGAACCAAGTTATATAAACGAGTTTATAATTAATTAAATAATCCCATTTTACCCTGGACTTGAATTCTGTGTTGTTCTTCTCACCGTTCTCGGTACAACAGCGACATGAACTGTACGCGTCATTAATCAGATCAAGGGTATAGAACCGGCCAAACACAAAGCTCTCAGCAGCTGAATCGATGCAGGCTCCATTCGTGTTCAGCTGCTGACTCCACGCAGATCAGAGCTGGAGCTGTGTTGCCACCTAGTGAGAAATCTGCAGGGACACATGTCCACGTGGAACTGCACAAACAGGACACTACCGAGGGAGAACAGAAATACCATCTGACTCACAAGTTCATCTCACAGTTTTAATTTGAGGTTCAGTTAAATATATAAAAACATAAAACTAAGGCAATTAGCATGTCCTGATAATACTGTGAAATCTGATTTTCTGACTTTACTCTTTGGGAGAAGGGCAGCAATGTACAGACTGTTGAGATTTGACATATTGTCAAATGTTTTAAGCCATTGTTGCTGTAATCTGGCCATTTGTTTCTGTTGCTGGGCTGTCAACGCTGTTGTGCTCAGAGGTGTTTGTGCAGGTTCCTAGGACTTGCCAGAACCAGTTTGGTGGAAAAACAGCTCCAAGGGGGGGAGGGGAAAAGATTGTTTGCAGTTGAGGTGGATCGATTCCTCGATTGTGTTTATGGTGCAGTTGCACAAGCATTGCACCAGCATGAAGGGAGGGATGGAGCAGGAGTGGAGAAGGAGCTGACAGAAGAGGGAACAATTGCTGCATTTAGTGGGGCTGCATTAAGTGTTAGTTTTCACTTCAAGAAAGCACGAACTGTGTAACTTTATGAAGTCACGGCCTTCTGGTTATTTCAGTGAAATCCACTGTGACCATACAGCTGAGAATTTTACCAGTTCAGTGCTCCAGCCAGTGTGTAGCATTCTTTTATCAAATACACACCATGTGTCCAATTGTTTCTGTTTTATTATTGTTAGGTTTTAAAATTTCACGGCATATTCTGACAGATGTGCTTCTGCACCCACCATTCCACTTCCCTCTGCTGGAGAAGTCGTATCACAAAGTGTTTAAAATTGTGGTTTGCAGTGTAAAAACCTGTGGTCTGTGGTACTTGGGAAGGTGTTGTGTTTCAGGCTGTTGCACGGTGCTGGGAAACAGGTGGAACATGGGATTTAATAAATGTGGTTATCAGTAGTCAACCTGCTTTCATAACTTGATTGATCACAACTTGAGAGTCAATGACTATTTTCAATTTCCTTTCATTAATTATTGAAAACAGTGCAACCTTAGGAGAAAAGTGTTTCAGATTCTACAGCACAGCTTGCAAAATGTCTTCAGCAATTCCTTTTCTGTATAGAATGCCAAACTCACGACAGAGAAAACCTTCCTTACTCCTTTTTAATTTAGTTTATGGAGTTTGTAACCCTACTTCTAATTATTATGTTCCTTCCTGGGTTTGTGAATTGCTTCAGAAGCTGCTACTTTGCTGCAGAGAGAACTACCAACAGTATTTTGAAAGACAGATTGTGCATCTAATTAATTGAAAAATAATAATCCAGAAAGTGTTGCTTTCACATTCCTATGTTCCCTCTTTCTCTTTTCCCCTAGCCCTGAACCTGCTGTTGAGTATTAACCAAGAGGACCTAGAATGTGGAAAGTCCTAGATGAGAGATACCTAATCTTTATTCTTCCTTGAAAAATGTTAAGATTTTTTTTCAAAGTGATGGGTGCTTTGTAAAAAGTTGCTAAAAGTTATCATTTAATTAAATGAAATTGGTTTAGATTATCTGCAGTAGGCAGCTGTTAAATACTCTTTTGGGCATTCTTAAACATTTTTATTAATTCAAGTTGATTCATTTCCTAAAATACACCATCTTATTTATGAAGCATTGCTTATTTGCATGTCAGTAAAAATGAGGACGTGAATAAACAGAGGAAGAGTTGCTGTCATGGACACAATTATGCAAACCAGCTTACACTGTGTCAGATACATGATTCTGGACAAGTCTGGTGGATGTATCAGAAGCTGAGAGAAAAGTGTGATTTTTTCACACCCAGTTTCATGTTTGCCATAGCTGACAGAGTATAAATTGAGGAAGGAAAATTGCCTTTTAAGTCTCCCAAGACACCCAGCTCCAGCTAAAAAGTCATTAACATGGTTATATTTATGGCCTAAGACTGAGAAAGAATAGAGTAGCAAATGAAAGTTACTCAGAATTTAGGAAACACCTGTAAAGTCTAATTCCACAAAATGAAAATTTTCGTAGGTTTCTGCATGGAGATCTCAGAAAGGGAAATATTAGCTGTAACTGCATTTTGTTGGTCTTGCTTCATGTCAACATTTGTTTCCAAATGCTACAGTAGCATTAAAACAAAAGATACTGACAGGAAATGGATTATCTCACATTGGCTCTGTACTTGTTGATTGACATGGTGCTTTTATCAAGGGCGACTCACAGCCACATGCATTTGTTTCTTTTTGGTACATGTTTTGAGCATGTTTGCTAAGGTACAGATTGATTGTGCAACACAGATTTGGTGACAATGGAGACACTTTCAGGGAAAGGTGTGTACTTGTGTTTTGCAACATCCTAAGCAGCACTAAATGCTGCTTTTCCCAGCCTTATTTGCTTTCTCCTTCCATATTCCTTTTGTTTCTTTTAAGTTGACTTCTATAATTGAGGTTGCTCATGAGCCATTTCACATGCTAAAACTGCAAAACACTGAGCCATTGGAGACAAAAATGATTTTTTTTTTTTTTTTTTAATCTGAGTTAACACTGAAATGGTTTGGTGTGTGGTGTGACAAGCTGCAGGCTGCTGTACAGTGGAACAGAGGGCAGGAATGTGTGTGGGATGAAGGGGGAAACAGGCAGCAGTTAAATCAGCTTGGCTACTGCAGAGCCTCAGCCACCCCAAAGTGTGTGGGAGGAGAGGCAGGAAAGCTTTTAGTGCTTGTTGAGGCAACAAGTCATTAACTGGTCGGATGTATCTGTGTGATGAGGAGTTGCTCATATGTCCCAGGAAGACAGGCAGCGCTGTTTTAGTTAAGGGAAAGGGGAATACTTTCTTGTGGAAGAAAAAAAAAAATTAAAAAGAACAAACCTTTGGGGCTGAAACATTGCTGTGGTTCTGTAGTATAGGAGTTTCACTGCCAATGTCAATACAGGATGTTCCCACCTCCAGCTGCTCGTTCCTGTTGCAGTGTGTTGGCTGTGCTGAGAGCTTTTATGACTTCCCTGATGCATTATTAGAGTAATAAAGCCTAAAAGTAATTTTCACAGAGCAGCAAGAATGAGCAAAGAAAGGAGATAGGGACATTTTTAAAGCCAGTTTTTCCCTGGAGGTTCACCTGGGTTTGAAAGTGTGACCTCAGGTACAGCATGATTGGTTAAACCGGAGTTTGGTGATGTGCAGCATGTTCCACAGTTCTGTTAGAGGATGATTTGAGGCAGAGGTGTGTAGTGTCTACTGCAGAAAGGGAATTAGACCTGGATTAAATAGAAGTGACAAGTTTTTGATAATGGGAGGGTGCAGGGACAGCTTTTGTGGGAAGAGGCTCAGGGCTGTGGGTTCCCAGACAACTCCAGTGGGCAAAAGCTGAATCCATGAGCCTTGTGTGTGGTGCTTCTGTGACAATATTTTTCAGAAGGGGTAGGAAACACTGGAGCAAAGTGTAGGGAGTGTGGAACAAAAAGAGGGAAACACCATGGTTAGGGAAGGAGGAGATTCACCATGGCAGAGCAGATGGAGGACCCTTGCTGGAGAGGAACCACTGCAGTGTGCTGAGCATGGTCCTCACCCCTGCACCCCTCAGAGCTGGGGGCTGGAGTGAAGGAGGGAAGTTTAGCGCTTGAAAGGGGCGAGAAAATTTCTTGGTTTCATGTTTATCTTCTTGCTTCCCTCTACCCAAATCACAAAGTATTTGTTTTAATTGGCAAAAAATAAGTTAACTTCATCAAGGCTGTTTCGCTGACAATAGTAGCTGATAAGCAATCTTTGTGTCTTCATCTCAACCCATGAACTTTTTTGTTCTTGTTACTTGTATTTTCTACCCCTGCCCAGCTGAGGGGGAGCCTGGGTGGGAGTTTGACATTTAGCAAAGGCTATTAATCCACAGGACAAAACCTAGTGTGTTTGTAGGGTGAAACAGCTGGGGCTGAGATCTCAGTGTCTGCCTTGTCCACACTTCACATGGGGCATCAGGCACGTTTCCAAGGCACACAATTTAGCTTAGTTGTATCTGGAAGAATTCCATTTGGGTGGTCAGGAGCTTCTCCACAATGCTCACCAGAGGATGGTTGGTGAGAATGACATAACCAAGTGAACAAAACATACTGATTTCCCTTTAAAACTTAGTACTACCACATGTATTTAAATTATATATAATCATATCTTGCTGTATGAAATATATAGAAGCATTTTAAGCAAGAAGCTTACTGATGCAGATACTTCCTTTCAAAATACTGTCATACCCAAGCTGTGGCTTGAGAACTAATCCTTTAAAGGACTGAACCTGGAAAATCAGACTGGTGTATGTATAAAAATGAATTGTGTATACATAAAAATGACATGTGTCTTCCATCTTGCTAAGAAACTTGGAGCTGTCTGTCCCCAGAAAAGATGGGGCTGCCACAGTCTGTGCATATCACTTTTAAGATAATGAAATGGTGCTATAATGCAGGCTGCTAGAGAGCATCTAATTTCTTCCATGAGTATACTTTGAAAGTATGTTCAGTGCATTTGAGATGTTTTAAAACCTTGGGTATCAGATTTTGAAAGGAAATCAGGTGTTTGCTAGAATTGTCAGAGATGTATAGGATATTAGGTTGTTAACTCCCATGGGAATTTTAAGTGATACTCATGTTTTATGTTTTCTATCAAAGACTGATATATCTTTGCGATTATTTAGAGCAGTTATCTTTTTTAGTGCTTCCAGCAATTCACTTTCAGTGTTGCTATCCACACATGAGGCTGTATTTTCTCTGTGTGGTGATCATGGCTGGGAATTCTCTTTTCCATCTTAGAACTTTTCTTCCTTTTTACCGAAGTCTGAACTTTGAAGCAATTTTAACAACTTTAGCGCCTCTCTAAATAATTAGCCAGGTCTAAAATGGAAACTTTAACATGTCTCCAGTTGCTAAAAAAACCTCAAAGTTTTGTAAACAGACTGAAATTCTGGAACATTTATTGGTAACAGTTGTGTAAAAGGATAGCTTGTAAATGCTTTTCAAATTATGATGTGTGAAGTATCAGCCTGTGTGCTAAACAAGTTCAGTGGAACATCACATCTTTTTGCCTATTTCTGGCTGTGTGACAATACCTTTCATGCGGCTGGCAGAGAAACCTCTAAAGCCTCTGCTTTTAAAACTTGCACTTCTATTTATTATTGCTGTTGTCAATTATGTTTCATTTTGGAAAACGTGCTGACAGGGAAGGCTTAAAGAATGAACCAGAAAGTAATTTCTTCAGCTATATCAAGAAGAGAAAAATGAATAGATGAAGGGTTCAGGAGAATTCAAATGAAGTTAAATAGTAGAGCAAGTAAAAGATGGCAGTTTGGTTTAGATTCCAAGATTTTGTTTGCCTATGGGTATGTTCTTTCAGCTAAATATTTTTGTTTATTTGTGAAGGAGACTATTGTAAATATGGGACACATGACCATTAGCAAATGACACATCACCTCTTGCTGCTTTTAAAGCCAGCTTACTCCACTGGCAGATTCTAGAGTTGTCCTGTATCTTTTGTAGGTGTCTGGAATATGAAGGGCTAATGTGGATATGGGATGTGTATCTGGGACCCTTATTACTACACGACATGGCTCAAATATGCAGCAGAGGTTTAGAAAACTTAACAGGACGTAGCAAATAGTTCAGACAGTGTTACACTCAGAATGATGCCACAGATAATATTGTGGTTCACAAGACAATGGGATTTTTTTTTAGGAAGTCCTCAATCACCTGGTGCAGCCAAACATCTGCTTGGGTTTGTGTTGCATTCAGAACCGGAACCATATCTGTGGGTACTTGGGATTTTATTTACCTCTTGAACCTGTGGAGGTAAAATTTAATTCAGTCTGGTAAAAGCATTTGATAAAGGATTGAGTAGATGCTGATGTTATTTTTTTAAGTGAAAACAATGAAATGTATGTGCCGTCTCTGCCTTTTCTCCTTCTCCCCCTTCCTTTTTACTGTTCTTAGACATGACATATTTTGACCTTTGGGTCACAGTCCACATGTACTTCAGAATCCGTCATCTCTTTTCAGCCTGTGGCTTTGTTGAATCAGTGTGGTACGTACTTGTCTGTCTCTCTATACCTAGTTTTCTTCTTCTTAATAGGCCTATAGCTGAACAAGTCCCTGCTGTGTTTAAAATAGGACTTTGTTCTGCTCTTAGCCCCAAGACCCCTTAGTCATACAAAACCTTGTTCTGTAACTTCTGTTCATTTGTTTTTCTGTTTGGAGATTTTATTTTCCACTTTGTTTCTCCTTCCTCTTGTGCTGGTGCTCAGTCTGTGAGCAATTGCTGCTCTCATCCAATATTACACAGAGGAATGAGGGAAATGGCAGCATATACTTTCTTCCTTTCAGTTCTAATTCTCTTCAATAAAGCTCACAAAATATTAATAAAGGAAGCAGCCAAAATAAACTATTTTGAACACAATTTTTGCCTGTAAATAAAGCATAACTTTCCTGTAATTTCCTGTTGGATATTTTCACTTGGCTTTCCATCTGAAATAGGTATCAGATGCCTTGGTGAAGTGTGGTAGCATTAAAGTTATAAAGTAAGAGACAAAATAAAAGCAGCCTACTTTCTGAAGATCATAGTTATTCACAGAATCACAGTTTTTCATTCTCTTACACTGCCCCTCGGTGTGTTCATCTGTGATCCTGTTTAGGAAGGACTGGATGTGCACTTGAGTGAACCTCTGCCTAGAAAAGGGGTGGGAACCATTTAGTGTGAAATCATTGCCTAACGTGATGGAAGGGAAAGTCACAGTGGGGCTTTAGTAGTTGCTCTGCATTAAGGTGGTGTAAGAACTGATAATATGAGTATTTTCAATAGTGTGAGACATACTGCTGTTTCCTTAGGTTGTAGAATTTCATCTACATAAATAGATATACAAATAAAGGACAAATTTTACATTAATTTCTTTAACAAAATGTCTTTGCCATCACTGAATGATACTTTTTTTTGCTGTTCTGCTTGCACTTCCTGAGGTGCCATTACATGATGGTTTCTAAAGGGTTGCTCTGACATTTTGCTTTTAGATTATATTTGCAAGGTTGTGAGGGAGGAAACACATGATGCATGTGTAATATGAAGTTCTGGTAACAAAATATGCACTTTGTGAATCTGAACATTTTTCTTGGATTGAAATTCAGTCATTTCCAAACTCTCAGCTTTTCTTTTGAATTTATAGATGGCTGAAAGAGCCAAAGTCTATCATAAATCTGAGTTACCTGTTAAATGCTTCACATGAAAGAATGTTCATTTTGCTGCTTGCATTTTTCAATATTACTGATTCATGCTAAGAATATAAGAGGGCACATTAAAATAGGGCATTTTAAATTTCTTTGTAGTGTAGCCCAATAATATGATTAATAGTCTCAGGCCAAGAAATCATATTTTTATTGCTCCATAAGTGCATACGTAGGTCATTCTTGAACAATGACCAATTGTATGGAAAGAGAATAGAAAAGTAAAATGTCTACTTCAGAATTCAGACTGATCTTTTCCTCACTTATCAAATTATCATCAAAGCTATTCATTCAAGATTTTGCTATTCTTTCTAGAATACAAGTAGATAAAAAAAGTTTTAAGGATGGTTAAATAACAAAAATACCAAATAGTTTCAACAAAGAAGAAAGAAAATTAATTAAGTGTGGTGGTTTTTTGCATTTCTTTATCTGTAGAAGGATTGATTTGTGATCAGAAAAAGTGGGAATGCTGTTTAAAACAAAATCTCTCAAGGTTTGAGGGATTTCAGAGCGGTTTCTTTTCTTTTTAGTTGCAACTTTTCCTGCTTTCTTTATTCTTCTCTAGAGCAGAGATGCAAACTAATATATGCTGATTAAAATTTATGCCAGTGTCATTTCATATATTGTGATTTTAAAATAAATATTATTAAAGAAGAGAATACTCATTATTAAAGAAGTAAGCAGCAACAAATTTAAGCATAAGGAAAATACTTCTTTACTTATGAGGGTGATCAGGTATCACTGTAGGTTTCCTGGGCAGGTTATAGTTTCCACACTTGGACACGTTCAGAGCCCAGCTGGGTGTGGGCTTGGACAATCTGCTCCAGTTCACCTTGCTTTGAGCAGAGAAATCCGAGACCTCCAGTTATTAATAATAGTTCTGTAGTGCTGTTAAAGAGCCTGTCTCCTGCATTTGGAGGTAATTCTGCAGTGGAGTTGAATATTTAGGATGAAAATCTTGGTGTAGTCTGCAACCTTACATTAAAGGGACTTACTTCTATAGAGTTCTTCAGACTATGACCAAGGAGATCTTTTATTAATATATGAATTCAAGAATCTCTTAAGTTTTGAGAGCTGTGTAAGTATTTTAATTAAGCATAATTAAATATCATCTTGTCAGCGTTCTTTATAAAGATTAATTAATATGTTAGAAATTTCAAATGTGCCCATCTTTCCAAACATTGTGTTCTAAACAGCTTGAATTTATAGCTAATCTACAACTACTTTCTTATCTCCCACAGATCTGAAGAGAGAAGCCAGTATTTGTCACATGCTGAAGCATCCTCACATTGTTGAACTGTTGGAGACATACAGCTCAGATGGAATGCTTTATATGGTCTTTGAGTTGTAAGTTTCTCTCCTTGATTTTACTTTCTTGTGGTGTCGTTTGCTAAATAAAATCCTAAAAGTATCTCTGCTCACACCTGCAGGTTTTGTAGCTCAGAGATCTTGAGTGCTTTAAAAATACTTATTTCTGACAAGTACAGGTTGTCCCAAATAAAAGTTGTCCCACTGTCTAAGTGGTGAACACCAGGGTTTCCTAAAGATAGATAGGCATGATCCCTATTGTTGGCTGCAGGGTACAAGAGAACAAGTTGAAAATCTGCTGGTAGACATTGCTGCCTTCTCCTAGTCTTAAAATCAAGAGTCAAACACGGTTAGAAGGGAAAAAGGGATTTTACCTTGGTATTTATTTTAAGGATCCTTAGGTGCACTACATCCAGATGGAATGCACCTCCATGCACACCACGATGCACACCCCCAAAAGATCTGGTATAGCATTAAAGGTTTTACTAATTAGCACATCTATCAAAGATTCCCCAATGAGAGGCTTGAATGAGCCCCCCTCCCCAAGGAACCTTCCCCTGGATGGTTCTATCTTAGTTTACAGAATGTGTTCTGGAGAGGATCTTGGGGTCTGGGGCACACTGATCCCTAGCTACAGAGCTTCTAAAATGTTGAGTCTCCTAGCTGAACAAACAAGTCCAAGGATGTAGGCAAAAAGCACTAAAAATACAGAAGTTGTAAAAAGATATAAAGGGTATAAAAGAAAAGGCAAAAAAATCATCATGGCATCAACATCATCTTTGTGTAACTGGGGATATTCTGTTCCAGTTGTGAAGTTTTGTTTATTTTTTTCCACACTGTTGCTTCTTTAGCAGTGCTTTTCTATTATAAGAAAGTAAAGTTATTGGTGTATTTAAGTATTCTTGTAAGTCAATGTACCTGTTCACAATATATGAAAAGAGGCTTTTATCGAAAATACTTGTTTTGGAAGTTTGAATGTAAGAGTTTAGTTGGAAGGGTGAAAAAAACATGACTTTCCAGCAGTGGATAGCTATTTTTACTCAACATAAAGAAATAAATAGGGGGCAGCCCTGAAATCACCATACTCTTTCTTTGAGGGAAAATTATTCGTCCTTCCTGAGTTAGGTTTTATCTAAATGGGAAGGACACAACCAGACATGTGGAATGGTCATTCTCTCTACCTACCAGCTCTTCTTTTTATGCTCCCCATATATTCTTTCCTAGTCAGTCTGGGCATATGTATTTGTACCTCTTAAATTTTTCTGCCCTTCCTCCATTATGTTTTCTGATGCATTTGAGCTGCTGATATTGGAGTAACCACATCGTGCCAGTGTGTTAGGCCAAATTGGCTTGTCCACTAGAACCAAGAATTTGATTTGAGATGTCCACTTGCCATGTAGGTAGTGGAAAAGCCAGTGGTAACAGCAAAAAAAATAGGTAAAGCAGAAAATTATTGTTTGCAAGTCTTCTGATTTTTTTTAGATGAGTTTATGAACTTAGGGTTTTGTGAAATAATTGTTCTATGCTTTCCTCTCTGTACATTTTGATTCAATACTTTGCTTTTTATGTTGTAAATCCCAAAGCATGGACCAAGGGACTTTAATTACCCTATTATGAAATAATTATGTACACCTTGGGGAGACATAGTCAGATAATTAACAAGATTTTGAAATGGAAGAAAGGGTTTGCTTCTATTTTTACAATGCTGATAGCTCAGAAATATGAGACAAAAGCAGTAATTATTTTTTAATGACAAGCCTATTATAATTTATGTTTGTACACATAGAAAGCAAGTCTGAACAATCAGAATTACTACACATACACTGCACCTGACTTCAGGCCACATGAAAGAAGGCATTACAATGCTAAATTGTTTGAAGGATAATGATTGTTTATCATATGTATGTCCTTGCCTCCTTTGTACACCAAAAACATCAGTCTTTTGTAGCAGTGATAGAAAATGAGGCAGCAGGAACACCTGTGCTCAAAACGTGACAGGGAGTGGAAGAGCTGTGGGCAGGATGTGTTGTTGTGCTGGAGGGGGATGCTTTGGTAAAGGGATTCAGCAGCAGACTGGTGTTTGTGTGGAGTGAGACTGCATTGTCTGAGGCTGGGCAGGTTAGGGGCACACTCTGTAATTGTGACCATAAAAACAAACTTGGAGCTAGCAGAAAAGCATCTCTGTAGGTGTAGGTAACTCATTTCCCCCCATACTGCTTTCTGCTCATTATGCTGTTACTGTAACGAGCTCAACTGATTCGCAGCAAATTTCTGTCTACAGTCTACAGTAATAAAATATATTTCATTAGGGTCTAGTTACTCTGAAATTACTGAAAAGGGGAAGACAACACAGATCTGCAGAGGAGACATAAACCCAGCTGTGATGAGTGATTTGTGGGCTGACAGGTGCTTTGCATGAAAATTAAGGCAGGCCCAGCACGAAATGCATGGCGTAACCAAAGCTAAAACTCTGTGCCATCACTTGTACATAAATGATACATTGGTTCACTACCTTTTCATAGGCTGTGAGCTGCATGCCACAGCTGCTAGGAGGACTCTGAGTATCTTGCCAAACCTATTGATACAGAGTAAGTTGAATAAGGGAATGTAGCATGTACCTGGTAACAACAGTTTGAACCACTAGGAAAATGTACAATTTGTGCCCAATTTTGAAAACTTTCATGAAAAGAAACATCTAAAAAATCAAGGCATGTTTCACAGAAGCACTGATGAACAGCAGCAATGAGGTTTAACACCAAAAAATGAGCTCTGTTTTTAATAAGGGGTTTTTAAACCCCTTATTCACACACGAACTCAAGCACTCTGTAGAATGGGCCATGTCTCACGTTACCATAGGCTGCATGGTGCCACTGGAATAAACTGCAGTGAAGCAGTTGGTCGTAATAGATGAAGTGCATATGTAGAGTAAGAAGCAGACCCTCTCCCAGAAAGCCTTATTGCTAAGGTAAAAATACTATTTTAGAAGTATTTAGATGTTTTTGCATCATAAATGAGAGAGAGTCTGCCTGTGCAAAATTATTTCCCTCACACACACCCTGGCTGTCCCCCCAGATGGACTCTTTGCTCTGACAGAAGTGATCCCTTGGAGGTTCTAGAGACACCTTACATCTGAGAAAGGCCAGCTCTCTTCTCTATAATACAGTTGCAATTTTCTTTCCCATACTTGGTGTTATTTGCTGGCAGCTGTATAGAATCACGGGGTCATTTAGGTTGGAAAAGACCTCATAAGATCATCAAGTACAGCCATTAACCCAGCACTGCCAAGTCCACCACTAAACCACGTCCCTAAACTCCACATCTACATATCTTCTAAATAACCCCAGGGATGGTGACTACACCCTTAACCTGGGCATCCTGTTCTCGTGATTGACAGCCCTTTCAGGGAAGAAGTTTTTACTGCTATCCAATGTAAACCTCCCCTGGCACAAGTTGAGGCCATTTCGCCTCTTCTGATTGCTTTTGTTACCTGAGAGAACAAACCGACCCTGACCTGGCTACAACCTCTTTCAAGGCATTTGTAGAGACTGATGAGGTCCCCCATGAGCCTCCTGGTTTTATTTAGAATACTGTTTTCTCTTTGGTATACAAGTGTCACTTTATATTCTATTGCTTATTACATTTCTCCTAATGATCATTGATTTTTATCAGTGAGAATACCTTGAGAAGGGTCAGAGCTACTTGAATTATTTCTAGTATTTCTAAAAGGAAGCATATATACATTTCAAAGGGTCTGAAAACTAGATTTCAGACTTAAAGAGTACATTATTTGTAGTTCATCCTCAGCATATATGGACTGAGAGTACTTGGCATGCTGAAGAACTCAGATACAGGAGCAGTGAGTGCATTGCAAATACCTTGGTATCTGGTCATTTGCAGAATATTGTCTCACCACTATGCATAGGTGGGTTTAGTTTTTCTTAGTGCATTCTAAGAGAGATTTATCTCTTGGGACCTTAGAAGAACTGATGTGTTAAGCTTTAGCAGTTAGGATGTGTAGTTGTTTACGTAGAGCTTTGCCATTTAATGTAGCTAACATGTAAAAATGCTTCAGGTTTAAAATCTCAAATTCATAAAAGCAGTACTTAACAGGGTTGCAGTTGGTTTATTTGAGGTAAGTGAAGATGGCAAATATATAAAAAATGTCGAGTTGTGAAGGGAAAAACACCATCGTGCACAAGCCTTCAACACATGTGGTACAAGCCTCAATAAACTCAGTTATGAGCAATATGTCAACTCTTAATTTTTTATCTTCTTTTTATTAAGTAATAAGTCAGTTCCCTAAATGAAGCTGTGCTTCTAAAGCTTTCTCATTTTTCATCAATAAATTAAATTGTAGGCCACATCCTAATAGGTCTGCAAATCCAAAGCTATCATACCCCCTAGTATGAAAACACAGATCTCTTCTGCAGTGTGCTGTCTATTCTTCAGTCACTGCTGGTGTCAGAGCAGATTTCTGTATATATATATTTATATTTACTTATTGTGTGTAGATATATATATAAATATGTAAAATACATTGGTCCCGGTCTGTTCATGTCCCTGCCGTGAGCTCCCTCTGCTGGTGTCAGGGAATTCTCTCAGATTAACAACCGTGTTGTGGTTTTTTCCCAGATTTTTTTGCATCATCCACTTACGTCTTCAGTGTGAATATATTTGTATGTTTACTTCAGTGGATTTTAACTTTTCTTTTTGTCTTTTTTTGTGGTTTTCACATGCTTATGCTGATAGTTGCAAACCCTTGAGACTTCCTGAACTTTCATTCCATCAGTATTCCAAAACTTTAATGCTCTTATATCATAAAAGGCTTTCAGTTTCTGCAAAGTCATCTTGTAAGTGGTTGAGCTGTTGCTGAATTTTTTGTCTGTTGGTTCACTGAATTTTCTGGGATTTCTTGTAACTGGAGTTGACTGGCTTTTTTTCAGCCTCAGGCTAGACAAAAGTCTCATGATTTTCAGGTAAAATTCAGTATCATGTATTGAATGTGTTGTATCACATGGGGTGACACAAGGCCTCTGTATACATGAATCAAAATCTACTCTTAAAAAAAAAAGCTTTTTCATTGAAAAAATAGTCAATTGAAGTCAGAGATTAAAGTACACCTGACACATATTTGTGCTTGGGAGGCCAACAGAGTTCATCTTAGTGGAGTGAAACTTTCAAATGTATTTGCCAGGAAGAAATTCAAACTGCCACTTACTGTTACAAAATTTCAATGAAAAATGCTGGTATCTGTAAGTGGGAAGTAGGAATACATGTTAAAGACTATGCTCGTTATAAACACCTCATTTAATAGTAAAGTCAATGTAAAGAAATTGCACTATTCTCTCCATGTCTCAGAAACTATTGATGCTGCTTAAAAAGCTTGAGTGCCTCTGGATCTTTAATTTCACTGACTTGTTATAAAGTACAGATAATTAGTCTTCTAAAGGGTTCTGCTTCTTCATGAGAATGACATCTCCTTATTTTTGGTAGCTGATTATATATTTTGTATATTCTACATGTGAGAAAGAGTTGAGAGGCTGACATGAGGGATTTTTTCCAGTGACCAGTGAAATCCAGGTTTATGCTGCTCTCAGTGAGCCTGCCCCACGGCTGCTGTACAGGACTCTGATATTCTCTGGGTGATGTTTAGCCCTGTATGCAGACTTGGTGTAGGGAATTGTGCAAGACAGAGAAACTGCTGGGAAAAAACCTGCAGAGGAATATATTGATACAGTGAAGAACAGCCATGATTTGGCAGTGTGGGGTTCTTTGCACTCTTCAATATGCTTTTCTTTTGGTTACCAGTCCCTCTTAGAGTTGGCAGTGCCCTATCCACATGATAGTGTATTTTGCATGAGGGAGACCTTTGGGATTTATTTGGGAATTAAAGCTTCTGCACATGGCTTGTGACTCCCTAAGCAGAAGTTTGGCATGGAAGGTATGTAACAAAGCAGAAGTGATGCTGATACTCTGAACAGCTTACTGAAACAGCCCTGGGAATGTTGGCTATCCAGATACCCTGGAAATTCTGCCTTTTGGGGTTTTTCCCCCTTGAGTCTTTGTGGAAGGGAAAAAGAAAAGGTGTGAAGTCTGAAAATGTCATGTTACAGTTGATATTTTTGCAAGTGCCTTATTAAACATGAGTTATGTGATTTTTATTGTTTCTGTTAACTCTTGTTATTCTCCCCATCAGCCTGTGAACATTTCTAGATACCAGTCTGCCTTAGGTCCCTTTCAGGAGAGGGAAAAGGAGGGCAGCACTATAACCTGCTTTCATTTTAGAGAAATGGCAGCCTAATTTCAGCCTAAGATCTATGAACATATCTGCATCTAAAGTGTAATGCTGTTCATTGCGGGAAGTTAGGTGATCAGAAAGATGAGGGAGAAGAGGAAAAGGGTATCAAGTTTCAAAGCTGGTGATACAGTGTGTGGGCTGTCAGTGTTCTCAGGTGTCTATGAGCTGTAAAATCTCCTCATGGCTGCTTAATTATCCAGAGGAGAATGCCAACTGGCAAGACTATACTGTATTTCTAGAGTATTTTTAAAAGTCTTCATTTAAAATTCAAATTGAGTAACATTTTTTTATTACTACAGTCGTTAGTATAGAGTTGCACTTGTAATGCTTATAAGAACACAACCTAATATCAGGAGCTAATTGTTAAATTGCAGTGTCCTCTTTGCAGGGCATTGACTTTTCTTGCACACATTGTTCAATGACCAGTTTAAGCAATAAAGTAAATGTTTGGTATTGGTAATGTTTTGAGAGAACTGTTACATGACTTGAGGGACATAAATTGGTTAACCTGTGGCAAGCCATTTTCTATTAGTTTATCCATTAAATGTTGTTATAATGAGTAATGCACTGTACATGTATCTAGAGTATTTTATATAAGATTCATGTAAGGAAAATGAATAGATTTTTTAAGCATTTTTATGTAATTGATTGTAGTTATCAGTTTTAAGCATTTTTGCCTCTTTTTACCTGCAGTATGGATGGAGCAGACCTGTGTTTTGAAATTGTGAAGAGAGCAGATGCTGGATTTGTCTACAGCGAGGCTGTAGCCAGGTATTTATTATAATTTTAATTGATCCCTCAGGATAAATAGAAAAGAGTGGAATATACTGTTGTATGATCTGTTAGCTACAAGTTGAAAGTTGGAATACTATAAATAAATCCTGTTTCCACACTCTAGATGTTTATTGCAATAATTAGCATTATCAAAGTAGAATTTTGGTGCATTTTGCCATATACTAGTTACAGATTTGGATGAGATTACTGAGTAAAACTGTATTTCACATCCAGTACTTAATTGGCTGTGTTTGCCTTTATGGATCTCTCCTATGATGGCATTAAGTGACTTGCCTGACAGGTGGGAGTTTTACTGCTCTTGCTAGATGGAGTTGATTTGGCTGTTTCTTTCCTATGTATCACTGTGTTTATGGTCACTTCACCTTTTCACTTACGACATTAACTAAGATGAAAGAGTCTATAAAATTGCAGAAGGATAATAAAACCCACTGTCCTAGTGGCATGTTAGTTGAACTCAAAGCCCACAATATTCTTTGTTTGCTTTTCTCAACACTGTAGATTTTTTGGTTGGAGGAGGCATCAAGGTCTGTATTTCACCCTCCTGCTCAAGGCAGGGTCAGCACAGCATTTGAATCATGTTGCTCAAGTCTTTTTCTAGTGGGGTCCAGAATACCTCCAAGGAGGGAGATTCCACAGCCTCCCTGAGCAGCTTGATCCAGTGCCTCATTATGTCCCTAGGGACAAAATATTCCCTATAACCAGCTGGAGCCTCCAGAGGACAAGAATTGCCTCCCTTAGCCCAGAGTAATTCTCTGATGCAGCACAGGATGCTGCTGGCTTTTTTGGCTCTGCTGTGGTCAGTGATCTGTTGGGGCATTCTTTGGACACTGGGAAGGAAGAGGTTGCTCTCCAATCTGCATCAAACAAGTCAAGACCTTGGTCCGATCCTTTTCCAGATAAATCAGGCACTGATATTCACTTTTTTCCTTCCTGTTTTCCTTTGTGATTTGTTATTAATAAAAAGGGAGGGTCCCTGACTTCCTTGTCATATCAAGCAGAATTATTGAACATTTGAAATCTTCACAAAAACCTGGAAAACACAGATTTTTCTTTCCTAATTTCCCTCGGCTTCAATCAGAATAATTCTCAAACTTTAGATTGTAATATTCACTATTATAAACACAAAGTCCATTCTACAGAACTTTGTGTATTTGGGGTTAAATTGGTTGATGAGTTTTATACAGTTAGACTCTTAATACTTAGATTGTTACATGTGTATAGTAATTTTCCCTGCAGGTTTGTCATGCATAATGTGTTTGTTTTTTCAGTCATTACATGAGACAGATACTGGAAGCTCTACGTTACTGTCATGATAATAATATAATTCACAGGGACGTGAAGGTAAGGGGGTTTAATTACTTTTTTTTCTTCACCACAATAATGCAAACTACTGAATTTCAATTTCTGTAATTTAGAGGAAGAGAGGTGCTGTAGAAAAGGAATCTATTTGATGGGTGTGTTTTTACTCTTATTTTGTCATGTAAGATTAAAGCCCACCCTAATTCCATCAATACAGAACATTTAGGAGGTCTGTATTCACAAATTACATGTGCATTTGATTATAACTTGCTTTGAAAGTCAGTTTAATATCTAGTTTTTGAATATTCATATGGAATCTGCATTTTTTTTTCTTGTTAGGAAAATGCGTGTATAAATTAATTGCATAAATTAAACTGGAACTGGTAGTTTATTGGCATCAGTTTGAGAGCATAATGACAGTCCTCATTCACAGTAAGATTTCATAGAGATGCACATGCTTAAATGCTACAATATTAGTAATATTATCTACTTCTTGGAGACAGTCCAATAAACATTTATTATTATGAAAATTTCTCTAATACAGATAAGTTTGGGAGGAGAAATACAGTGTTTAAGACCAGCATATGTACATACTGGTTTTGATCTGGTAAATTTTATACTGTTTCTATGGATATTTATGGAAGTAATTTATCCCAAAGTACTGTAATGTAAGTAGTTGGGAGTTTTAACCCAAGTGGGCTTGACTCTCTTCAATTTGAATATGCATATTATTTGTTAATGTCATTGCCTAAAATAGTTATTCCCACTTCTCCAAGAGTTTGGTTTCATCCAAAGTGAGTCAAGCTCTGTAGGAATTAAGGAAAATTCTAACAAGCTCTGATGGTGCAGTTTGAGAAATGGCTCTTGGAGTTTAATGAGTAGAGAAGATTGAGAGAGGGTAAACTGTGCTTCAAACTGCTGCAGGTGACCTGTGAGGGGAGAGTACAGACACTGAACTGGTGATTTTTATAAGGAGTCATTTGGTCTTCTGTACCCAGACATTGCAGACCTTTCCCAAACTCCTACTCCTTTCCTTTTAAAATCAAGACAATTACTATGTAATAGGCTTTCTTTTTTAAGGTTGGTGTTTTAATAGTAGTGTCTTAGAGCAAATTCTAAAAATGGGCTCTTAATTGCTGGTAGAATGTCTTATCTTGTTCTATCTTGAAGAGTCTAGGTACTTGTAATTGTTTGGTTTTGGTACCACATGAATTTCAGAATTAACATCATCTTTATGTTGCTGTGTCTTCATGAAAGCTCCACTTGTTTTTCTTGGACCATATTCTTGAAAAAACCCAAGTTTCAGCTTCAAGGGCCTCTGAAGGAGGCCAGTTTCACTGAGGGCAAAGTGGGAATTTATTTTAGTGCTTATCTGGTCTCTTAGAACCTCAGAATCACAGGGTTTTGGGGTTTTTTAAATACCATCCTTAGAAATGAACCTGTTCAAATTACATGGGTTAGAAAAAAGTGTTTAAGGTATCAGTCTAAAGCAGTGTAAACCAACAGTGTTTTTTGTTTTGGCAAAAGCAGTGCAGAGCTGCAGGGTTTGGGTGTGAAACACGTTAAACTAACTGCAGTATCCAGGCTCTAGATGTCACTGTAGACATTGTTTTGAAAGGAAGCAGACTAAATGACCACTTTCCAAATTACCTGAATAAGTGAAAGTGCTTTAATAAAATCTGTAATCGTGATATAGTCATGCTATTTTCTCCTTTTTAGACTTTCTGAATGTTATTTTGAAATGTAAAATGCATGGTTGTTTGCTGCTGCACAGGAAAATTGGCACCCTATAGCCCATGAAAGGTTTAGGTGTCTTGTAGCTGCTTTTGTGCTCCCTTAGCTCCTGGCTATTTAGGGAGAGTTAGAAAGTTTAGATAAAATAAAGTTTGCTGTAGTCTGGTGCCAGAAACGTCACCTGACTTGTCCAAGTCCAGCCTGGGACAAACTCCCTGTGCCCCACATTCACCTCTGATGACAGAATCAAAACGTTAAAGCTTTCACAAGACGGCCTGCCGTTGTCTAACTGCTCTCACTGCTCTGTGAGACCAGATGGTTCTTGAGTCTGTGTATATCACTTGATGCCCTTCAGCATTGCTTAAAGGCTTCATAATCAGTGACAATTTCACATTTGCTTCACCCTCAGTTAATGTGATCCTGCACTGCTTGGAAGCTGGATCACATTGTAAAGGAAAACAGAAGGTGCAGGAAGGTAGAAAACTCAAAACAGCTGTGCCTCAGAAATGTGAATGTCAAGAACTTTTTCTCTTACCACAACGTTTGTTCCTGTTCTGCCGACCTACTGATACGGGACTCAGCCATTCTTTTTATTCTGTCGTAACCTTGCTGTGTCAGGAATACCCAGAAGGTGGCTATTGAACGTGGCAGCATTGAAAGGGAGTCTTTTCCATTACAGAATGTTATTACAGAGAAGTTTGTGTACAGAGAAATCTTTATGTAAGGGAACAACGAAAGGGAAAGGGGAGTGATGAGGGTCTGAAATGTGATTCCTGTCTTTTCCTGTAGAACTCTTACTGCAATTTGAGTACCATTTGTCACTTGCTTATTTTTGTGATAACTTTAATAGAATGGTTTTTATCAGTAAAACATCAAGAGGTTTTGCAATCTTTTGTGAGCCTCTATTGTTATGTAGAATTCTCCATATTTGCAAAAATCTTGTTATAAAAATACCTTTTAATATAACTGATGTAAGACTGATTTAATCACATCAAGAGCTTTAGTTGCTGGGGTTTTATCCTTAACTTATTCCAAATACTCCAACTTTGTTCTATGATTTCCATGTAGTTTGAGTATCTGTATGTGTTACTGATTAGCAGATTGATTGGTGTGCAGCTGGAATCAGGGTGAGCTTGTCAGCGAAACGCAGACATCCAAAATTTTCATTATGGGTTTATCTTGGTGGGTATGAATGCTTGCTTCCAAGATGTGATCATCTGAATAGATAAACCTGCTAAAGCAAAAATACACAGATTGTGCCTTCTCTGTCACTAAGATTCAGTTCAATATTTCTGTGAGTGGGAGTCAAAACCAGGGAGTTTTTCCAGGGAATAGGACCAAGCCTTATGCACTGCACTGTGTGTCATATACACATCTGAGTTGATCCAGGTGACCTGAGATTGACCTGTGGATAGATTTGCATGGTGATTTGTGCACTATACTGAACTTAACCAGTGGTATGAATTCTGAGAGCACACACTGTTACCACTTCTGTCTTTCGTTGCCTGAGCTGCTTGTAGCGCAACACTTTGGATTTTGCCGGCAGAGTTCAACATTCTCACACTTCTGCTTTTAGGCATATCTAAAAAACATGTAAAAGTAGTATATGTGCATGTTTATGTAACTGTATATTCAACTATATAAAAAATGACCAGAATAGAAACTGTTCTTTAAGACTGTTTTCCCTTTTCAGTCTTTGAATACCCAAAACAAGAAAATCTGTTGCATGTTGCTTTTCTTCTACTGTTTTCACTTTGAAACTTCTTTTTTGCTTTCTGGGGACATTCACTAATAACTGATGCTTTTTCTGTATTTTCTAGAACTTACTAGATTCTTGAGACCCAGTAGCAACTTCCTGGTGAGGATTTTGTTACATATTAAATTGTTAAAAAGTGATTAAGGCTGCAAAACCACTATCAGAGGTGCAGTTGAAGTGTCCGACCTGGCCACATTTTTTTCTGAGGAACACTTCCTCATTCAGTGTAGAAGTTAAGAGCCTCCAAAAAGAAAACTCAGTATTTTTTCTCAGTGTTTCTTCAGGCAATGTTCTTTTCCCCCTTTTTATGTTCACTCCTGTGCCTCTGCTTCCCTATCTCATGGTCTCCATGCTTGTTTTGTCCAGCCCTTTTCCTATTGACTTGTTAGTATGTTCAGAAGCAGATTTGCTGTGGAGTGTGTCTATGCTGCTTGGCCTACCTGGAGCTGAACATTTACAAACCTTCTGGTCACTAAGTTTATGTGTTTTTTATATGTTTATATGTTATTATAGTCATTTGCCCAGACAGTTAAAAAACTCATGTCTTCTGATTGATGAGCTGGCTTCCCATGCAGCACATTTGAATGGCTTAACCAAAAATTTGACAGACACTTGTGGTCTCTAAACTGCTTTGCAAACCAGGTGCTGTGCCTATTTGCCTTAGGATTTTGCGTTCACTGCAATAGAAACGAATTGTTGTATATTTTTTTATTAAACAATTCACATGTCACCTGCTGATTTCTGATTTTGGCACCAGCATGTCAAAGCAATGCAAGTTTACCACGTGAGCTGTGTTTTGCTAGTGTTTTTCTAACTCTCCCTTATCCCTCATGCCTTTATGTTTTGGGGGATTTTTTCTCCATGAGCTCTTCTGTCAAATGCTAGACCAATGCAGGACTCAATTTGTAGTTTCTCAAATTGCCTGTACTGCACAAAAGCTTTCCACTATTTGAAACAAGAAACACTTTGATGCAGTTAAAAAATTTAAAGGACATCATCCTGGACAGATTATATAGGAAAAAAGTCAGCCATATGTCGTCTTTTGGTGCTATGTAGGAATGCTGGAGTGGGATCTTGCTAAGAGTCTATCACAGAGTTATATTTGATTTGTAGTTCCCTAAGTTTTGTTCATTTTCTTGGCATTTTGATGGGGGTACAAGGGGTTGTGACTAGAAAAGTGTAGAAAGAATGACTTCAGCCTATGCTGCCATGAAAAACTGTGTTAAGAGAAACAACCCCAGGCAGGCGTTGCACTGAGATAACTACATTCCCTGTAAAATATATTTCAGGAAGGACAGAAATAGTGGGTTCTGAGTTTGTGTCTGTGCAAATTATAAACACATTTTGGTAGTGAAGAGCTCTGCTCACCCAGACTTGCAGCTGTTGGTCTAAAACCAGTCCTGTCAGCAGCACTTTGCCATCTGGAAGGCTTTACCTGCTCAGTTCTGTCTCGCTGAACTTGGCCTTTGGGTCTGTAGCACAACTGTGGTTCAGCCATCCCAAAGAAAATGTCTGTGCTTTGTTCAACTTTCCTGTAAAGGAAACCTGTATCCAAAACTCTTATTGAGAGAAAGAGAGAACTGAGTCCTCAACTTCAGCCTAGTTTTTGCCTTCTTCCTTGACTTTTTAGGTAGAAGGAACTGTCCATAGGTCAAATGTAAAATGTCTTTTGTATTATGTGGATGAGTGGGTATTACATAGTTCACTGTACAAATTGCTTGGATTCATTTGGATGTACACATTGGATTTATTATGGCTAATGCTGATGTAGCACGCAAGATGATTTGAAAAGAAAGTACAATATGTTACCATTTTATTTAAATATTTGCCATTTCATATCAAAGCCTGCCTATAGGTAGTTAAAAATAATTTATTGGTACTTATAGTCTATGAAAATCTTTCCATATTCCTTCCCATTTCAGTGAAAATATCATCATTATGTTGTTGATGTTCTGGTGTGGATTTTGTAAACAGACCATAAAGATTTTTCTTAAATGTGTTATCTAACAGAAGGGTTATAACTGGATCTAAACTACTTTTAGCAGCAGCAAGACAAGTAAGGAAATTTTTAATTTCCACTAGGTAGTTTAACCTTGGGCAGTCATTATCTTTAGACAGTACATAGAAAATTGGCCTAAAAATATGATATGGAAGAAAGCAGACAGTTAATATCATCTGGATGACAAGGATGTTTCTTTTCACTGTTCTGTAAATTAGATGTTTTTCTCCAATACAGGTGTTTTTTTGTATTTTGCTGAGGTGTCTGGTAAGAGAATAGTATGACCACAAAACTGTTATAAAAGACAGAAAAAAGCACACAGTGGCAAGAGAACCTGCAATCATTGCAGTACTTCCACCAACTTCTACCCTGATGTTGTAGCAGGTCAGGAACTCAGCTGAAACCTTCTCCTGGACGTTGTACGTGATGGCTGTCACTGTTATGCAGAGCACAATCAGCCATATAACGACACACAAATATTTAGCAAACTTTGGCCGCCGGAATTTGTGAAGCAGGTGCCTGTAGAAGTTTCCAGGGAGCGCTTGGGAGTGTTGTGTGCCGCTGTTCTTCTTCAGCGTGGCGTACTGGCTGAGGGCGATGGAGCACAGGATGGTGATGGTCACATACATGCTGACGTGCATCACCAGCGTGCCCAGGTGATGGGCGATCCTGCACGCCGCGGACTCGTAGGGCCAGCGGTGCCCGTCCGCAAAATAGGCAGCCAGGAAGGGCATGGTGCTGCAAACCAGCAGATTTGCAGTCACGAGGTTGGCCAGGTAAATGTACTGTGTCCTTCGTGTGGGTGCTCTCTGTGAAAACGTCCAGGCGGCGAGAATGTTGCCAAAGATTCCAGCGGGAAGTAGGCAGGAGTAGATGATGGGGAGAGCTACAGTGGTAGCTGGTGATGGGTGAAGACATGTTGAATTATTCATTTATGCTAGTATTTCTTGAGTGGTCAGAGCTGAAACAATTAAAAAATTATTCTCTTGTGCATCTAACATTTCTCCTTTAATCTTATCTCAGCTGTTTCTTTGTCTCCCCTACTTTTCAGTGTTCTTAACACTGCTATTATCTTAAGTTTGCAAGAGTTTACAGTTTGGGTGTTCTCTTCCACAGAGATTTCATGAAGAGAAGTTAAACCCCAAAGCTTTTACATGCACAGAATCTAATAAAGTAAATTAGAGAGCTGAAGGTTCGAGCTAGGGTCTGGCAATAACTTCTGTGATCTCGGTTTATTTCTCAGTCTTCTGGAACATCCGTAACCTAATTTGGAAACCACTTACAGACCATTTAAAATTAAATAAGCAAATTAAGTGCAAAGAATTACTTTAATTGCAGAAATGCAAAGAGTATCTGTACCTCAATTTAACTAAAAATTAGTCTGTATGCTGCAAGAATCTCACTATATATATTTATTTTATGCTCATGTCTGTATCTGGTGTTACTATATCAGAGCTCTAATGTCAGATGTACATTTTGCAACTCAGTCTATCTTTTTTTAGCATATACAATGGTTGTTGAAAACTGCAGTATATTAATTTTTTTCCAAGTTCATTTTTCAATCTTTTCTCAATTTCCAAACCAAAAATAAGAAATTAAATCTCTGTGCAATGACTGTGTATAAAAACTGGTGTTTCAGCTTACAAACCTGTAGTGGAGAGTTTTTACTGCTGTATGCATATGTATACATATATGTTTTAGTGGAGTGTATCCTAGTTAGCTTTTTTCCCATATCAAATCATACGGAAAAACTAACAGATTTGAAACTTAGAGACTGATAACTTTTTTTAAACAGCTGTAAGCAAATGAACGTAAATGCTAAAGAGGATTCTGTCTAGCAATGTTAAAAAACCCAGACACCAAGAATAAAACTTGTGCTGTAGGCATTGTTTGACAAACTTGCAAATTAAACTAACTTTTATAGCTCTTGCATTTGAGTGTACACTAAATGTATTAAATTATTTTATTCCAATTAGTTAAATTCACAAAGTCATTGTTGAATTTACTCATTTTAGAAGTCTAACAAAAATTTTTGTGCCATTGACCAAATTTTGTCAGGTGCAACAAAGAAGTAATAAGTTTAAGCTTACCTATACAAGCTGCAGGCACCTTCCTTGGCAGAGAGGAAATATTTCTGTCTGGTGTCCGTTTTATCTCCACTACTGCAGTGAAAATGATGGCACTGGAAGCTGGAGAGTACAGTTAAGAAAAACTTCTCTCTGACATAAATAGGTTTTCAGAGTGTGCACTTTTCCTTTACAAGAACTGACTGACAGAAGTCAGGTAGGCATCTAAAGTTCAGAAAAGATGATGTGTGTACAAAAACAGCTTTGAAATTAGGTCAGGATTGGCTCCATTAGGGAAAAAAAAAAGGTGGAGATAGCATGGAAGAGCAACTGTTAACAGTCATTTAGGTATGCCACAGAAACACCTTTCAATTCTTTATATAGTGCTTTCCTCTTTCAGGGGTGGAGGGGTTCTCTTTAGGACTGCCCACTTTCCTTCAGGCTGCCATGTTATGCATAAAAACTTGTCTTTTCAATGACATTTAACAGTTCTTCAGCTCCAAGAGCTGTCACAAAGCTGTCTATTCCCAAAGCCTGTGTGCAATAATACTGTATCCATGTCTGTCCTCACATGAGTGACCAAATGGGCACATCTCTCACATGGTCAGGTGCTGGATTGTGTGGAAGCAATTTACAGCTGATGGATCGTAGGGTTCAGTCAGGCAAAATGAACTCATTGTCCAAGAAATGCAGTGTTTTACACAGATCATCCAGAAGTGTACACAGGACAATTTCCTTCCTCCACAGCATAGGTATGATCACAGACCAAACTCTGTTTAGCTCTGCAGAAGTTGAGACTTTCAAGTTTCCTCCTTTGTGATACATAACATTGTCAGATGAGGCTTTTCAACAGCTATAAATTAAGTTCCTTTATGAGAACAGAAGTTTGTTAAGGCTCTTGTTTTGCTAGTTATGCTTTATGTTTAAACATGGACTGTGAGAATTCACCTTCTTGGTCTGTTATCATTGTTCAGTCTCATTATTACTAATTTTTTTACTAAAATAATGGACATGTAAGCTGGCTTCCTATTCTGAATTTATAGCTGAACTCATTTACAATTGCCTTTACTTGCTGTGGAGTATTAGTAATTAGGTTGTAAAGCTGTAATTACTCCTCGTGTTCTTTAATTCTTGTTCTTGTTAGATTAATTTCAGTGCAAAAATGAAAGTTGATTTTGTGGTTTAACCCTGGGAGGCAAGTGAGCCCTCACAGCTGCCCACTCCCCCTCAGTGGGATGGGGAGGAGAATCAGAAGGGTAAAAGCAAGAAAACTTACTTAAGATTTTTGCATCTTCCCCCTCTTGTTCTTGTGGCTGCTTTGCTGCAGAACAGACCTCCCCTTTGGTGCTCCCTCCTGCTCTGACACACTGATCAGATCTGCCAGTATCTGGGTGCCAAAGAGAGAGGATGTGGTTTAATCCCAGAAAGTACCTAAATCACCTAAATCCCATACACTTGCTTACTTCCTCTCTGGTGGGCTGGGAGGGAGAATTGGTAGGGTAAAAGTGGAAACTCATGGTTTGTGATAAAGAGTTTAATAAGCATAAAAAAAACAAACAAAAAAAACGAGAGAGAAACAAAAAACCCAAGTGGTAGAAAGCAACCCCTGCTGACCGGTGCCCAGCGAGTTCCTGAGAAATGGCAACACAGCCAAATTTCCTGCTTGGTTTCATTGCTGAGCATGGCACCATGTGCTCTGGGCTATCCCTGGGGTCAGCTGTCCCTGCTGTGTCCCCTCCCATGTCCTTGTGCACCCCCAGCCTCTCACTGGTGGGGTGTTCTGATAGGCAGAGAAGTTCTGCTTGTTGTGCAAGTCCTGCTGAGCAGTGGCTGAAGCATCCCTGTGTTATCAACACTTTTGATCACGAGCCCAAACCACAGCCCATATTGTGAAGGTGTGTGTCTATCCCAGCCAAAACCAGCACAAGACCAGTGCATTTTGGTACACCAGTTGAAATTCAAGGATATGTTATAGATTTGAGTAAAGAGGAAAATGAGGTTTGTGCAATTATATGGGGATGTGTGTTGAGTTAACCTTTAAATACAGAAAGCAAAATAAACAGAATTACCTTTGTGTTAGAGTTCACCTGAAGACTCAGGTAATTAGAAAGCACTGGGAAGAGAAGACACACACAATTTGAGTGACTGCTTCTGTAGTCATTTGACATGTCACAGTGTAACTTTCAGCAGATCTCCCAAGGTGTTTCAGGACTGTTTGCTCTTCAGTAATACTTTTTTGTAAAGCCTGACATTTTACTCTCAAGTTTGGGAATATTGATTGCAGAAAAAAAATGTGTAAGGATTAATTTTTTTTTTTTAAAGAATAGATACCTGCTTTTGTTTCTTGGTCAGTACTAATTGCTTCCTACATGACAGTGCTGTCTAGTTTCAGATCTCCTTCTGAGCCAGTTGATACATCTGGCCTTTAACATCTTGAAGCACTGATTTATACAGTTGTAGAAATCCAAAAGTATTTTCTGATTTTTTTTTTGTGGTTGTTTCTTTGTTCTGACTGCTGCTCCCTTAATGCTGCATTCTCAAGATCATGTAGTGATTCCTGTTCGCCTCTTCTGTGCCATGCCTGCTCTTACAGACTTCCTAATAGATCTGTTACCTTTCAGATTTTCATTTCTGAGCTGGAGAGTTGATTTTTTTAATGCAGTTTGGATTTTTAAGTACTGTTACTTGATCTTCTGAAGAGATCTGAGTCTATTTTGGCAATACTGCTGTGTCCATGAATTACAAACCTTGTAAATGAAAATTCTGATTTTAACACTTTGTTCAAAAGAATTTTAGAATTGACATTTTGTTCAAGCTGCTGTCATTCATGTCTGTCCTCTCCTGAGTTCCCCAGCCCACACCCTCACCCTGACCTGCAGTTCAGTATCATCAACCAACTGCTCACAGACTAAGCATAGACAGAGAAAGAATGATGAGATAACATCTGTATCTTGTGAAATGTATGGTTTATGGTTTATAAACTCTACTAGATGTACCAGAATTGATGTAACTATGTAGAACTATAGTACTGCATAATAGAATTGCACTGTACAAATACAAAACCAAGAGAAGCATTAATATAATAGGATGACAAAATTATAGATAGAAGATCATGAAATGCAATTACTGTGAGAATCCAAAATTATTGTACAAACATCTCTGTTGCATGCTGAAATGTTTAACAAAAAATGCAGTTACCATTGTATCTTTATGAAATTGCACGTTTGTGGGAATATTTCTTTTGAAGATTAAGAAACCCCATAATTTTTAATTAAAAATGGAAACAAAATAGACTGACTAGTCATTGCAATTTGTTAGATGTGTTTATATCCAGTTTCATCAAGTCTGAGCAATGTAAAATCACATCAAAATTAAAACTAGTTTCTATCTAGCAGAGGTGATGTCTTATGTTTACTTTGCTCAATCAGAGTATTATGAGTATCTTCTGTAAAATCAGAATAGTCTATGGAATTAGTAAAAAATCCACACAGATGGATTTGGCATTAAAAATCACATGATCCATTAGAGAAGTTACTAGTAGTCATATTAAAACTAACTTCTTTATACCTGCTTACTTGAGCAGTATTGTTTGTATGTGTCAAGATAACAAATCCTTATTTTACAGAGCTTGATATCTGGTCTCTCTTTCTTTGACCTTTCTGGTCTGTTATGCCAGACATTTAAGTTGTTCATGGTTGTGCTGCTTTAGTCATCTTCGTGCCAGACATCCCCCACCTTCAGCTCTCTGGTTTTTAAGAAATGTTACAGTTTGAAATTAGTTTGTGCCTAAACGCATAAAGCTGTTTAGCTTGAATCTGAGAGTATAGCTGTAGCAATGAAATATTGCTGTTACATTGCTGTTCACATGGCACCAGCAATTACCAAGACTATTTTAATCACATGGAAAGAGGAGGCTGATGCCAGGGAGGAAGCGTGCAGCTGGAATGTGTGGCTTTGGAAATCTAGGAGTAGACCACTGGCTGAGCCTGGCTGTTCTTTTTGCTCAGTTCTGTGAGTTTATGTTCCTTGCTGAACTATTTTGTGTAGCTACAGTCATCAAATTTGTTATATTGAAGGAAATCATAGGAAATACCCACATGTCATCTTTCCTTCAATCATTCCTAATTTTCTGAAAGCATTGCTTGCTTTTCCTCAGGTGTTTGACCTTGACACTCACTAAAATGTTGGAAATATAATAAGGTACTTAGGAGGATTGAATATTTTAGTTTTGCTGTTTAATAAAACTCAGTGTGCCTTCTGTACGTATAACTGAATTAATAGCTGTTGTATTCTTCACCTCATTTTTAAGCCACATATATTGCTAAATTCTCAAATATTTTCTTTAAAAATGCATTTATAAATGTAGTTAAAATACTGATCTCTTTGAAACCTATTAAAACAGAGAAAACCATAAAAGACATGAAATCTGTAAGGGTATCTAGATCTTTCAAATAGGACAGAATTTACTTTTGGCAAAATTAATCTATTATTTACATACACAAGTTACTAATATTAATGCATATATACAAGTTTACTTTTACAGGTTCAAATCCCTTCGTGGAAATCTCCCTAAAGAGTTAGTGTTCTAGTTTAGTCCAACACAAGATGTCTGAGAACTTCCTAATTTGTTTTCTTGGATAAACAAGAGCAAAATGCTTCTGAAAAGTAACTTCTCATTTTCACAAACAGAAGTAGGACTTCCCATTTTTCTTAATAGGAGGAAAGAGACAGCATTAGTAGCTGTAGAGTAGAGGATTTTGTGATCTGAAATTGGTGTCCTGGAGCGACAGAGATTCATTTAAACATTCAAATCATAGACTTCTTCCTTGAGTAACTGGAGTGGGGAGTGGTGGTCGATAATCGCTCTTGTGTGTATTGGCCAAGTTTTATGTCTGAAGTGCTCTCCAGGTTTAGGCTCGACTCTCCATGAAGTTTTCTGCAAATCAGTTGGAATACAGTCTTACGGACACTTCTGGACATTAGGAAATACATAACTGGGTCTAGGCAGCTGTTGAATGATGAAAATATGAGCATCACCTCGTTGCACGTGTGAATGATCTCCTTCCAATAGCAGGATGGGGTTTGTAACTGTGAGGTGATGTAGACAAACCGGAACATGTGGTAAGGCACAAAACAGACGGTGAAAATGATGAGAACAATGAAGGAATTTCTTGCTGTCTTGGTGTATTTTCCTGCATTGGGGAAATTTGCCCTTCTCCTTGAAATTTTCAGAAGGTTCTTGGCAATTTTAATGTACGAAAGTATCAAAAGGAAGAAAACTATCCAAAAAATCAGAACAGTGATGTAATTTAAAATTGCTTCTGTCTTTGCATTCTTTTTGCTTCGGTAATGAAAGCACAGGGTAGAGTTGCTGTCCTGAGTCTTGAAGAAAGATGGTGCAACTACTACTATAAATCCTGTCAGTGCAATCGCCCACACCGTGCAGCAGATCTGCACGCTCCGGGTAGTGGTTAACATCTTTGGACGCTTCACAGACTTAGTTATTTTTATATAACGATCAAGACTAATTAGTCCCAACAGTACTATGCTAATATACATGTTCATGTAAAACAGAGTTCCCACCACCTTGCATAAAATCTGCCCAAACATCCAGCTGTTGTTGGTGGCATGATAGAGTATCCGGAAGGGAAGACAGAAGATCAGCAGAAGATCTGCAACAGCTACGTTTAGCAAGTAAACTTGGATAGAATTCCTTTTCTGATGAATGCACAGGAAAGCAAATAGGGCTATCATATTTCCAACCAATCCAACGATGAAAATAATAGAATAAAAAACTATCAAAGCAAGTGACAGTGAGTTGTCATCTAAGGGACAGCTGGCATCATTGTGAATTTCTGAGGCATTTATGGTCAGGTTGGTTTGGTTACTCCAGAATTCTTCCTTGTGTGGAGTAATGGTCAGTAAATCAGCTGAAGTTGTGGCCATCATTTGCAAAAGGATTTTTAGCTGTTCTGCAGAGAAACAAAGAGAAATTTAAAGAATTAAGTCTCCCTTCATGTGTCTGTTTGCTTTATTGCCTACAGTCTAATGTGATATAAATATAAAAGGAAGTAGCTAAAAGGAGTAAATGGACCAAAGTATTGGTGTAGCTGAATAGAAGGAGTTGCAGCCAGATATCATGATATAATGGAAGTCTAGGTAATCTGCAGCCAAGAAAGAACAGGTAGTATAGAGTACTCACATGGGTAACTGTTTCTGTAATTCCAGCTTTATTACTGTCTTGTGTTGTTTTGCAAGTAAACTATTATATTTTCCTGCAAATTTAAGAAATTTATTTATCTATAAGAACAAGTAAGTTTTTAAAGTTCACTTGTTAGTATTTCTAGCACGGAAGAATTTTTAACTAAGGTGCAGGGACAGGTAAGCATAGCTAAGTATTTCAGTGTTGATACAAAGTACATAAAATATATTAAAACAAGTCGAAACTTGCCTGTGTTAATTTTTAAGTACCCAAGATCTCCCACATGCAACTCGCTGGTTTTCAAAAAGTATTTGTCAATTAATACTTATTTGGCTACGTAATGTGTTACAAGTAACCTTGTGAGACAGTATTATTACAGTAGCTTGTCTTTAGTAATCTTCATATAAATTAGTGTATCTTCATATAAATTTAAGTGGTTTTTCCCTTTTTTTGTTCACAAATCAGTATTGCACAAATAAACAACTAATAGCTGGAAATCACATTAATGCAGTAACAGGTTCTTTCCAAACCTTCCTTTGCTTTCATAGGATTGTTTTTAATTTCATCTTTCTCCTGACCAGGAAGTTACAATGTGAAAGATAAAAGTCAGCTTTGACCAAGAAAGGAAAACCAGAAAAGTGTGTGGTTTGGAGAGTAGTCACACTGACCTGTTTAGAGAGATGGTTATCATTGACAAGTAATGGTAAAACTTTAGTCTTCAACTTGTTTGTCGTAGCAACAAGAAATGCCATAAAAAGGTTTATTTAGAATATTTTTTTTAGCAGAGGAAAGAGGTTTCTTCCCGTAATCTCACAAAATTTTCAGAAGTGGTTTTGGCACTCTGAACTTAGTTTTTGGCACTCTGAACTTAGCAACTGTTAGAGAAAAAAAAAACAACAAAAAAGCCATTGCTCTATATGTAACCTTAAAACAGCTTTTTATGCTAGGTCTGTGCCTGGGCCATGCAATTTGCATGCTAGGTCTTAAAAAATGCAAAGTTACATTTAATTCTGTGATGCGGCTACAGCAGCAAAAATGGCAACACTTCAGGGAAAATTCTTAAGAAGACCTGATGTATATACAAAATCTGAACTCTTGAAAGGACAATCTAAAATATTTTAACATCCTATGTTGTCTGACTTTACAATTGCATTAAACTTGTAGGGTGTGTTAGCAGTTTCAAAAACAGCTGTTATCATATTTACCACAAGATATCTTCAGGGCAAGAAGTAGTTTCAAAAGGTTGATTTTCAACTGCAATGCTTTCAAATACATCTTGAAACCCATCTACTGCTATGACTTCATGTTTAAGTTGCTTTCCTATAAAAATGTTGGGTGTAGTGACTTGTATCAGCAGTGACAAGTTCAGATCGATGGGAGAGAAACTTGGGTTACGCTGCAGATGCATTGGAAACAAAACTTAGCGCTGTCGTAAGTTGTGTCACCTCTAAGCAAGTAGATATTATGCTTAAAGCTAGGTATACTTTAAAAGGGGTTTGAAGGTCAGCAATACCTCTACAGTTAGTAGAGATTTATTTTACTACAGCTTAAGTATAAAAGAAGCCACTTACCATTTATGTGTTAAGACGTTCTGCTGAGTCTCAAAACCGCTGGTGAAGACAGGGAGGAGAAACGTGCAGGTCCTCTTATTAGAAAGCTACAGCAGCAGCTTCTCTGTGAAAGTGGTGAGTTTCAGCTGACTCCGTACAATTGGCAACAAGGGGAAGTTTTAACTAGTGTTGCAACTGGTTTGGTTTGTTTTTTTAAAGGCATTTTTAACTGGCAATACCCAGTTTATTTGGGCTTTGCTGGGAAAGGTTCTGTAATAAATTTTTCTCAGTTTTGCTCTGGAGATTTGAATTTTTTTCTCAGAGACTTTGTTTCTGGTGAGCAGTGCCAGTGGCATTTTGGGTGATAATGGTGTTGGTACAGTCTGTAATCTCTTTAATACTTGGTGGAAATAGTGTCACTTTTTCAAGTGTAGGGTAAAGATAAATCAACACCACAGTGGAATGGTACATTTTGGTACTGTTTATATAGTTCTCCCATCTACCTTTCTCCTTGCCTGGGATTAGAAATGTTGTTCTTTCTCACTCAAAATGACAGCAATGAGAGGATGTGAAAGCACCCAAAGCGTGCAGCTTAACCATTTCACTAAGGCAGAAGTGAAATACAATATGCAGCAATAATACCACCTGGTAATACTCTCTCAAGTAGGGCATAAGGAATTGAAAATTACATTTATAAATTAGAAATTTTACAGTAGATTCTAGAAGACCTGCTATGACAAGGCCTAAATTTAATGAAGACCTGAAGAGCATTGTCTTGAAGATCTTTGTTCTCATATAATTGGAACTTTTACAAAAAGATGTGCGTGGTTAGAGATGATGGTTTTACAGGTGGTCAGACTGAAATTCTGGTAGCTCCTGTGCACTCTTCTGAGTTCTTAGTTTTGCAATTTAAGCAGTGATGTATTCTCAGGAAGTAGTATACAAATTTGAGGTTCTTCATTTAAAATAATATGGTCTTGAAAAGAGAGGCTTTGAGTAAATACAGGAAGTTCTAAATTAAATGCAATTGTTTAGGTATGTGTATTTAATACTAAATTGTGTTTCAATAGGTTTTGTCTGTATGTTGCTTCCTCCTACAGCAGTCAATCGTTGTATATTATTTCATTTTTATAAGTTACATCTCACTCTTATTTGTAAAAAATCAAAGGTATAGATAGCAATGGCTGGAATCCAGTTTAGAAACCTAAACAATATCCCTCACTAGAATATCTGTGGGGTGTTCCTGTTCTTTCCTGCAGTTGAGAAGTGATGAGTGAATTCTGTGATTAAGGCTCAAAATAGTGTTCTATGTCCTCTCTGGGAAGGATAAGAACCCACAAAATGTATCCTAGGCAGGATATTTCAGCTGGGGAATTGAAAGAGTGTAAGGGTTAATAGGATGAAAGACAAAAAGGAAAAGTAATATCAGGTAAGAAATTATAGACATGAGTTTTTATCTCCATTTTATCATGATTTCACTTTGTGTTCCGTGCTAGTTCTGGTAAGTTCTGAAAGGATTTTGCTATGCCTGAGGCAATAAAAGGGAAGCCAATGTAGAGAGAGGAGTCTATGCCAGAAAAAAAAAAAACAAAACCCTGAAATTAAGACATTATTTTTAGAAAAGTAAAATCTAACTTCTGTTCACACTTTTATGAAAATAACTTCTAAATTACAAATTGTATTTCTCAAACAGTATAGTAACTTGTCTGGATTTTTGTCTTTTCAGCCACACTGTGTACTGCTTGCCTCAAAAGAAAATTCAGCCCCAGTAAAGCTTGGTGGCTTTGGGGTAGCAATTCAGTTAGGAGAGTCTGGGCTAGTTGCTGGAGGTAAGACATTTTCCTTCCACGTTATTTAGTATTGTGCATGTTGTACTGCAGAGTTCTGTTCTTCTGATACAGCCTGGCCTGCAAAACAAGAGCTCAAAAATAGTCTTTCACTGAAGACTTTCTTAACATGGTAAATGCTAAATTGGTAGTGGAATGTAACATTGTGTATTCACTACATTGAGTATTAAATCCCTGTAAATGTTACTCAATAGGAGCTCATGCTGGTTTGGTCAAAATAAAACTGAAAAAACCCAAAGAATTTTCCACTTTAATGCAAGCTTTGGCTTAATTCTTTCATGCTTGGTAAAGCAAAGAAAATAAAAATGCTGTCATTGAAGCACTTGAGTAAGGACTCAAGCATCGTCAGTGCTCCCCTGTTGGAGAGGCGATTCCTGTCAGAATGCTGTGCTGTTTAATAGCAAAATCTTACTAGTTTTCACATGTGATTCTTTTCTGTGTTTTAATATTTCATTGTAATTATTGCATAAGACATCAATATCTTGATATGTATGTATATTTTTTGACTGTGTTTTGTTTTCTGTGGATTTTATTTCCTCTAGCTGCCTTCCATATTGTTCCAGACAATAGGGTTATGCTTTAATCAGCCTGCACAGATGAAGACCCAATCAATTTTCTGATGCTTTCATTGCCAGAGTAGGAGACCACAACAAAACATTTTGTTAGTTTTAATACTTTTTATTCAAAATTAGTAACTTCCTTCAGTACCATGCTTCTTCAAAAACTCAGATTTCCTAATCTAATCACTTAAAGTTCTGTGTCAATTTGACTTTTCTATGTTTTTCAAAATAAAAAGCAAATCCAGTATAAACATACCAACAGCTTCCAATGCCTTCTGGATATCACTGATACCCTGGAAATATCCAAGTATCTTATTACCTAGAGATATCTTTTCAAAGAAAATACCCATTCAGTTAAGCTTTAATAAAAAGGTCACTCCTTCCTTTACTTGTCTTGTATTACTCAAATTATCTGCACCTCAGCCACTGCTTTTTTTAGTGGTAGTTTCTACACTTTTATTTATAATTCTCTTAGTTTTTTATGTTCTAGCTGAGCAACTTTACCCATTTCTTCTGTTTCAGCTACTCTTCTGCAGGTAGTCAGATGCAGTGTACTTTCAGACTACCAATTGTCTAACAATTCAAGTTTAACTTTGAAAAAAAAAAAAAAATTACAGCATTTTCCCCCAAAGTTTTCCGTGGCCTTCCTTTCCTGTCCCTGTTCCCAGTGCTGCTTTCCTGTCACTGTTCCTGTGCTCAACCTCCAAGCAGTGATCAGTGCTGGGGCTTCTGTTTGCAGCTCTTACAGAAGCTTCTCAAACCTTATCATTGTAATATTTCTCTCTATCAGTATCTTCTGCTTCTTCCACCTCAACTTCTGCCATATTGGTCTGCCTTCATACACTCTTTTTTTCCCATTTTCTCAACTGACATTTCCAATTTGCAGCCTTTTCATTAGCAATTGTTGCTTTCAGCTTCAAATTCCACTTGCTTTCAGGTATACCCAGAGTAATTCCACTTCATTTATATTCTGTGGAGAGTCTCGATTCTCCTGCTTCTTTCAGGTTTTCTCCGTAACAGACTCCTCTTTTTCTTCTCATCTTCCATTCCAGTCTTTATACCACAAACTGCATCTGTTATCTGGCAATTCTTTTCCCTGCCAGAATCCTTCCTGAAGACAAATTACTAGACAGTTCCCTACACAGAACTGGCAAGATCTTACTCAGTTTTACAATATCATCCATGTATGTTATATGAAAGCTGTCAATACTGGCTGTTTGAACTGGACTATAAATTTCTTATAAATCAATGTTTATCTACACATTTGTTTAAGGACTTTACCCATATGCCCTATGGATGAGTTTTGTCATAAGAGTAACAATATTTTCCAGGCACTTCTTATTTCTCAATTGTGTCCTAAATGAAGTAGAAACTCTCCAAATAGAGAAGTTTCAGCAGTATCGTAACCAACCTGTTCACTTTCAGATTGCTTTTCAAATTTTTAGTGAAAAACATTGATTCCTCTTGACATAGTCAGTTATTTCCCTTTTAGGATGGCAATGCCTGTATTTGGTGGTTAATACATCAAAAAAGAAATTATCTATGAAATAAAAGCTATCATGGTATTAAGATAATTTTACTGACCTAAAAATCCCCTGTGCTTTGTTTGGGTTGTTTTTCCTACTTTTGTACCTTGACACACTTGGCAATCCCAGATTCTGTGTAGCCCCAGGAGAACAATCTAAAGGGAATTTTCTCCTTTAATGTGTTCGAAGCCAGCCTTCAAGCTTACAGCTTTTGCTTTGTTTGGGACTGCAACATTTTTTTCAGTTGATAAAGACATCTTTATCAGAGCGTGCATAAATTGCTGGGGAAGGATTTTTGTAGTGAAGTTAAATTAAACCCCAGGTGTTAAAATATTTTGATGTAAGTCTGAAGACAGACTTGTGAGGTTTAGAAGGGTTGTTACTACAGGGTTCTTTCAAGCAGGTAGATGGCTGTTTAACAGAAGCATAAGAGAGCTCATGACAACAAGCTATGACATCATACTAGATGTCATTGATGAAAATGTGTATGGAAGAGATTTTAGGAGTGACTGTATTGTATCAGCTAACAACTCAGTTGGGATTATTTTTAAGAAAGTTTAATTATTAATCATTATTTATTTTATTTAAGTAAAATAAAATACCAAATAAGAGAACATAGCCATACCTCGTTTCTTCCTAAGGCCAGAAGGGAAAATGTGAGGAAATACTTTTTGTTCCACTCCATTGGCCCATAAGCTGCAATAAGTGGATAAGAATCATGTGTTGTCATCTGAGTTACAGGGAATAGATTTCATGAGCTACCAATCTCTGCAGGTCTCTTCTTGCTTCAGTTCTTATGATCAGAAGTGGAAAATTGTGCTCAAAGGGCTTCACTTGAAGCATTGAAATAGGTACCTTTTAAAGGAACTCTGGCAATGTACACAGGAGTTAGAGATCATTGTAATTTATAAGTGAATTCCTTTATGGAACAGCACATAGACCCTAAACAGTCTGTGTTGCATTGTTATGATGCACCTGGAGTAGTGGAACCTCTGGGAAGTCAGTGATTTAAGAGACTAATCTCACATTATGATCTCTGTCTCCTTCCTTGGAGAGCTTTTCTTGCAGAACATAGTGTGAATTGTCACAATATTTTCTTAAATGTGACATGAGATTTATTTGATATCAAATATCTTAGATGCTAAATCTTGGGATTTTTAGCTAGTATATGGTGTAAAAGTCTGAGGAACAAAAACCATTGAGTTCACAACTGGCATTTCCTTCACTTAATCTACTTAATTTCTCCTAGTTTCAACTAGTGCAAAAAAAGATAATGGTATAGACCTAAGTGGGATGAGGTTCTTTATCTGTGGATAGTTAAGTGCCTTTCATGTTTTACCATCAGCAGTAAAATGTCACAGATTGTCATAATGCTAATCCAGTCCAGTATTAATTCTCATACATTATATTAGTTAGATACCCTAGGCTCCCTCAAAGTCCAGTAGTATCCTAATGTAAATTATCATCTTATGGGAAAACATCTTATGTGTTCTTAGTAGAAGTACAGCACATAAATAGCAAGTGCTCTTGGTTCCTTGTGAGCTGTTTTTTTAGACCTACTACAAAAACAGCAAAGGAAGGCATTGCCATAAATTTCCCTCTAAATAAGACCATGGAATGGGGGGGGAAGGGGGCAGAGTCTTTTAACTTCCTTATTTTTTGTTTTGTTCTCATCAGTGTAAAAATGATCATAGAATGGTTTGGGTTGAAAGAGACCTTTAAAGGTCATCCAGTCCAACCCCCTGCCATGAGCAGGGACACCTTCCACTAGATGAGGTTGCTCAGAGCAACCTGACCTTGAATGTTTCCAGGGATGGAGCATCTGCCGCCTCTCTGGGCCACCTGTTTAGTGCTTCACCAAACTGGATCTTCTTGGTGGTTTTATAAACCTCAGGTTAGAAAACGCTTTCTCTTTTTTTTAATGTTGGAGGGTTTTTATGCTGCATAGACTTTTTTTGCTTTTCATCATTAGTGTTGGAATGGTATTTCAAAGATTTCATTTGTTTTCCAAGAAGTAAAATTTTGTAAGCTGAGGTCGTACACTAGTATTCTTCTTTCTCTTAAAGGGTAGTACCTCTTAAGGCATCAGTGTTTTCACTTTTTTTTCCTGAAAAATAAAAGAATGTGAGTCCCTTCACAGCTTTGCCTTTAAGAGACTTTGTTTTATTTAAAAGATACAACTGTGGTTTACTGTCTCACAGAAATTCCACTTCACATCTGGGCTGATTTGAGAGTGCTTACAGGAGGCTAATGTGTTGAGAAATCATTTAGGTTTACTTCCTCCTTCATACTTTTATGGCAGAAAAGGCCACTGAATTAATTATAATTTGTCTCATTAACATGTGAGCTTTGCTTTGTTTGTTTTCTGGACACTCATATCCAGTTGTCCAGTTGTCTGCTGATGCATCTTTTAAACACATTTTCTTCAGACAATCTTCTGTGCTGAAGCTGAATTGCCCTTCCCCGCCCCCCCTTTTTTTCCTTTTTTTTAAATCTACTCATCTTCTCTGTACACCTACTTTAAACATCTCTATTGTCTGGAGTAATGTGGAAAGGAATTAAGAATAGTAAAGCACTGGCCTATCTGATCTGTTGTGTGTGATTCTTTGATTCCTTCCACATTATTCTGGACATCCCACTCTTTTAGAAACACCTTAATTTGTGAGCATATTTCTTATTACACTATTGTGAGAGGTCAGATGGTGATGTTTATTAGTACCTCACATTTTTTTTCCTAAAAATTATTTGTTCCAGTTGTTTCCTTATACATCGTTCAGATACTACTGCTGTTGAAAGACTCTCCTTCTGATATCTTGGTCATCAATCCCCTGCCTTAGGGATGACAAAATCTGATTGGGTCTCTGTATATACTCTTCTTCTTGTGGAAAGCATAGCCCTATTGTCTGGAATAGTATGGAAAGAGTCATAGAAACTAAATTATCAAAGGTAAGTCAAAATTTATCTCTAGTGCTTGTAAATAATGTCAGATTGACAGCACCTGAAGACAGAAGTTCTCTGTTTACCCACAGGAAAAATCAGCAAAATTAGCAACTTTATACATTTGCAGGCAGCCAGCATGCCTCAAAACTGGCTGATAAGAAAATTTACCTCTATAAGGTATCCTTACCAAAGTAACCTGGGTGTACCTGTCCAGGCACTGAGTGCTTCCTAACTCAGCAAATGCTTTGGTGTAGATATTTATCTACAGTGAAATGGATGGAGACAGGTGTCACACTGACTACATGCCACTGTTGAGTCTTTGTATAGTGATGATTTTCAGTTAGTGCCACTCTAGAACAGAGAAGAGGAACCTAAAAGCACACAGACAGAAAATGGATTCCTATCTTCTATAGGATTTCCTCTCATATACAGATACAACTAAAAATGCTCTGTGTGTGCATGCATGCAATCTATGTTTAATTAAAATGTTATTTTTTCATGCACAGTCATTTGAATACATCCATGAGTGTGCTTATATCCTGAAGAATAAAAGGCCTGTGGAAGGCAGAAGTTACCTGTTACAAAAAAAAGTGCCTTTCCTTACTGTTCTTTCTCACACTGCCTCCAAAAAGATGCACTTTCTCCCAAAACACCAAAGAAAATTCAAAACCTTCTAAAATATTTTAAAACTGAACTGTTGAGAAGAATTTACACTGGACATGTTTTGAAGGCAGATTTTCTACTAAATATTTTTCAGCAGAAGTGATATTTGATCTAAAGGGCAATGAATATCCATGATTTTAGACAACTTTGCTATCTACAGATTGTATTTATGCCATTCCTGATAGTCCTTACAGTTTTTGTAGCTGCAACATAGGAAATCTCCCTATCTGTGTAAGTTCATGTGTGCACTTTGTTCATTTTGCTGAGTTGAGTGCAGTTCAAAGGTGCAGCTTAATAGTCCTTGCTCAGGTCAGTTTTTAGAATAACTTCAAAATCATCATTTGCTCCTTTGATGAACCCAGTGGAGTGGTCACAAGGATGACAGCTGACCCAGAAATTGCCTTAGCCTTTGTAAGATTCCAATACATATATACACATATAAATGCATTTTTTAATCCCATTTGACGGACAGTTCAGTCTCAACCAATTAAGTTTCTGCTTCTTCCAGGCTTGTTTTTTCATGGACATAAAATTGTGATTTCCACCACCATAAGTATCCACCTCATCCCTCTCACCTGAAGTATCAGGTTCTTGTAATCAGCATTAATGAGGTTACAAAACCAAATCAGTCTGTGTTTCCCCTACTTACAATCTAGCAGTGGTAAATGGCAGGATTCCATTAACTTAGCCTAGTCTTCTTTATAATTTCTTTTGTATTTATGGAGTTGTCATTTTAAATTTAGAAGTGAGTATTAAGACTTAATAGCACTGATTTTTCAGTTTGCTTTTAAGTAACTTCCATTTCTCATCTGGTTTATGGCAGCAGCCTGGTGGGGACCTAAACAGCCATGTAATGTGTTTCCTTTTACTAAACCACTCTATTCCTTCTGTTCCACATCAAGCAGTTCATCAAAGTGGATTTTTATGGTGTCCTGGGTTTGGACCCAGCCAACAAATATCTTCTACCTGTCACAGAAGAGCCACCTTCTGACTTCAGGGGAGCAAAAAGATGTGTGATAATTAGAGAGGGACTGGCTTCCAACCATAACTTGTCTGTTTGTAAGAGCACTTGAGCACTAAGTGAACATGCAGCCTCACATTCTGAGCTGATGAAGCAAACTAGGAGCCTTGAAGTATTAAATAGATTTGGGTAGTGGGAAACAAAAGACAAAAATTAAACTGCCTCCTCTCCTCACCTTTCCAGGTTCAACTTCACTCTCTCACTGCTGGCTCACCCCCCAACCCTGAGTGGTGCAAGGGGGGTGGGAAATGGCAGTTCCCAAACTCCTTATTTGCTAGGCAGTGTTTTTCCCTTTCTTACACTTTCTCTGCAGCACCACTGTCCTGACTGCTGGGCTGAGCTGTGCCCTGCAGTGATGCCATTGGAACTGTGTCTGGCATGGGGCAGCTCCAGCCCCTCCTCACAGAGACCACCCCTGCAGCCCCCAGTGCCAGCACCTTGAAACATGAATTCCTACACTGCATCATGCTCTTGGATTGCTTTTATAGCGTATGTTGCTGCTAAATAGGCTATTTTACACCAGGAGAAAATGTACTTGTTTGCAAGGACACAAGATGTTCTGTACGTTACCCTTCAGTGTACTGAAATGCCCAGCAAACTTAAGTGCATGGACAAAAAAAAGCCCAAAGCCAAAACCCAAACCTCACAACACAGTCATTTTTGTACCGTGTTCTTCTCTGCAATTTCTTACTTAAACCACAAAGAAGTTCGTGACCTGAGAGGGGTGGTACATAGTTGTTGAAAATACGCATTAAATCAGCTTAGATATCATTTGATATGTAAGGTTCATGGTTTCATTAGCTGCTTTATCCAGAAAACCATACATCTCCCTGGAGTTTAATGCCTCTTTTAAATAGCTTGCTTTTCCCATATATTGTCTTCTACTGATTTCTCCTGTTTGTCTTTGGAGTAATCCCTTTTCTCCAGACTTGCCAGATTTTATAACAGCAATTATAAAGCCTGGTGGTTAGGCAGAATTTTCAGAGAGTATATGATTTTCCATTTGTACTGATTAAAAAGATTTAAATGAGCTTTAGTACCACAAAAGATTTTCTTTCAACGTGTAAGAAAGGTTACACCTGCTCCAAAACTGCAAATGGGTTCTTTTGCACCCCAGTCTCAGGAAGTTCCCACTGAGACAAACACGGCTTGGCTAAGCCAGGCTGCTCTGTGGTCTCTGATGATCTCCTGAGTTAAAGGTTTCCAGTTTGTGGTAGGCACACCACGAACATCACGTGAGCAGTCTAAGGGATAGAAAAATGCTCTTTGAACAGTCAGATGTTGCTGCTTATGCACAGGCATAGCCTGATACAGAGCTGGAAATGTTGATGCTTTTGCTGTCACAAATGATGGCATCCAAAAGGGGAAAAAAGGGACGAAACCCTTACAGTTAAAAATCTTTAGGCCCATAAAAAAAGGCAAAAAATTGATCTCCCAGCAACTTATGCATACTGGATGTATATATAATTTCCATTTTCCTTCTCTTCCCTGCCACCAGCCATCTAAAAGAGAGAGAGTCATCTAAGGAGATAATTCTTTACCTCATATAAGCAATCTTGAAGATTTGGCTTTGAAGTTTATCATTTAGGCTGAAATTACATCATATAACTATAAACTGTATACAGCCAACAGGAAGAATGAGTCATCTGTCCCCATGTGCATCTCTTTCTTTGTCCAGACTAAATATCTTTCCTCTTCCCCCTGTGATATGAGGGATGAGCTGAACTTGCAATATCTTGCTGGTTTATTCTTTTTTAGCTCAAGGAGGAACTGCCCCTTTGCTGTCAGGTCAGCCTGGACTACAGGGACTTCTTAAGATGCCAGCCTAGTTTAGTGATGAGGTAACATCCCTTTGTCACAGAGATCCTCAACATTTGTTTGGCTGAGGAATTCCCTCATAAACTGGGAATGAAAAGGTTTATTAATACAAATATGTGAAGAAGTTTGACAATGGTAGTGTTTTTTTCGTAAGAGTATGGTTAAAAAGCTGCTATCTTTCTGACAAATCTTTAATCCTTTGGATGCAAAAAGGACTAATTAACAGAACATGGTCAGATCATATTCCTGCATTAGGTGGAATAAACAAAGGATCTTTACTGACTAAGCTACTTCCAAACAGTCTCCCAGGTGTTTGTTCCCAGTGCTGTGTCTTAGCTGACTGCCATGCAGAGGGTGAGCAGGACAGGTTAATCAAGCAAGAGTCTCTTTACAAAGACAAGACTGAGTTAATTGCGTGCACTGCAAACACTTCATATTCTCTGAGCTTCATTTTTGGCTGTCCTTACCAGCTGAGAGGAGCTGCAAGCCTGGAATGGACCCTCTGAAATCCACTGTAGTGAGCAACAATAATTTATGGAGGGGGAGTACAAGTGGTGACAGTTTGCTACACTCACAGGTTTTTCTCCTCTTGATAATTGATGGAACCAGTGTAGTCCAAAGACTACAGTGTTTGTAAGTGTCAGCGATGACCTGAGCATTCCAAGCTTAATTTTTGCAATGGAAATGAAACTCTTTGCAATGGAAAACATTTATAAGGAGAGGTAAAATGTTCATTGCTTTTATTTGGCTTAATGTGTTACATAGAAATTGAATGAAGGGTATTGTCAGTCTTATCTGCTCAAAAGATCAGTTGGCACTAAATACATTTTGTTTTCATAGAGAAACATTAATTGCCTTCAATGAAAGCAGTGTGTGAAACAAATTAGCATTACCTTTTTATCTGCAGTAAGGTATTACACTCTTCAAATAAATGAATAACACTTGCTAGCATTTTGCATTTTTGTTAGCAGTTTCAGTAGACCAGACAAGGTTTGGGCAGAGCATCAGCCCAAACTCTGCTCTTGCCAATTACATACAGCTTTTTCAGGTTATCAGTGTGGACTAGAACTCTACAGTATCTTTGTACTTGCTCTCTGAATAATTCCTGTCTCAAAGATTGTCCAAATTGATGGGTTTGCTTTTATATGGCAAGTTTCACTGAAGAATCTTAGTGCTGATATAAGTCTTGTTTCACAGTCTGCCAGCTAGGGTAGACTATTCCTCAATTTTTAAAAGTAAAAATGAAGCAAAAGGGAAAATGCTGATTTATCTCACTGGATATATATAAAAATATAAACTTAAGGAAAAAAGAATTGTGTTAAAAGCATTAAACCATGAACAAAATTTATTAAAACAGTTCTAGTTTAATGCAGTGATGTTCTTTATTTCCATGTTTGACACACATCTCTTTGACTCGATTTTCTTTTTATTTCCATTTAGGACGTGTAGGAACACCTCATTTTATGGCTCCAGAAGTGGTAAAAAGAGAACCATATGGGAAGCCTGTAGACGTTTGGGGTTGTGGTGTGATCCTTTTTATCCTGCTAAGCGGTTGTTTGCCTTTCTATGGAACCAAGGAAAGATTATTTGAAGGCATTATTAAAGGCAAATACAAGGTAAATGACAGCATACCTGAACCCTTTTCCAGTGAGACGAGCTCTGTTGGTAAAATTTCTGGAAGTTGATTTTTGTGTTTAGCCTGATTTAAAGCTTATGGGAGTCTGCCACACAGGAAGAGAGATGATTTTCCCTCCCCGGTCTGTCTTGTACCTAATGTGTTTTGTATCAATGCTAGGAATTACAACGTGGAAATACTTGCTCAAATGAAATAATAAGTCTGTGTTAAAATCAGCCCTTAGTTGTATGTTGAGCCCAGCAGGAAGACATGAGGTTTAGCTGTGAAGTAGAAAACAGTGTAACCTCAGATTTATACCCATTTAAATTTTTTGATCAACTAAGAGAACTATCATAAACATTCATCACCATATTGCCTTGATTTAAAACAAAATGCATGTTATTGCACAAATGCAGGTAGGCATTTTTCTTCTTAGTACAGTGTGTAGTAAAATGCAGCTGATGGTTCAAAAGGAGCCACTTGCAACTGAGAGCAGGTCGGTGTGCACAGAAGAAAAGCTGTCTCACAGCATCAACCTCCCAGATCATGTGGAGACAAATTTAAAGCTTCAACTTCACTGTTGCTGTGGGTTTGTCTAAGATCAGCCTTGCTCTACTTTGTAACCAAGGTCATACATGAGCTGTGCATTAGCAAATTACAACTGGAAACTCCTGTGTCTGTGTGATAGTCTGTTTTGTTCTATCACCTTAACAGCCTGCTAAAATGTGACAGGAGTGTTACTGGACTTGGTCAGGAGCACATATTTCGTTCTTCAAATTCTATATTCCTAGAAACAGCAGCATTTCTTCATGGCACTAGTTTTGGGATTGCACAGACTGACAGATGTACCACTTTATGGAAGATTTCTTTATGGAATCTTTTAAGCAGCTAACGCCTTCTGGAAGGGTACAAGTTAACTTCTCTATTTTAAAAAAACAGTTATGACTAGCACATTGTGTTCTCTTAGTTCCTTTTCTGTTCCTGTTTCCACAATAATATGTCTATTCAGTGAAAATCCTGTCAAATTTGCAATTACCTTCATTTCATTAGAGCTGAAAAAGAAATTTTGAATCACAGCTATAAATGCACATTTCATAGCCAGATAACATTGCTGAGTGCCCCGATTCAAAGTGATCATTTGTTGTAAAGACTGATTTTAAGTAAAATGGACATCTTTAAATGACCAGATTGTAACTTTGAAAGGAGTCTGGTTATAATTTTGAATTTGCATTTAGTACTTTGTAAAATTATCTGTCTATAATCTAAATAAAACTTAGCTTCTTCATAAATTAAAGAAGTACTAGAAATACCATAAGGATATAATCCTCTATATCACATAAAGAATTTTCTTACTTTGGTATGGTTTTATCAGGTGTCCACCATTTTGACTGGTTGGGCACAAACCTGCATATGCACAAAATGAAAATATATTCTAAATCATCCTTCACATTGTATCTCCTAAAGATAAAGTTCTGTTCTGAAAGTGTTGCAACTGCCTGTATTGTCTTGTCCTTGTGTGCTTTCCTAGTGGAGAAACTTTACCTGTTGTGAAGTTGAAAGGAATTTATTGGAAAGAGCCATTGTCCATAGCATCTTCAGGACAGGATCAGAGTAGTTCACAACAGGCATTATCTTCCTCCCTTCTTACCCAGAATCAATGGCATGAAATTGTGGGTTGAAACAGATGAATTCTCATGCTACATATTGATTTCAGGAGTAGATTTAATGTCTGCATTTATCATATGCATAATTAACAGTCAAACAGAGCTTAATTGTTTTTTGCTTTTTCTAGTGAATAGTCAACTTTTATCTGAGCAGAATGTAGACTTGGTAGAAATTATACTGTAGTTATAATACCAAGGATATGTCAGGCTTTATGTTTTCAATTTTTATGCCATTTCAATAGCAACTAGTGTACAATTTATTACAAGTTATTAAAAAAGTAGACATTTTCTTTTACGTTTATTACTATGAAATGTTTGCAAGCACCAACCGCTGCTAAATCTCTGCAATTACTTTACATAAAAAGTAGGTTTTTTTCTACGTTCTTATTACTAATTTAATTGGTTTTTCTTGCTTGTAATCAGATGAATCCTAGGCAATGGAGCCATATTTCTGAAAGTGCCAAAGATCTGGTACGCCGCATGCTTATGCTGGATCCAGCAGAAAGGATAACAGTGTATGAAGCACTGAATCACCCCTGGTTAAAGGTAGCAAAAGCAGCTGTTTATATGCCTGTTTCCTCTTCAAGGGAGAAAAACATTTATTTCTTTTTTTTTGCTGAGCTTTTCAAAGTAGACATGAACGGTACAAAGTGTGTGATAATGTGCTTTAAATGCTTTGTAGGATTAGAGTCTGAGATTTTGATAATTGCCAGGCTAAAACTCTTGTTTGAGAGCAAACACCAGCAGCACCAGAATGCAGGGAGTAGGGCTGCGTAGCATAAAGCTTAAAGAAGATGTTTATGTGTCTTTCTGTGGCTGTCAAACTCCAGAGGAGTAATTTCTGATCTCCTTTTCTCTCAGTCATATCTAAACCTCTTTCCTGTTACTTGCATAGTCCTGCAGTCTATTGCAGTAGGTTATGCTACTGAGCTGTGCTGCTTCCTTTCATTAGAGTCCTGAAAATATCCCACCAGAGGGAAGAAAGTAGTGGAGTGTTGCTCCAAGGCCACTGTGACTGCATAAAATCATATGACATCTGGCAGTCAAACTATTTTTCAGTGATGGCAGAACTTACAACACAGTTTAAGCCAGTGGAAGAGTACTTACTGAACACTGAAGATTTACAACAGGAGCAGGAGAAAATACACCTGTAGCTTCTCAGCAGTCCATCAGTAGTCTGTGCTAAACATTGGGGTTGGAGAATGATGGGTTGTGCTGCAGATACAAAAGGTGGCAAGTACTGGCTCAGAGCTTTGTATTTCCTTTGGCAGAAGGTGATGAATTAACTATTTTTCATTGTTATCCTCTACTTCTTTTCTATAGTGGATGTCCAGGGTAAGAGAGTCATACTATCATTAGCTTAAACAGGGCACTTATTTTGAAAGGGGGCTAATCTGGTGTCTGCTGCTGGACTCTTTATATGCTGTACATGAGACAAAGAGAAACCCACAAAAAAAGAACCTGGGAAGAACGGGATCATATGCCCTTCTCCCTCCAAGTAATTCATGTAACCACCAGTGAATGGAGTCACTCTTCCACTTCTCTGCTCTCTTTCTGCCTCTGACTCCTGTATTCCAAGCTGCAGAATGGTCTACCTTTTAAAAGGAGGTCAGGAGTGTTCACCTCTCAGAAATGACAGTGGTTAAGGCAACTCAGAATTCTGACTATTGGAAAACTGCAGGTTCAAGCCTTTCCACTCAAAAAGAGCCAAAGTTCTGTCTGTCTGTTTATCTGGGACATACATAGTGTGTCAAATAGCAAGGAGTATGGAAATGAACACCATGTTTTGGTATCTCAGATTATCATGCAAACATAGATGATCTGTTTTAACCTCCTTGTAATTGGACTTTTTTTTCACTTTGTGAGCATACCCACATTTAGATGCCAAAGCTAGAGCTTGGTTGAGGATCATTTTGGCAGACAACCTGTCATTTTTGTTGTTTGAGCAACTCAGCTGATTAGGTTTCTTAAAACCCAGTTCTGTAATTTGAATGTGCAAGCTCTTCCTGTGCAGCTTTATGCTTCTGATGTCCGTGGTCTCTTTCTGATCTTGTTATTTGTTGGAAATGACGTGAGCAAATAGGTGGTTTAGTTTATGACAGCTTTGTTTCCAAGCTCAGGCCTGCAGTCTAACCAGTCAGTCCTCTCATTTTTTTGTCTGCAATAAACTGCCTTCCCTGCTGACTCAGAACTTTCTAAAACCATTTATAGATAGGAGCAAATACAGCATGAGACAGAGACATCTTTAGTGGCATAAAGAGACTGCCGTGGTTTCACTCTGATTCAGGAGATGCATGTGACAGACACATTAAATTAATGGTTTTATGTAGCTTCAGGGGAAAAAGTTAGTTGGCTGCCCAAGTTTTGCCCCTTCTGTCACTGCAATTGTTCATTGGCACATTTTTCATCTTTGCCTACAGTGGAGAATTCTTCCTTTACCATCCCCTGGTACCACCAGCCATTGAGTTGGCACTTCCTGCCCTGTTGGACATGTACCCCACCTCCCAAGCTTATCTGAAGTATCAAGCACCCTGTAAAAGAGTCCTTGAATGTGTTGCTTCACTGGGGTTTGTGAATTCAAAAAGCAGAACTACTTTCTGCTTGCCAGCTTCAAAGTTCAGTGCTAGACAGACTGACAGCACAATAGTAAAACAAAAGACTGGGGTCTTACTACAAGGTGGGAAACAACATTAATAAATAGAAAATATCTCTGGCCCAAGTTAAAAATTCTGTCAAAGTATTTTAATCCCTCTTAATCACTTTAAGTTTTCCTTAAGTTGCAATAAATCCTCAGTCTCCTTAGGATACTTACGAGATGTCACATTTCTTGTCTGGTTTCTTAGTGTCAAGAGGATATTAAAATTATTGTATTTATTTAATGTTCTTTTGGTGTGTTTTTTGTGGGGTTTTTCAAGGAGAGAGATCGCTATGCATACAAGATTCATCTTCCAGAAACAGTAGAACAGTTGAGAAAATTCAATGCAAGACGAAAACTAAAGGTAAACTGAATGTAGTGTTAAAAGAATATAATTACACAGCTCAGATTTTGTGTGATACTTGATTCATTTTAAAAGTGCTAAGAGAAATCTATGCTTTGAAGTCAGCAATAAAATAAAAAGTTGCAGCAGGACTTCACAGACGTTTGTTGAAATGATGTCTTAGAAAGGCTGTTTGTCCTTTCTTTCTTAGTGCAGAGTTTTCAAATTTCAGTGCAAATTGTCTGTTATCAACCCAGGTGTATATGAGGTCTTCATCTTCAATCAATTCAGTAATTCTGTGTAATACGAATTACTGGAGAGAATGGTGCAATCATGTCTGTTATTGTTGTGTTACTTTTATAATAAAAGGAACATTGTAATTTTTAATGTCTTTGTTGAAGAAGAACGAATACATGTTCTACAGTTTATCCTATTTATGTTTAACTACATACTAGTTTATTTCTTAGCCATATTGAAAAGAGCATTAACATTTTAGCCCAAAACAGCATCATTTCTCTTCAGTTCCTGTCATGGGATGTTTAACAGAAACATTTCTGAATTCACTGAAAGGTTCAGAAAATTATGACAGAGGTGTGGAGCATTACAGTTCATGGGCTGTTTTACAATTTGTAATAAAACTCAGAATCAGGTATTCACATTGAGCTGCTGCTTTGCAAAAGTTTAATGTAGCTGATGATTAGGGTGCACAGTTGCCACAGTTCATGAACAGCTCTTTCTTTTTGGTGGTTTGCATGCCCAGGTAATACTTCCATTAAAATGCTAGCTAGTACATTTTAGAATATGACCTGATTCCTGTTCTAGGTGCAGTTTCAGATATTTCCCACATTTCTTCCTGGGGATGCCACTATGTTTAGTTTCCTGAGCTTTTATACCTTCATTATTTTTTTATGCCATTTTATCCGAAGCCGTGTTCTGCTGTGTTCTGCAGTATGTTTCATGAAATTTGTCCATACTTCCGTAACTGTGAGGCATTAAAACCTGAGTGGTTAAAGTGTGATTTACTTGAACAGGTAAATATATCTCAGAGCAGGTAACCATTTTTCCGGTTTTGTAAATTCCCCTGTAACACTCATTCTGGGACTCTGAGATTATCTGTATGACTGTATTACTTTTATATTGATGTATTATGGGTGTCAAAGCATTCTAGTGCTGTCAATGTCAAATTATAACAATTTCTAAAATAAAAACATAGAGTTTTGCTTTAAAGAGTGAATTTTTATACCTGCTAATCCACTCAGTCTAGATAAAAGATAAAGAGATTAGTTATTTTGTTTACATTGTACTATAATGTAAATTTATGCCTCATAGTTATTATTTCAATATGCATTCACATAAAGAACTGTTCTCATGAATCCCCTTGCAAAGAATATTTTTACTGTTCATTAGTGTATGACCAGCTCTTCTGTTAGATATGGTCACTGATAACAGGGAGGCAGAGCTGAAGACTTAGAAAATTTGTTTGCTCTTCACTGGGAAGGTCAACACACAAGAGAATTCAGGAGATTGAGTCATCCAAGGTGTCTGGAAATGTTTCATTATCCTTCTTTGTGTAATTTAGACTGTGTGGGTATTTTTATTCAGGGGGCAGTACTAGCAGCTGTGTCAAGCCACAAATTCAACTCCTTCTATGGTGACCCCCCTGAAGAGCTGCCAGACTTCTCTGAAGACCCCACCTCCTCAGGTATTTTAACAGAAAGTGTGTTTACTGCAGTCAACTTGTCTTAAGTCTGTACTGACCAGAGTACCAAGTATTTACTAATTCTTTGGCATTCCATAAAATTGAATATTAAGTTAGCATTTACATGTGAAAGAATAAATAATTTTCAGTCATAATGGCATTCGTGACTGGCAAAAACAAAGAGAAAATCTCTGCACAGTTTTAAGCTTCTACAGTAATTCTGTCTAATTTTTTCATTTTTTTTCTTGTATGTACATTTAATTACAAATAATGCTATAATCTCAAATTTCTCTTCCTATTACTTGAGTATAAAAGCTTATTGAAATTTTGTTCTGAATTCTTAGGCAGGAGCTAAGTTCTCATACCTTAGTAATAGTTATTTATAAAAAGAAGCCATTATGTACCAAAATTTCCTGACCTCCTGTTTTGGAGAACAATGATTAAGGTGTGTCCTGTTTAAAGCTCACTTGACAGTATTTCTGACCCTCATATCTTCAGAGGGAGACAATACATGCATCCAGGGACCTCCCAATATATTTCAAAGGGGAGGATAATACTTGTGCTGTGATCTAGGCCTTGGATGGGACAGTGACCTTACTCAAGCAATCCTTTTGTCCACAGCCCATATTCAGAAATTTAAATAACTTGTCAGTCCCTAAACTAACACAGCCCTGTCTTAGTTATGTGTCCTAATTTTGACATAACATTTCTCAAAATATTTGCAGCGCGAAAGTCTGGGTTGGTCTGTCTGATCTAAAATTAGGATTTAGGATCAATTTAAATGAACCTTTAAGAAAAACCTAAGTCCAAAAGGACTGTCTTTATTTTTCTGAACAACTTAGGAGTACTGGCAGAATATTTTAGCTATGCACTGACTTTTCTAGAAGACATTTCAGGAACTTAATTGTGTGTGTTGATCTGCTGTGTGATAGTTCTCTTTCCCAATATTTTTATGGGTGAGAGAATTGCATATTGACTTCATATATTAATTATTTCTTTCCTTCTGTTTCATATGAGCAAGTAATTATTATAAATAATTTCAGTGTCATTAATATAAGAATTACATGCCCCATAAGAATGGGGGCGACTTTTTTTCGTTGAAATTTTCCAATTTCACTTCTTGGAATTCAAGTTCGAGTACTTAAGGATTGCTTTGTCCTCAGATATGAACACTGCTCATGATTCCCATAGAAATGAATGAGAATCTCAGATCATTTATTGCAAATGGGTAATCACAGCCTTATGGCTTAAGTTAAGTCAGACAGCTTTTAAATACTTGATGTACTTGCAGTTAAGGATCCACCTATTCTTCTAAAGAAAGAATAAGTCAGTTTTACTTCACCTAGAACTACTTGCAGTGCCTTAATTTTTGTTTCCATCTACTTCCCCCATTTCAGTGGTGAATGGCCACCAACATGACTGGCAGTGGCAACTTTTCTAATCTGAAAACAGCAGTTCCTCTTTCCAGTTTCAGTCTCACATCAACAGGACATGTGTCTTCCTCAGTCATGTAATTGCAGATATCAGTATACAGAAAAGTTACAAGTTCTATTTTTTTCCTGCTCACAGAATACTTGCACGCAGTGCACATGTGAATTGTACAGAATATCTGTGCTGGATCCATTGTTATCATGTGTTCATCTCTGAAATAGCTGAAACCAAAGCTTGGGTTTCTCAGGAAGGCAGTTATTCTCTAATCTAACATTGTTGGTTGGACTCATGGGGGATCACAGTGATCAGGAAACCATCCTAAGTGGATGGTTTTCATTATGTTTCTCTGACCCACTACTTTAGCTGATAAAATATTTAATATTGAACACTGAGCCTTGCAAGAAAAGATACTACAACTCTTTTCAGCTTCTGAAGTTCCTAGATATGGAAGTCTGTTTTGTTTTCTCTTCAGAAGTACACTAATATTTTAAACATTCCTATCTTGTAGCATGGGTCTTGTGATGATTCTAAAGCAGTTTGTAGAAATTAAACATAAAACTCTTGAATTGCAGTAGAAACTTGATTATCTTAAGGTTATTTAAGTTTCCTTCCTAATGTCTCATAATGTTATTCCAGATCATAAACTCTTAATGAAGAGCTTTTAATATTCTAGATGTGGTTGCCAATTATTCCTCCCATAAAATTTCATTAAGCTTATCATTGTAACTAAATGATTTGTCAGAAACAGGCAAATACAGAACTCTTACAGAGATAAATATATAGAAATATAGATGCTTATTAAGTTATGCAAATTACATTTCCTGTCCTCCAGATCTTTACAAACACAGAAACAGAAAATTTCAGTTCTCTCTTTTTTCCCCAATTAATCTAGAGGCGTTCTTTCTCAAAGTTTGGAAACCTGGGGTTGCTGGAACCTTTGAATATCTTCCTCTACTGCCAGAGTATTATCCTGGGATAGGAAAGCACTACAGGCAGCAAGTCAGGTGACTTTTGTAGATGCAGAATCACAAAGGATATTCTTGTTAGAGCGCTCTCCAGCAATGGTCAGCAAATTGCATAGCTGAATTAGATGGGAATGAACAGAGATAAATTTCATATAAAGTCAAGCAGGTTTTTTTCTGTACACATCTTCCTTTCCTTTGTACAGTGTTAATAACTCTTGGTTCCGACCACTGGGTAGTCTGTTTCCTCTTTTGTCAGTAACCATCCTCTGAAGAACTTGAATTAATCCTGCTGTCATCCTGTTGGTAACATGGCAGAAACCAGTCTTGCTGAATTTTGAGTGTGATAAAACCTTTTAAAATATTTTTAAACTACAATGCTGTTTTATTGCTGACAGTCTGTTCAGTAACTTCTTCAGTAAAGCCACCAAGCAGCTCAGCTGACAAGCTTTCTGCAAATGGTTTTCTCTAGGATGTAAAACATTTGGCTTTCAGGTTGCCTGTCTTCAAGACATTGTAATATGTGTATTCGCCAAGGCAACAAATGTTTTGGGTACTTTTAATATGCTGAAACAAACATAAATCAGAAGTTAGCAATCAGCAGCCCTAAAGGCTAAATCTGTCACAGGAGAAAAACTAGCCCAATAGGAAGTATTTGAAGTGGACCATGAAATACATAAGGTGGCAGGAAACAGTGTTTGCTCTCTGCTGCCCTTCCCCATCTGGTTCCCTCTGCTTTCCTGCCCAGTGCCTGGCCCTCCTACCTCCTGATTGCACATTAGCTCTAGACAGGATTTCCTCTCCCTCTGTCATATGCTGGCCACTTGTCCCCCAGCAGAGAGAACAGCCATACAGTTTTCAAGTATTTTCATAACAGGGTCTCAGGGTGGGGATTGAACATCACCAAGTGTTAAAGCTTTTAATTTTTCCTTCTTTGGCTTCTTGAGGTTTGACTTGAGAAGCTGAATTGAGGATGACTGTTTTGTATGGAGTGTTAAGTAGATTCAAAAGGGTTAAGTTTTCAGGCCAACAGTTAGAAAAACTGATAAACTGAAGAGGGTTTTTATAACTTTTTATTTCCAAAAGCTTTTTGTAGCCACATTTTCAGAACTGAGTCAGTGATGGAGTTAAGCCAGTGGATAGTCCATAGTCTTTGGAAAACTGCATAACTGACTTTTAATTAAAGCAAACCTTACCTTTTGGTTGAAGGATGTTACTCTCTGATGTCTGCTGGGATTGCTTGGTCTGTGGCACACATTTCTGAGCTATAACTAACAGGTTTCAGAGCGGCTTTTTGCCACAGACAGTTCTGAATTCCTGTAAGGGATCCTCTCGAGCTGTGTTTCTGGGTAACCACAGAGCGAGAGAACAGCCTGGGTGGCCAGATGTGCTCCTGTACCTGTGCTAAGCAGGGGCACTGCTGCAGCACTTCCTGCACTGGTGTGTGAGTGCTGAGCTCTGTGGTCACTCTGGAAGCAGATGAACGTAGAAGCAGAGTTTTGCACTGCACACAAAGCAGCCACACTGAGGCTCCTTCAGCGCTTCTGCCTCATTTTCTCCAACTGCAAGGCACAGATTCCACATACAGCATTGCTTTTTGGTATTTTGTTTCAGGATTGATGTGTGCAAATTGAAATTTTCATTCTGTTCTATTTTGTCAGACTCTATTGTTGTGTCAAATGAGTTGTTTTTAATGGCATGAGATCTTGATTTTCAAATTTGATAATAATAATAATGGGAATTAAGCTAAATCTCTTAGTCTTTCAGGGTAAGGTCAAAGTATATGTATGGACAATTTGTAACTGTTTTCAACACACATGGAAGTAGCTGAACTCACAAGTTAGAATGGCTAGTAGATTAATGGGATTTAGAATTCATGAAATATGGGCAATACAAGCCCTTATCTTGAAACCCATCAGTTTCATCAATATGAGTAAGAAAAAGAAACACTTTTGTTATGCAAAAATTACCAGTGATTTTCTAAATATTTGCAAAGGGTGTTGTGTAACTTCTTAAAGTATGAGCTCTTGGGGGAAAAAAAATACATTCACCTTTTAATTTATTCTTATTAATTCCTTCACTAGTATTACAAGCACAGCTGTCAGTTTTGAGATCATGGGTTTGTGTGTTTCCAATATTCCATTATTAACTTTATGATTTTTCAGCTATTGATTCTTTGCTCTGGTATGTTTATTAAAAAAAAAAAAAAAGGCATAAAGACACTGTTAATTAAAATTTTAAAAATAATAAAATAATGAAGTGGTTGTATTTCTAAATGGTTCTCATAATGTTTCTCACTGAAACTTTTGATTTCAATATAACACTGCTAAATTTTGCTTATTAAGTATATTAATATGATGTTATACATCGTTTGCAGTATGTTGAATTATTTTATCATTTCACCTGTTACAGTATTTTTATTAGAAATCTCTTTCTGTCCATGAGTTTTTTAAAATAGTTTAACCAATGTTGGAAAAAGTCTGGTGTTAATAGACCTCTAACACTGCATCCATGTGCTGCCTTCCCAATGCCAAGTGTGTGTTTTCCTCCCACTCCAGTCTGACAGTGCCATTTGCTTCACTCATAGAAACCATATTAAAAACTGGGGGGATCTTTGTCACTTTGTTGAGACTCTTTTGGGGCTAAATTAGTGCACTAGGTTGCAGCTTTATAAATCGCTTGTTCTGAAATCTTCATACTGTTTGTTGTTTGTCCAAACGCTGCCTTCCTTCTAGGACTTCTAGCAGCAGAAAGTAGGTATCCCTTTGTTTTCCTTTAAGGCATATCAGTCAGCTATGGTGTGTGTCTTTGCATGTTTAAAAATCTGCTTTCTTTTGCTTCTCTTTGCTCTTCTCAGTTTTAATACTGCCTGTTAAAGTAAGATTGTCTGGTATTGACTAAATCTGTCTACAGTAAATTGTAACCGACAGTATAATTAAGCAGAAGGATGATTTCCAGGGAATTCTGAAGATTCTAATCTAGAGGCAGTATTAAAATCACCTGAGTTTTGGGGATTTTTTTTCCCAATATTTAATATTTGCAACACAACTGAACTAAAATTTAGTTTTCATTGAATTAATAAAGTATACAATATTTTAGTTTTGCATTTTCATTCCAAAATTGTTTTCATGGACTAATGGTTTTTTTCTCCTACCACCAACATATACTGTAATGTTAGTAAATATTATATTCTTGCTCTACATTTGCATGAACTTTCTTGATCCTTCTGTGTTGATGTGATATCTGACCTATGCATATACACTGTGGATACGCATACACCTGATTTCAGTAACTATCCAATATGTGTCTCTTCAGTGAAGGAATGTTGTTAGCATGTAGGGAGGAGGTTCTGCTGCAAGGTAGCAGCACACTTTGTGAGAGACTGGGAGCACAAGCACTTCTAAAATCTGCAGACTATACTAGACAGAGGAGAAGGTGTGAAATTCTAGGCCCTTTGATACAAACCACAAGCATTTCAAAAACAACTAATTCAGCATCTCCGAAAACAAGCTGTAAAAAGTGGGGGCTTCCTGCAGCATTTTAAGACTTGTAGGCTAACAGCTCTACTTCTGTCCTAGGTCAGGACATGTCAGCAGGACATATGTCCATGTCTCCATTTCTGATCAGTCATGGATTTTGTGGTTGTTGTTGTTTGGTTCATTCTTTTGATTTTACAGGTTGTGGGGGAAGTTGTTCCTTGTGCTCCGATTTCCCCATCTCAGAATGCCTGTCCAGTAACACGAGAGTGAAATTTCAATGGATTTTTATGTAAAAGTTTTGTGATAGTTTTATTTTTCAACAGTTGTAGGGGAAAAAAAAAATGCTCATACAGAGCCTGTGCCATGATTTTTGGGTTTTTGTTTGTGCATAGAGAGTTTTCTTCTGCAAACTGACTGACTATAATGGAGTGTACTGCCATCATGCTGGTCAGAAGGGGGTTTTCAGATATTTTTGCAATGACGAAGAAAGGGTCTAAGGAAGGGATAAGCCTTGGTTAGTCATTTAAATACCACTGTACAATCTTCAAGGTACAGCTGCTTACCTATTTATACAATATAAAGCATAGTTGGAATGAACAGGATTGAAATGAGTGGCTAGTGTCATGAACTTCATTTTATGTGATTCTACAAATCTAAGGGATTTGATTTTGCCAACGTCTCTTTAATAAAAACATGCTATTATTATAATGGTTATTATAAGTTCTGCAGAGTTATTTCCTGGCATAGTAATTGCGGGAGACTGGCAAAAAGGTCACAGGTTTATAGTTTTGTGTTTGAACATCAGGCTTCCTGAGTTCTGAGTTTTCATTACTCAGAAGAGGGTCTATGACTGAGCAAGACTTAAATGAGCATTTGTAATTTCAGTGTTAAAAAATAAATCAAGGAATTCTTTTGCCCTCTGTCAGAATGTGTTTGCAGTCAGGATGTAGTCTGTGTTTTGCAGCAATATCTGAGTCTCTTTACCTAAACAGTTACTCAGTTCTGCACTGTTGCAGATCACATATCACATGAGAAGAAGTTCCTAATTCTATTTACTGCCTGTTACATAACAGAGGAAGCCAGTTATACCTGCCTGGTGTGCTGAGAAGCCTCAGAAAAGCAAACTTTTGGGATGTTTTGTAGTGGGGTGAAACACTACTGCTGCAGAATATGTAGGAAATTGTTGGAATGGTATTCCATATTCTCTTTTACTCTGTTCTGGGGAGAAATAAGCATCTCCTCTGTACCTTTAAAGTTCAGTTTCTCTAGTCAAACCACCTTTTCCAGACTAGAATAGCTGGATGCCTCATTATAGTAACAACACTACTTTACCAAAGCTTTGCCTACTTCCAACCTGATGAACCAGTGTCTGTTAGCAACTTCAGGTGGTAGTAAGAACACTGTATGAGAACTGCAGAGTCTAGAGACAGAATTCAGATGTAGGAGAACTATTTCTGAATGGCCATCTCCAAAAATGAGGTAACAGAACCTGCATAAAATACCTGTGATAACTTGGACTACACACTGGGTAAAGAGAAAATCCCAAGTTTGTGCCTCATAAAGCAAATACGTCTCTCTGATAAATAATAGATCTACCTCAGTAGGCAGAAAACTGCTCAATTCATCTCTGTCTTCTCAGAATTAATTTGGTATGATCCTTAAGAAGTTATTCCACTAACCATACAAGCATTTTATGTGCTAGTACTGACTGCAGGAGACTGTCATAAGCATTCTGATGTGGTTTTTCTTCTTTTTAGTATATGACAGCTCATCGTTTTCAACTTTTCAGCGTTGGCAGCCACCAGGAAACTGAATAGCTGCAGCCATCCTTCTTTAGGTATCCTTATGGGAATACAAGAAGGACAAGGTTGTGTGCATGGCCCAGAGTGTCACTGCTCCTTTGGACACTGAGATCATTTACTGTATATTTACAGCAGGATCCACAGTCTTCTCACAGAACCATGTTTGGTGTGGATTTTGTTACTGTTTCTGCAGAGAAGAGTCTTCTATTTATATCACTGGAATTGCAGCCTTTCCTGTGCAATTGGATCTGTTTTTATAGTAACTTAAGGTGCAGGGTGAGATTCATCTCACCCAGAAGTTGGGGCTGCTTGAAAGTTCTGGGGCAGTGAGCAGCATTTCCTAACAAAGGTTACTTTATGGAGTCTTAAAAAACAAACTAACACAGCCAGTCAAGTTAGTCAGCTTCCTTATTTTTCCTGCCTTACTAATATTTATGCATCATTCTAATTTTGATGTTTCTAGATTCTGTCTGTAACTGCTGCAGACCATGAGAAATCTGAGCTTTTAGCTTGTATGACTAATAATTCATTTAAGTCCTTCCTTTATCATTTGTGCTGAGGCTAAAATGGGTGCACTTGCAATGTTGAAAGGAGATTAAATCCTATTTCAAAAGGATATAAGCTGTAATTATAAATACTGAGTGCCTTTACACTTTCCCCAAAGGTTAGAAATTTAGCTTGAATATGAATCTTTTTAGAAATAGGTGTGCTGTAAAGGTTGGTTAATTTTAATTTATGTAGTATCTCTTCTCTGAATTTAAAACTCTACCGGAAGGTACTTCTGGTCTTTTTTAACCAGTTGTCTGTAACAAAGAGAGTTCAGGTGTTCACAAAAATTGTTCTGTCACTTTTTTTAAGTGCTAACATGCTGTCAAGATATTGCTGCTATGCCATTTTCTCATGCAGGTGCACATTATTTGTAAATAAGTGAAAGGCATGACAGTAGGTGAAGCATAAGATTGTAGGTAAAAAAAAGAGCATAAGGTAAAACTGTCATCTTGAGGGATTAACAAAGTCACTGTCAGAAAGTCCCATCAAATTTCTTAAGGACATTCTTGGAAACTTTATTTTACAGCCTTCTATTCCATGTGAGCAATGGACAGGAGAAGAAAAGACCGAATGATCAAACCCTAATTTTTTTGGAATTCCCAAATACTCAAGAGGTTGTTGAGATGCAAATATTAAGAAATCATAACTTTCATTTCCATTTCAAAGCCCACAAAGTATTCCACAAAATAAGGTTTGCAAAGTAAATAGTACTGTCAAATAAAAAATGTGGTGGTCCAGAGCATTTGGTGTTTCACAGTAACACAGCACTGCAAGCAACTTTGAACATACTGGTTTCAGATTTGGCTCAGGTTTTGGTGGTTATGAGCAACAGTGAGCAGTATTAGAGACTCTTAAGATATTCAGGCCTCTGAAGTGAATCTTCTCTTGAGTTTTCCTAAAATACTCCAAATACACAGAAAGAGCTGTGAACACAGAAAAAGAAGCTTTGCTTGAGAATAAAATAATTCAAACTCTGAGCATGACAAGAGCAGGAATAAAAGAGAATTTTAACAAATTTTCTCCTACCAACTGGATCCTGGAAAGTCAAGCACTTTCCTTCAGGCCTGCAGATCTCTAAGTCCATCAACCTTTAAGTGATGTGCTGAACATGTTAAGGAAACAGTGCAGTGCTTTTTGGGTCCCTGGTTAGTTGTTTTTCCTTGCCTTTGTGGCTTAGCTGTGATGTTTCCATCCTCTTACCAGCAGATCCCCAGTCCTTATGTTTTCTCAGGTTTCCTACTATGTCTCTGGCAGAGGAATGTGGATGGTTCCTTTCAGCTGAGCAGCCTTGTTCATTGTCAAAGAGGAAGCAAATTTTTCTCTTTTTCAGTGCACCCAACCTCATGCACAGCAACTACTAGAAGTCAAACCATTTATTTGCTGACAGCCACAGATTTTTAAAAGAACATAAATTAGTACATCAAACAGATACAAGTAGTCAGACACACTTGATGGAAGAGAACTAAGGAGTTTTACTGCTCCTGAGCCATGAGTTGTGAGTGAGGGGGATACTGTGGTTCTCAAATCTTGTTGTACAGGGAACTGTGAGGAGAATCCTGGGCTGAGGTTTGTACTAAATGTGATGCAAGAGTTTCTAGATTTGTAATTTATTTGTCCTTCTAAGCCGTGAGGTTGCAAGTCTTGTATAGTAGCTTTTGTGTACTTTATGTTTATTCCAGTTTTTCAAGGTTTTCAGAGAAATAAGTTAATTTAACGTGTTTCCTTGGGGGGTTAAGAGGGCATTGGGTATTTTGGTTTTATTACATTCTGAAAATGCAGTGCAAAAGAGTTTGAGTTGAGGAGGGCTGGTAAGAATTGTTCATGCAGTGGGGGATAGAATTTCAAGGAATGCAGCAATTTTTTAGGTATTATCTGTCTTTTCAAAAAGACACAGGCAAGCTAATAAGTAAAGACAATAAGCATATTGATGAGAAATTAGTGAAACAGAGAATGTGTAGAATTCAGTATCCAGAATTAAGAATTTATGAAAAAGCATTCAGCATTTCACTGCCAGACACCAGCATTGTTGCAGACTCTGACTGGATATGTTGCCCTCTTTCCAGATGCTTTTATCACTGTAGAAAAAGTGAAGACATGCTCTGTGTGTGTTGAGATAAGCCAAAGTTGGCATTCTAGTAAAGCACACAGGTGGCAGCCACCACTGATACTCTGATTTTTAAAGGAGTTGTTTCACACAGAACCACTGTGGGCTGGTTTACTGTGGATTTGTGTTTCTTTGTCCTCCCTTGCTGAGAGTTCAGCTTTTCCTCATGGACTTCCACCTTCCATAATGCCTCCCATTTCTCCTTTTTGTCTCCATAGCTCTCGCTCCTCGCTCACCCCCATGCCATATAAAAATCATCCCCATCATCCTGTGACCCAAAACAATGCCCTGGCAAAAAAGCAGCAAGTGCTGTAACTGGGTGGGAGATAACCAAGCAAGCAGAACAAACAGAACAAAAACACATTACAGCCTTGTTTTTGTCCCCCAGAGGACTCAGCAGTCCCTCCCTCTTCCCTCCTTTATCCCAATGCTGATTTTAAAAGTATTTTTGAAGCATAGGTTCTTCTTGATTTTACTGATGTTTCAAATTTGGTTTCAAAATAATTCTGACTGATATTTCAAAATTTTACAGTATGTATTTGAAATTGGTCAGCAGTTCAAAAAGAGAAGAAGGGAAGGTTGGGGTGGGAATGGTGAGGACAGGCCAATAATCCAAGTCACTCCATAAGACATCATTGGAAGCAAGGCTAAAATAGAACAAAGCTGAGCGTAATAAAGTCAGGTTTTAACCTCTCTCCCATTGAGCCATTTCTTATGTATAATTACATTATCTGTGAGCACTGTTGATATATGTAAAGTTTATTCTGTGAGTTTTCCTGTTAAAACTCCAACTTCTTTAAGCTCCTGTTCCAGCTGTACCAGATGAATTGAAAGTTTCCTTTTCCAAAGTTCAGTTTACCATGAGCCTTTGCTTTATTGATTTTTTATTCTCTTTTTTTTCCCCTGTCTGTTGCCCCATAGGAGCAGTCTCACAGGTGCTGGACAGCCTGGAAGAAATTCATGCACTTACAGACTGCAGTGAAAAAGACTTAGATTTTCTTCACAGTGTTTTCCAGGATCAGCATCTTCACACGTTACTAGATGTAAGTTTTCTGTGATAAAAATTTGAATGTGTTCCTATATCTGTTGTTCATTGGATCATATTTTGTTTTATCCTGAGCATATTACATTTCTTTGTTTGATACAAAAATTAATTTATTTAACAGTAGAATGTAAGAATCATCCAGCACTTTATGCAAAAATACATTTTTAGGACTGTAATATAGAGTATTTTAGAATATGTAAGTGATTAAGAGTTTGAGTTAATAGGTTTGCTTTAAAGTAATTCATCAGAACAGCTTCTTTTTCTTTTAATAAGGGCTAGATTTTAGTTTTTATTTTAAATGTGAATTGCAACTTCATAACTGTACATATTCTATTTTTGTCATTATTATATAGTGTATTAATCTTGGGCCAGTTCTGGGTATATTTTTACAAGTATGACATTTTTTGTGTGAAGCACCAAGGTATGCTCATTTCTCTTTTTCACTTGGATGTGGTATGTAATAGGCTCAATCATCTAAAATCTGTATTGCTCTGTGGTTCTGGAGAGCTGTCAGTCCATAAGACAGCAGAGTCTTACTGGAGTGCCAAAACACTCATTGAATGACAAATTCAAAAGCACATCATGTTGTCAGTGACTTTGTATCTACCCAGCACTGGGGTCGAACATAAAAGTCAAAAAAAGTAGCAGAAAAAAACTTTCCCTGGTGTTTTTTTTTCTGGGATGTGTGGATACTTAATGTTGAAGACAGAGGATTTGTTTTTCAGACAAGACTGGCTTTTTGTAAAGCAATCTACACATTGCACTGAGAAAAAACTCGAGGTGGAACCAACTGCAGAGAGGCACCTCAGCAAGTGCTGTGACACAGCAGTGGCAGATCTGCAGAAAAAAGCAGCTGGCACTGAGGAGCCAGTGCAGACAGTTCTGTGTGTCCTAAGGGCCTTAACTTTATGCCAGTGGTACTGCAGTCCTACGGACTGAATAACCACTGGTAGGTGAACAGCATCTTTTATTTTAATGTTGTTTGAGAGTAAATATGCTCTGGTAAAACTGCACAGTGAAAAATAAAGAATGGTACATGGGCATAATGAGATTAATTTTAAAAATGCACTCCTGGATCAAACCAAAATGCTTGTGTGACCTCATGGATGATGACCATTACTATGTCTTAAACTGAACAGCTCAGTGAATATCACAAATCTAACAAGCTGTGTGTGGTTTTTACCCAGTGAAAGAGCCACGGGAGTAGGAGTCATTCGAGCTGTCTGATCTGCAGGTAGATGATTATGTTTGTAGAGACTTTAGAGAGTTTCTGAAAAATTACTGAATGATGTAGTTCCTCTGTGCAGCTTTGCCAGGAACATGAACTGATTGTAAACAGTGCCACAGGTCCTTTGGTGTCCAGACTCTTTAAAATGTAGTGAATGATTTGTACACTTGTTTGATCAGTGACATGAATTCTGTGCATTCTTCAAGTTTCAAGGATTCCAGTCCACACATCCTTCCTTCTGGAAGTGGCCCCAGCTGCTGGGTTCTGAGCTGGCCTGTGTGGGAACACAAAGCTGCTGGCAGAGCTTCCCCACAGCGCAGCTGCGCCTGGGACTCGAGGAACCAGAGATAGGAGTTGGCTGCTAAATGGTGATGGCATTGCTCTGGCACAACACTACAGTTCTAATCTTTGTTCTCTGGTACCTGTTTATGCACTTTACATCAACAGTCATTGGATAAAATTACACAAAGCACACAGGAAGAAGGGCCTAGGGGCTCATGACTTTCCTGAATTGCATCTCCAACAACTCATCTTTGCAATTTGCATTAAAATATGCATCTTTTTTTTCCCAGTTTAAGTTCATCTAGCTTCTGTCCCAGATGCTTAAATTACTCTTCTAATATGGCATGCTGCAGTATTGAAAGGTGCTCAAGTAATATGAACAAGAAATAAAAAATCTGGAGAGGAGTAGAATAACATGAGTGTAATAAGAACCATGTGTCACTCATGCAGAAAGGTTTTAGATATTTATTAACCATTGTTATGTTATCTTACCACTTCTTGGGCTTTGGTAAACCACATGGCCTCAGTTTCGGTATTTTGCTGGATGACAGGTCTGCCAGACATTAACTCATGCTTCTGCAATGCTTTTGCTTTTTTTTCTGCTCTTGACAGTACCAGTCTGGTTCCTTGCACTTCATGACCTGTTATTGCTGTAATGGTAGCTTTGCAAATAAGAAAAACCAGCAGTGAATTCATACAATTTTCACATTCTTCATCACAGTGATTCTCATAAACAGATGGGGATATGTTTAATTGCACCTTATAATAAGGTATCTGTGAGAACAAAATACCATCAAGAAGCATTTTTGTTTTATTATGCTATGTGGAAGGGGGATGATAGAATCTTCCCAAAGATACTTAGATTAGAAAAATACAAAATAAAATTCTGAAAGAGTGCAGTGTCCCGAAATAGATATTTCAAAGACTGAAGCAAGTTACAGACAGTATTATTTGAAAGGGCAGCTTTTTCATGTCAGTAACTTGAATGTGGGAGATTGGTTTCTGGTTTTGTATCAATACTATTCCAATTTCTTTCTCAGACTTCTGAAAAAATCACCACTTGTACTTGGATGAAGTTCTGTAAGGGAAACTGTTTATTCCTCTCAGAGTATTTGGGGTTATTGAAGCCACCAGACAAAGTAACCTGTAAAGCATTATATCCTATTAAGTAGGAATTTTCTAGTCTGTTGTGAAGTTGTGGCTGTCAGTTTGCATTAAACTACTGTTCCTCTTCTGTGGCCATTTTCCAGAGTTAAATTTGTTCTCGTGTTCCTACTCTTTCTTAAGAGTTATCCTTATTTTTAGATTAAGCACATGATGGTAGATCATGCCTGATGCTGAAATATCTTATTTTGTCTCTGAAATAACTCTTTTTTTTGAAGGCCAAAAAAGAAAGGACGGTCTTTTTGTTAAGGGTGCAAGTTACCAATGTATTGGGTTTTTTGTTCAGATCACAAAATGTAAGTCTTCTTTCTCAGTAATTCATTGACTTGGGTATTATGAGGACAGGCACCTCTGAAGGCCACAGAAGGCATCATCCCACTGATTGTTTTTAATTGATTTATTTGTTTAAATAACTGTCTTAAGACTCTCTTCCAATTTACTTGGGGGCCAGAGGTGTTCAAAACAAGGGGAAAAAAGGTGCCAACTGCTTAGAAAGTAGTTTATATTCACTCTCAGCCAAATCCTGCAATACACCAGTGTATTCTGATGTGAATTTATTGAATAGTTTCATTGTGTGGTTTTTTTCATCATTTTACAGATTCCTATTATTTGTGTTGGGTGGGTCTTTTCCTGCACAGAAGTTACACAATTTATTATTAAAAACTTAATTGTGTTTACTGCAGAAAGGCCCTTCTAGAAACAACCATATAGAAAGATTCACTACCCAAAGAAAATTTGTTGTTTAATATTTGATTTTTTTGGGGTTGTTTTTTTTTTTTTTGGTTTGGTTTGTTTTGTTTTGTTTTGTAAAAGAGTAACTTTGGTTTGGACAGATTTTTCTTTTTTCTTGCTTTTGTTAAATGTGTGATGATCAAAATTTTGGTGGATGCTGTAGGACATTTCTCTGTGTCACTTAGAATGTCTGAGTTTATGACTACATAAAGCTTTACAGACTGTTTCATTCCAGTACCCAATTTAGATGATAAAGAATGCAGTACAGTATATAAATAACTTCATGGAAAAACAGAGTTAAGTAGTGAAAGCAGTTTTTTATTACCATTGTCAGATTTTTAGAAGCCTTATCAAATGCTTGAATTAAATTCTTTTTTATTGACTTTCATGAAAGACATCCTGGGAGACACTGCTGTCCTGTGTCAGCAGGACTGATAAAGAAGGTGGAAAGAAATGTGAAGAGGTTACTAATTTTGGAGGCATTTGGTGTTTTGTATCGTGGCAAAAGATTTTACTTGAGTGATTATTTGTTTTGAAAAGCATAGTGGGCTTCAAGGCTGTGCCTAGTGGGGAAGGGTTTTACACATTATGTTTCATCTCTATCAGTGCATCAAAGGAATTTTGCTAAAATGTAAACCCAGGAGCTGCTGTTTTGTGCAGCTGCTGCCATTGAAGGAGACAAGAGAAATCGTTCTCCTGTTGAGTGGAGTGCTTTGGTCACCTCTGCAGGGCCGTGGCTGGGGTAGTTCTGAATGTAGATGTCGCTTGATTTACAAGTGAGATTTTCACCCAGCAGGAGAACAGTATCAGCTTTTGTGTGGCTGGGGCCTCTCTGTGCTGCTGCCTTTGTCTGCATCTGTCTGTCCTGAGGCAGAGATAGTTCTCTAGGCTGATGTCTTTCGGCTGTTAATTTTAAAAGTTTGTTACATTATTTTCATAGATGGAGTCATTGAGGTAAGTGTTGTTATTTCTGTGATAGAAATGTTACAAGCTTTCAAGAAAGTTTATTTTACTTTTTGCTGGTTTAACACACTACACACGTATGGTTTTAACTAAATGAGGTTAAATAAATTTTGCACTAGTCATTTGTATCATATCCATGTGTGCAGACAGTTCTTTCTTTCTGAGTTTAATTTATATTCACAGTGCATATATTTAAGGCATACTGATTTCTCAAGAGAGTCTTCTGTGTCTGTTATCCTTTGTTGATCATGGTAGTGTTTCTCAGGAACCTGCATCTGTGCACACTTCAGAGTTTCCTTAGGATTTCTTTTGAACTCTGTCATCCAAACAGATTTGGTCCTGAAGTCCAGACTTTTAAGGAAACATATTTTCTCTTTTGCTAGAATGAATGTTGTTGGAACCTCAGTTTAGCTTCTTACATGGTTGGTTAAAGCTTTCTGCTGGGTTTATTTTGGTTTGTTCTGTTTACCCTCCCTATCTGGATGTTGGCACAGTAAATCTGAATGTCCTTTGTAAAAGTTTCAGTTATTCAGCAGTGTCCAGGCATGGCTGATACTATAGTTCTTTCTTTGAATATGCTTTAAACTCTTAATGCATTTATCTCTGATCTGCTCTTTTCTGAGAAAAGTATATTATTTTAACAATTTTAATGTATACTTTGGATTTTTTTTTTAAAGGCAAAAAAAAGCAAAAACTATTTTGATTTTTCTCTTCAAGATGCTTTCATTTCCTTCTATTTTAAGTCATGAATAGACCGGTGGAATATCTATCATATGATGTAGAAAATAAAATAAATCAGCAGTTGTGTATAAAAAGTTTAAATATTTTCCTAGATCATCTAATTTTACTGTATTTTGATTTGAATGAGAATGACTTTCTATGTGAATCACATAGTGGGATTCAAGGTTTTTTGGATGCACACTGGTCCTTGCCCTCTTGAATACTGATTATGTCAACACTTATGGGGGAACATGTTTTAGTGAAACCTGAATGCTTCTCTTTTGCAAAAAGAGATCACAAAGTGTGTTACAGATGTTGCTTAAAATCCTTCAGAACATGTTATGCCGAAGTGAAATAATACTTTATCATTTTTAAAACACATTGTTTTTCCTATCTTTAATTATCCTTTATTTCATATATTTGTAAGACAAAAATACATGGAAAATATTTGTTAAAAAAAAGAAGAAACTATGTTGGCAGGAAGGCACCTTGCTATTTGGGGAATCAAATCTGGCTTTTATCCCAGTGCAGAGGCAGCGTGCTCAGCCCCAGGGAGTGGGAGGGACTGTCCCACACTGCAGTGGGAACTCCTTTCCCAAGCAGTGTAGATGGAACAACGACCAAGCCTTAGGGAGAACTGTGTGAAGAATTCCTTCAGCAGGTGGGCTGGATCATCACCACCAGTGCAGTGCATTTGTTCTCTAAAAGGTAACTTCTCTGGAAGCTCTGTCTGAAAGAACACAAAAAGCAGAGGCTCTTCTGGAATTCCTTCTGCATTATTTCATAATCATTCTCTAAAATATTTTCCATTTTCATCTTCCTTCATACCTTTGCATTTCATTTTCTCTCCTGCTGGGATAGGTGGATCACCGTGCCACTCACCATCATCTCATTATTTTCTTGTTCTTCCTGTTCCTCTGCCTTATAAATTAAATGGGGGATTTATTTCACATTTAGTCCTCAGAGCAGAAAGCATTGTTGTTCCACATTTTTATAGTATATTATAGTGATAAGTGAGTGGGTCTCTTAAACCCAAGGCTAATACAAATATGAACCAACAGTTACTTTCATATTGATTGAGAGTAATTTTTGAGAAATGTATGTATCCACCACTTTCCAACATGCAAAATTCTGGCTCAGTTTTCATGACACTGTGAGAGTTACTTTGTTATGCTTAACCTGTTTTCTTTCTAACTAATACTCTGTCATTTTGAGTATTTATAGGCTTGATACTGATGTGGTGAATCCTCAAGTGAAATTCAGCTTGATAGTGTACTTGAAATGGGAACTGTAGTACTTAGCCCATACTTCTTGGCCTAATGTCCCTGTGTAAATGGTGTGTCATTGTGTCTGCCTGCACCAACATCTGCTCCAAAAGCATAAATCCACAGATTTGATTTTTTTTCTTTTTTTTTTTTTTTTTTTAATGTGGAACTAGAAATTCCCATTATTTCAGTGTATTTTTAAGTTACTGGGCCCCAATAAGTCAAAGAACAGTAGCACTGTATTCCTGGCACTTGTGAAACATTTAATTAACCTCAATGATATTGTCTGGGGATAAAGAGGATCAATTTCATATTTAACTTTCTACATTTTCTTCTTCTTACATTGTGTGTAGTTCAAGTTCCTTTTTAACCATAAGGGCTACCTGTTGTGTTTGGGGTTTTGCCCTTATAAAACTTAAGATTCTCAGATTTATTATTTCTCCAGGAGCTTGGGGCCTGCTCTTGAGAAATGACAAAAATAAAGAAATGCTACAGCACCTGGGCCACAGTCCACAAATCTTGAATAGTACTTCAGTTTTGTTAGTGCTGGGAGCTTAACTTTGGAATGATACTTCAGCCTGCACTTAGTTTACATTAAAAAACCCAAAGGCAATGTACAAGCAGCCCAGTAAGCTCTGCTTCTGTCTCTGAATTCAGTCAGCCCTCGCCACCTCCTCCTTCTGGTTCTTCAGGTAGTTGGCTGGAGCATGTTGACTGTTGTAGGGATTGGTGTATTTTTAGTCTCAGAATATCCTTGCAGAAAATTTATGTGAATAGGGAGAAACAAAATAGTTGTTAATTCCAGTATTAGCACCTCCTGGTGCAAGGTGTGCTCCACGTCACAAAGCAGGGGAGGAGCTGTGTTCTTGTTAATTATCGTGCATTTAACACAATCCCCCTAGAATGAGGTTCGTGGTCATTAGCATTCTCCCTTCAGGGTGATAATCCAACCCTGACAAGGTAATTCAGCCAACAGGATTGGGAATTAAGCCCATTTAGGCCTAACCCAACTCTTTTAGTTCCTGTTCTTGGTTATTAGTCCATATTGAAAGGTGGAGGAAAGACAGGAGCAAAGGTTATTCTGTGGGGTATATCAAGGTGTTGTCCATGCAACAAACCTCTTGTTAAAGCCCTTCTGTAATCAGTTATTAGTTTTTCCTGATGCTTATTGAATCATTTAGGTTGGAAAAAGTCATTAAGGTCATCAAGTCCAGCTGTAAACCCAACACTGCCAAGCCCACCACTTCACCAAGCAGCCTGTTCCAGTGTTTGATGATAACCTTTTTGGTGAAAATTTTCCCTAATACCCAGTCTAAACCTTCCCTGGCACAACCCTGAGGCTATTTGCTCTTGATATATCCCTTGTTACTTGGGAGAGGAGACCAACCCCCCAATTGGCTACTCCATTCAGGGAGTTGTAAATAGTGATATGGTCTCCCATGAGCCTCCTTGTCTCCAGACTAAACACCCCAGCTTCTCTCCTGCCTCTGTTTAGGCTTGTGCTCCAGTCCCTTTACCAGTGCCTTTATCTGAACTCCCTCCAGCACCTCAGTGTCTTTTACGTTTACTTTTATCTGATCAGCTGCATGGTGCCATCTCTAAAAAGTGCTTTGCCTTGGTTTTGTTAAGATCAGCTTCAATTATATCTGATGCAGTAAAAAAGGAAAAAAAAAAGTTACTCTGTTATTTAAATAATGGGATTTTTGTGTCCTTGAAGTCACTAATATGTTAGAGTACCTTGGGAAATAATGTTTAAGCCCATGTCTTTCCCAACAGTACTACTGGTACGTTCCAGAGTGAGAGTATTTTGGGCTTTTTTAAATGGACCTTTTAATTTCACTGTGTTGGTTTTCCAGCTGCTGTGCTAGTTTTGTTGGTTGTTGGTACTGCCATGTGTGCAAAGCAGTATCTTTATCTCATCCTAGTTTGGCATATTTCATCTTTGCAAAAGATGTTAAAACATTTGCAATGTGAACAGAATAAAGTCTGGTAACGTCTGTGTACTGTCTGGCATGTCTTTAACATCTGCTGTCACTTGTGGAGAAGTACAGCTTCTACAGTCATAAAATTATTATGATGAGTATTAATATGGGTTTTCCTTAAAATAGGAGACAAATTACTAGTTTAGAGTCCTACTTTGTAAGGAAATAAAATGCTGTCAGACAGCCGAGTCTGGGTTCATCATACATGAATGAGGCATTTAGGGACACCTGGAATTAAATAGAAGAAAATAATGTCTGCTGTGATTTTGAGTAGCATAACCATTCATTATCAGAACTTCTGTGAGACAACTTGAAATAAACAAGTAAAGATCTTCTTGGCAAATGTGAAGCAAATCCAGAAGCACAATTCAAAAAGTCCATTGTGGGGGAAGAACTGTGCACATCCTGGAGTTTATTTTGTACTATTATAGTCCTTTCCTTGGCTCTTTTGCCTCTGAAGGGTTAAGGCTTTGATTTTACAGAGTAAGTGCATAGCATTTCATAATCTCTGCTAAAAAGGAGTATGTTCTACAACAGAGCTAAAATTTGTTTGTAGCTCATGTACACTGAAGGTAAAAACTTCGCCCTTTGTTAAGAAATAGAATATACAAGTCAGATATTACTGAACATCCATGGGATCTGAACCACTACAGGCATAAATGTGTCCTTGAATCTGTTTTTAACCATATCAGTGTGTGGAGCTGCAGAGATCTGTGTAGTCTTTGTTTCAGACTGAACTTTGTGTTATTTCCCTACAGTTCATGACTCCTGCAGTTCTGCTAGAGCATTATAACTAATGAGAGAATTTAAACTTGGATACATTTTCATTTTTCAAGGTTTTGATCAAAAAATACACAACAGATACACCTTTTCGGTATTCTTTACCTTAACCTGCTGGTTCCCCTCATTTTTCCAAGCATACAAAATATGTCCATGCAAGAGGTACATGATAAAATACTGACTGGCAATGTCTAATGCCACAGGGCATCCCTCCCTGTTGCTGACACAAGTGAAGGGCTGTGTGCTTTCCTTACAGCTCTCATGTCAACAGGTTGCCTCTAACAGACCCTGTGAAGACAGTGAAGAGGATTTCTTTCTGGGATCCTTTTTACACTTTGAATTACTACAAAGGCAATGCACGCACAGCCCTTTGGCTGTGGTTGGGGGAATGTGTTTTCCTTCTCAAAGGAGCCTACAATCATTTCAGGGTTCCACCTTAATTAAAGAGATACCATATCTCTCACCTGTCATTTAATTTATGTTCATCCTCAGTAAAATAAACCTTCATCATTTGTGTTTCACTAAGATGCTGTTCTGGCAACTCAGTAGGATCCCATCTGACAGGCAGTTTGTTGTCATGTTTAACACACTGAAGGGTCAGGAATTTTATTCTGTCAGTTCATTAAGTAGATCAGTTCATATATCTCCTCCTTTTCCCATAGCAAAGCACTGACCACTAAGAAACAGGTACTGTCTTCTGTTTGCCTCAGAAATGTGGTCATTAATTAACAACCTGTTAATATGTATTAAACATTCTCCAGTTGGCATTTAGTTTCACTGGTGTGTCAGGATTTCAAGGTTTGTGCAGTGAAGTTTGTCATTCTCTAGAACACATTTGTTTGCCAGTCTCATGCAGTGGAAACTGAAATAATGCACAGAGAAAAATGTTTTACCCATTTGAGTTTCCTCTCCTCTATTCTTACCCCCCAAAAAGTTAAGTTCTTGGTTTAAAACAAAACAAGTGAAGAAGCCCAGATGAGGAATGATACAAAGGAAAGCAGCTTCGAGTAAAGCTGAAATTCCATAGGGCTGACTGGGTTTACCTGGCATCATTTCCTCTTACCTGTAGTAGATAAAGGTGTAAGGAAATCTTGTTTTATGTTTATTTGTGATACAGGTAGCACCAAGTGTAACTCTGTTCTAAAAGACACAATATGAATATGTAAGAATATAGATGACTTCTAAAAACCAAATCCAGTTGGCCTGCTTTTTGCAGATAAAAGTTCCTCTAAAAATTTGAAGAGTTTGTGTATTTCGGTTCTGTCACAGGGATGATCAAACCTAAAAGTGAAATTCAGGGTCCAATTGCTACTGCAACATTTTTTAGAGGAAAGATTATTCATGTATTGCTTGAATGTGAATATGCACAGAGGAATTGAGTATTTAAAATATGCATAACCCTTGTCAGGGTTACTAAAGTGTGAGTGCTTCCAGTAACAAGCTGCAGTGTTGGCAGCTGCCAGTTCTGGGGCATGACAGAAACAAACACTTGTTTGTTCAGACAGAATTTATGTTCTGCTTCAGACTGTCTTCTGTGAGCACTCTGTCAGGGAATCTTCATTTTAGCTGATAAACTGCTTCCTGAACCCCTTTGTTGAATTAGTTTTGTTTGCATTGCTCAGCGTTTCACTGGGTGAGGAACTGGAATGCAAATGTTGATTATGCTCCTCTTCTACAGTGAGTGTATCACACAAAAAAAAACCTGAAGCTGTGGAGGGCTGTAACCTATAATGCTCTAGCAGGCACAAAGTAGAGTCTGAAAGATGCTTTGGACTTTGATACAGGATGGAACTGTAACATGTTCTGTAGAATTATGCTAGGGAGCAAATGTTAGGTCTCTGGTGCTAAAATGGTAAAAATGAACTTCATGCACAGTCCTTAACAGTGAAGAACAGAGGGTTTGAAAGAGCAAACTGTCTTTAAACAAAGTTGAAGATAAGGCCTCTGCTGTGACCTTGCTACTCAGTGTGTTTTCCAGTAGTAGTTATTAGCTTCAGGGATGTGTTTCCTTGAGAGCTTAGGATCCCAGGGAAAGAGGCACCCATGGGAACATTATAATATTTTGCATGGAAAAGGAGATGTGGAACAGAACTGCCAGAAGAAGGAATGAAGTGACCTAGCAATTATCTAATTGGCTCTTTAATTTTGGCCATTCTTCGATACTACTGCTTGTGAGTATTATTTCGTTCAGTGGGTCATGAATTTCTTTCAGTCTCTCAGCACATGAAACCTCTGGGGTGGGTGGAGTACCAGGATAGGGAGCTGTGTGAGGTAACAGTGCAAAAAGCCTATTTGTTAGTAAATGCTGCTGTGCAAGGGGCAGCGCTTCCACCCAAAAATTTTTTAGATGGTACAAAAAGCTAAAAGCGATGAAAAACAGGCTTCTAATAGTACTGTGTTGCTTGTGGTTGAACTGTTCAGAAAGCTAAATATATAAGGACATATCTTAAAGATTATTTTTAGATCTTTCAGTGTGGGGGTTTAATGTTTGAGGTTGGCAACAACAGTATCTGAATTGCAATTGGATCCCCACAATGTGTATTTGTGTTGAAAGATCAAGGGCTTTTATGCTCTAGCAGTTCAGTAGCTCTTGTTTTAAGAAGTTTCTCATTTGCCTCACAGAAACATAGAGGTTTTGGGTAGATGGAACACTTACTGATTTCACTGTGGGTTCTGATTTTGATTACATTCAGGATTAGACCAGGCAGTGAGGCTGAATTGCTGCTACTGGTGACATATCTACATTTTTCAGTGTGGCATTGAATGGGGGTTGCGTTGGGACAGTATTCTGACTCCTCTCACAGGAAATGATTAAAAAGGAATTTCTGCACATCTGAAAAACTAGTCAGAAGAGAAGTTTGTTATTTTGTCTTGCCTGCCTGATTGTGGATTAGGCTTTGGGCTGTCTGCTTTAAATATGAGAAGAAGCGAGCTCCCTTGGTACAGGCAGAAGACAAAAAGTCTTGAGTGTGCAAAAGCTGGTCAACTGATAGCAACTCAACTTGTGGGTATTCTCTTCATAGCTTTTGTGTTCTAGCATGCAAAATTTAAATCAAAACTTGTGGTCTTAACAAGCAGTACTATTCTGTTTATGAGCTATAATGTCAGTGTATGTTTGTTATATTGAGTTTTGTTAATACATCAGTTGGGATTGTTAAGCTTGTCTAGAGCAAGCTCTCAATTTTGATTTTCTTTCTAGGAAATGCAGAATAACTGGTGCTGAGGAGTGAGACTGAGGTGCAAAGTATTCAGAAGTCTGGAAATGCCAAAAGTTACATATGCTGTGGCATTTTACATTCTTTTTAATTACTGTAAATTTTTTATTGTTATGTTTATGCTTATTGCTGGGTGAAATTGTTGGAGGTTGGTCTCCTGGGCTGAGGGGGCAGAGTTTTTTGCTGGAAAATAGAGACTCACAGCAAAAAGAAAGTCTGCGATTAGGGCACACATTTTGTCCTGCTGTAAGTCTGTTGGTATTGCATAGAAAGCTTTCTGTAGAGGGCAGTGAAGAATGAGCCAGTTCATTCTGCTCCACAAGAAACCACCTCTGGTAGGGTCCCTGAAGGATTTAGATTTGCAGGGCTGCTGAAAGGCAACAGCATTGTGAAAAGGCTGGGTTTCTGTGATAAAAATTGTGTAGCTAACTGCACAAAGTAATGTGTTCTGTAGCACAGGAGCCATACAAAGCCTGGCTGCAAGTGTCATTAATGTTCACTTTAATCAATGATGTGTGCAAAAAGGTTTCATTGAGAGTGAGTTTTCTTATAGACTTTGTAAAACATTCATGTAAAGGTATGTTGGATTCTTACATCCAAGGAAAAAAAATGTTCTTTTTAATGTGTCTGAATGAAACCTCTACATTCAAATGTAAATTCAAATTTCATAGATTAATTATGTAAGCTGTAAATTCCTTAATTCTAAATTGGTTCTGCTACAGCTAGTGTTTAAGTGTAAAAATATTAAAAAGTACTGCAAAACCAGTCTTTTTTCAAAGATTGTAAAGGAGGTGGGACTGCTTCACCCGTTCTGGTGCATTAATGCACAGTATAAGCTTTGCTCCTCTTGCCTCTTGTGAACTAAAAACTCCCATGAACTAACTTGGCTTAGAGTATGCCATTTGAAAATGAAGAGATCTCCTCATGCTGGTGAATCTACCAAAACCACATCTTTCCCTGGGTGAGGCTCTCTTCTACCTCCACAATGAGTAGATCCCTTGGCTTGGGTAACATACCAGCTTTAAACCTTGATGCAAATAGGAAGGTTTTTCTTTTAAGTGCTGTCAGATTTCTTCCTATTAGTTTGGTGCCTTGATAGCAAGCCTCAGTAAGCAGAAGTCCTGGAGGATGAAATTTAAGTGCCATGCCTCCTCAGCATGAAGACACTGTGGAAAAATTTAATGCACCCTTGTTTAGTCTGAACTTTGCCTTGATTTTTTTTCTAAACATTCTTAGAGGAACTCTCCTCTCTAATTTTCTTTCTGCCTCCTTCCTAATCTCAGAAGATAGCTCTTCCATGATAGTGAGGAAAAAATTGTTTCTGTAACCTGCTGGTTGTTTAGGGTCACAGTAAGGGAGGGAAATCAGCAACTTCATTGACTTAGCTTTTCAACTATTGCTAGAAATAACTAATAAAAATATTTTCAAGGTAACTTTTCTGTAATTTCAATAGTCTTGAAAAAGACATTCAGTAGTATTTGTGGTGGTTATCATGCATTTTCTGCTGTACTTCCTCAGTACACAGTGCTCAGTGCAGTTTCTTAACAGGCATAGGAGGCTGGTACTTTGCAATTTGCAGTTTCTGGAGTTTGAGTAGGTTTTGTTAACTTACTTAAGAAAAAGTAAAACAAATAATTGTGTACACAAAATCTTTCCTGGACTACAAGCTTGCAGAAAGCTTTTATCTCAAAACTTTCAACAGTGGTCAGGGCTGCTTAAATGGTATAGTTTAGTTTTGGCAGCACAAGATGAAGTTGTTGCATTGGAAAAAACTGATTTAGCTTGACTTCTCTTCTTAACCCCAAGAGAGTGGTGTAACTGTCCTGCAGGGAATGTTTTTTGGAAGTGACACTGTTTGCTGGTTTTGTGCTTATTTGTGTACGGGCTTGAAATGTGCAGCATGTTTGTTACACAAGAAAGTGATGGTGATGTTGGATTGCATTTATGGCAGTTTATGTATCTACTAAGACTGAATGGTATTTCATGTCATGTGAGAAAGAGAAGAGGGCAGTTCTGTGTCTTGGCAAGATTCCCTTTTTCAAACATCCAAGGCCATTCGAAACCAAACAGTGGAGCTGTGAAGTTCCCAGAGGAAGCTCCTGAGCACTCCTTGCTTAGCAGCCTAAATGGTGCTTTCTTGTCGCCTCGTCCTTGGCAGTGTTAGGATTTGCTGAAGGTTTTAGAGTCCCTTTTTGTATTTTGAATGTTTTTTTACATCCAGTATTTTGAATTTCAGTTGAAACTTCCCTGGGCAACTTGTTGCACCACCCTCGTTGTGTTAAAAATGTCTCTAATTCCCTAAAAATGTTATTTGTGCCTTTTTTCTGTCTTAGATATCAAAGAAGTAGTCTAACATAACTAGAAAATAATTACAGGCATGTCATTATCTTTATATCACTTGAAATGTAAGCCAAAAGGTTTTATATGAAAATACTGCTTATTACAGTACCTGTTTATTCTTAAGGGTACATTTATTCCTTTAAAACATGCACAGTCTGTTAGGTTTGTATGAAAAAGAGCCTGTAATGTCTTATCTCTAATTTGAAACTTGAGAGATCATTCTTCTTTTGTGCTTCGCATAGTTGAATGGTTTTTAAAAGGGTATTTCTAAAAAAATAATTGATGTGGAAGGTTTACAGTAGCATGTTTAAATACATTGACATTCTTCTGTCTAACAGAAAATCCTAGTAAAATAAGGGTACCCTTTTTAATGAGTACTCATTCTTGGAAGGTTTGTTTTTCTGTTCTCAGAGTATTTGGCTTTCGTAACGTTCTATCTTCAAGACCACTTTCCCATATTCCAAGGTTTATTTAAATTCAGAATATTCAGAATGTTTGATGTTTTGGTTTATTGAGAAAAGCAGGATATGCATGTTAACTTGATTTTATAGCAGAATGTTTGATTTTCAGCATTTGTCCAAGATTCATAGGATCACTTTGAGTAGAAGCATATAGCTTGGGTAAATCTGTGGCAAAAGCATGGGAGGTTTGCAGAAGCCCTTAACCTCTTGAACTTTCCCATGTCATCCTATGAACTCTGAATCTATGGCACTGTTCAAATCAGGAAATGTTTAAAAATGAAAAGCCAAAACTGTAAGCTGCTAGATTTTGTATACAGAACATCTGTGGGGTTTGCAGTTTAACAATCATCCTAATCCTGGTAACATAAGCAGGCTATTGTAAGCGCTCATTGTAATTTATATAAATTAGCATATGATTTCAGTAGTTGTTTTCTTGTTATTTCAGCTTTATGACAAAATAAACACAAAATCTTCACCACAAATCAGGAATCCTCCAAGTGATGCTGTACAGAGAGCCAAAGAGGTAATGATTTTAAAGTATATTTTTTTACTACAAAAGTTTGATTGTATTTTAACTGGAACTTATTTTTCTTCATTAAGATGTGTATTCTGGCTCATTATCTGAATTATTTCTGGATTGCTACCATTGCTTACTCAAGTTATGTAACAAGTTGTATAAACTTGCAGAATTCCATTATCTGTGTAAAGATTATGAATATTACTCAGTTTAATAATTTAACTTTTTCTTCAACAATAGTGGTGTTAAAAGGAACACTCCTGCTGGGTAATTGCAGGATATTTTCATGTTCAGGTTATCTCCAGCAGAAATCTGATACTTATAAAATTTAGTCACAAAAAGAAATATTTTGAAGTATCAGCTTTTTAAATTAAAAAAAAAAAGTTTATCATAGATGGGTCTAAAAAGAGCAGACATGGAAATGCAGTGAAGGTGGCCCACTAGGACCAAAGATAGACAGAGATGTTCTTAATTCTTATACCTTGCAAATAGTATTTTTTTGCTTATTTATTACAAGTAGTAAAAATAAAAATGTTGTATGATATATTATCATATACTATATATTATCACCAGTGCAGTTGTCAAGGGTAATGTCACAGGAAAACACTGTTTACAGTGCTGTTAAAATAGAATATTATTTTAAGTAATAACTGAAGTCACACTGATAGATCCCTCAAGTCCTATTCTGCAAAATTTTCTGGCAGTTAATCCTGGGAGATGCTTCCAGAAGCAAAATTCTCTGCTTTCATTGTCCAAGTAGCTGCATGTGAAAACTAAAGTGTAAGAATCAGGTTGCAGGCAAATGAGTTAAAACTTCTTTGCTCCTCCTTCCCAAGTGATAAAGTGGCTCAGATTTTATAAAATCTGGAGTTTGGAGGTGGGGCAGCAGATGGCCCACCTACACTTGGTGTCTTTAACAATTAGTTTTAAGAGTGTTTTAATGCTGCTTTTAAACCAACTGTTTTAATAAAAGCAATTGTTTTAATAAATTGAGACGATGTGTGAAAGCAGCAACTGGTGGAGGTCATGAGTGTCACCTCTTAGCACTTCATTCCTGTCACCATATATTTAGCTGTTGGAGGAATACTGTCAACTGAAAACAAACTAACAAACAAAAAAAACAACAACCACAACCAAAACTGTTTCCTTCAAATTTCTGCTTTAATCTCTTTCAGAGAACATTGGAACAAGGTATTTTATTCTCTTGGGGCAGCTGGGTGGGGGCACATTCTCTTAAACCCTTTCTTGTGTCAAAAAGGCTGGTTTGTATAATCATTTGGGGATATTCTGACTGAGCAGGGGAGGGTTTTCATTTCTTCAGTACCTTTAAAAGAAAGTTACTTAGGGGCATTTCTCTTATTTTTCAGGTATTGGAAGAAATTTCATGTTACCCAGAGAACAATGATGCAAAGGAGCTAAAACGTATTTTAACACAACCTCATTTCATGGTAAGCAGATCCTTCTCTTGTTTGGGCTATTTTTTTTTTTTTTTTATATATATTCTTTACGTTAGAAAACTTCAGTAAATTCTTAAAGTCTGCAAGTGGTGGCACTGCCTACAATATACCTATTAATAAGTATTTCTAATCTGCTGCTCTGGCAAAAGAATTCGTGTTGCTGCTGCTATTGGTCCTCAGCTGTCAGCAGTTTGGAGTAATGGAATTATGGAGCAGTTTCTCTGTGGTTTTGGGGGGCTGTGTTGCACGTGGAAAGAAGAGTGAATCATTTTGGATGTCCATAGGTAGAACTGGGATCCTTCTTTTTCTTTTTCCAAAGGTCTTCTTGGGATAAAGGTGTGTGAACTCATTGCAAAATAAGTGTTTATTTAATACTATTTTACAATAAATCAACAGCTTGTACAGTCTGGTGAGTTTGTGTTACATATTAACACCTACTGTGTCTGTTTCCCAAATCCGATTTGAGGCAGTAATTGTCCTTAATTCAGGAATGTTACTGCTTAATAACTTGGTTCAAGTTATTGAAGTCCAGTAACTGGAAGGATTTCTTTTGTTTATGCTGTAGGTAAAGTTCATAAATGGAGAAATAAACGTGTTTGGTTAAATCTGCTGCACACTATTGTCAGCTTAAAATAATGGATTTGACTTTCCCTAACACAAGGATTATATGCAGGAGGCTTTGTGGAATTTGCTCACCTGAAAGCTGAATTACTGTAAGGCTGAAGGATAAACCTAATTTGCAGGAAAGAGTGAGCTGAAACCAACCTCCAGGTGTAAGATGAAATCTGGGTAGCTGCATGTCCCAGTGTGTTCTTTTGATGGCCCCTGTAGCCTTGGCTACATTTATTTGAGTACTTTAAATAAGATCAGGACTATGTTTTCAAAGTGCATCTCCTGATTGCCCCTAAACAGTGTTTTGGTTTGTATCACATAAGGGTCTCAGAGCATGCAAAACAACTTTCTTCAGATAAAATTAAACTGAAATGTGTGCCAGGAGGCAGTGTAATCGAGCTGATGGATACTCTGTCCACGGGGCAAATTGGAAGCTGGCCAGAAGAAAAAAATTCCTGCATTGTGTTCAGTGTGTACATCAGGTCCTGACCAACCCATTTGTTTTACTTTTTGATTCATTCCTATTTCACTGCACTAATTGCTAATGCAGACATTGACTTCTTTGTGCCCATTCAGCAACACTCTGGTGTTATTCCCTGGAGAGGGTACCTATCTTATCCTAAATTTTGTAACAGCTCTGATTCAACATTTAACAGGAATAGTTGCTTGAAGTAGAACATGTAACAAGAGGGAATGATACTCAGCCATATTGTAAGAAAGATTTTTAGAAAAACCTTTCTCTGATACTCAACTTCATTTAGAATCTGACAGGTTCATTTGATTTACTTTTTTTGTAATTACCCCACAGTGTTGCTAAAACATTAAGCACTGTAGAGAAAGAGCATTTTTCAAGTGTAAATTATTTTCAGAGTAGGCATCAATAAAAGCAATTGTGTTATACAGAAATTTCATGTATCAAATCAAGTGACAGGAAAATTGAGTTGAAAATCCTCTTTTTTATGTATCTCTGTCTCTTGATATGCTCATAAATCTAAAACTATTTGCCAGAATTCTTTTGCTGCAAATCTATAAAAAGTATTTTTTATAAGAAATAAGCTGCAATTCCATAACAGGTATTTTTGATGAGGGGTAATTTCAGCAAGTGAGTCTGTGGCATCCCAGGCTAAATTGCTGGTTGGTGAAGTCCCATCATCCCTTTTCCTCCCCATGTTTCATCCTCTCCCTTGTAGTTCTGCCATTCATCTGGAACTGCACTTTAATATTGCCCTGGACTGAACTAGTAGAAAATTGCTCCAAAAAAAGCCCCAACTAACCATTTAGTAAAAAGAATTTAGGATAACAGGAATGCTGCCAGAGCCAGAATGAGCAAGAGAATAGAAACAGTTCATGTTAGGAAGGAGGGTAAAGCAGCAATTAAACCAGCATAAGTTGGTGTGGATCCATACCTGCAGATACCAGAGAGTCTCCAGATGTCACAGGGGCAACTCCATCATCATTCCCACTCCTGCTGCCAGATGCAGCTTTATGGATTGCAGACTTAAATAAAGTTACTCTTACATTTGTTGTGTTCTGCCAAACTTCCCTTCAGAGCCAAAGCCTTTAAAATAGAGACTATTAAGAAAAGGAATAATTGTATAAAAGAATACTGTCAGCCCACACTCTGTGTGTTTGCCAGATGTTACAGGCCAATACTCTGGTTATTAATGCACATTAATTCAGTAATCAATAACACGTAGTAAGCAGGAGTGTGCATTAACACCTGTATGAGAACAGATTATTTTACTATTAACTATTTTTTTATCTAATGTATATCCCTAATCAGAAGGAAAAAAGAGTGTAATCTGTCTTGTTTACGTAATCACAGTGTCAGTGGGTTAAACTGTGTGCAGGCCTTTACAGAACCAAAGCCAGTAAAGTGTTTTTGTAACAGATCAAGTTCAAGGTGTTCTATTGTTTTAGTTTTCTGTTGTCCTTGTGTGCCTAATGGCTACAGAAATGAATTATCAATTTGGTCAACATGTTCAACATTTCTAATTTAAAGAAATGTATGTAAATTTTGCATGAAGGTCTTTCAACAGATAATTAATTTAAGAATTCCTAAAGTATTGTCAAGTACCTCATTTGTTACGTATGTGCACATTTCAAAGAGCTTTTATTCCACTGCTCAACTTTCAGTATTTTTTTGAGTATGCCGTTTTCATGTGTAAAAGATTCTATTATATGAGTTTCATATGTTGTAGCAATTGAAACATTTGCTGTGCTAGGAGACTTTTGCTTGATGACATATTGAAATTTTGTCCATCTTCATGTGCCTTCCTATGTTGATCTCTGCAGACAGTGATCCTGCAATACAGCAGAAAGCAGCTGTTCTCATTAAACTTATTTTTAGCAGGATTATCATGTTCTGCAAAGGAAAAACAGGAAAAAAACAAATTATCAAAATTAGCAGAAATGCATGAAAACAGGCATCTTTAAGTAAGGTCCAATAGGAATCTTTTTATTAAATGTTTTCAATATTAAATTGAGCTTGCTGTACTTTAATGTCTGGTATTTCTTAATTTGTGTTCGTTTTTGTGAACACACTCAAAAGTCATTTAGCATAATTATGGACTTTTAAAATGCTGGAAGTGCCATATTTTAACCTCCTACAAGGTGAACATTATTGCTAAAAATAATAAGCAGGGCATATATTTGATATGAAACAAATGTAAGAATCTGAATTACATAAGAAATGGAATATTAAAGCATGGAGAATATAACAGATGCAGGCAGGGGTACAGAATCACCTCCAAGGTCAGTGTGTCCAACCATTAACCTACACTGGAGTAACCACACATAAATGGACACCAATAAATCAAATTTTAATTAAATATTATTAAAGTGGTTCAACTTGCATATATATTCCAAATCTTTAATATAAAATGTTGACTCAGTAGTGCAGACTAATGGAGAGGAATTGTTGTGAGTTCGAGCTTAGTGGTTGACAAAATAAGATGAAAAATAGAAAATACAGATACCGGTTAGTATTTAACTAAAAATAGTATGTGTGTAGGTGGGCTTGAAACACTGGAAAAAAGGGAGGGAATATGGGCAAAGCATTGTTAGTTTAGGGAATTCTGTTCCATAGTTATAATGCTGAATTCCCAACTGTAGTTTTAAACTAATTTGAGGAATGGAAACATAAAGTGTTAAGAAATTACCTTTTATAACATGGTACACTTTAGAAGTGTTACCCTGGGAAAAAAATTTAGGATTTTGTAGAGGTCATGAAAATCCAATTTCTGCCTTGGATTCCACTTCAGGAGTGCATCTTGTAGGCGTTTTTTTAGCACTTTCTTTGGTGTAAGTTTTGCTTAAACATTTTAATAGAAGACTTAAGTCATTGCAGAATCAGATTTCTCTGCCAAAACAAGTTCTAGATGGTCAATCTCAAGCCGTGCAAGGCTGATGGGTTTTGCAAGCTAAGAGCTATGAGCATTTAAATGAAACTTAGCAAGATATTAACTATAATATAGATGGACCTCATGGCGGTGGTGGCTCATACATCTACTGTTGTAGAGATATTGTAGGAACTAGACTTGATTTATCAGTCCTTATCTAGGAATGATAAGCCATTTGGGTATAGAGGCAGATTCTGTCTCTGCCCTTGATTAGTAGAGGAGTAGAACCATCATGTTCACATATAAATTGGATTTAGTTTTTGGACAGAAGCGAGGTAGTTGTATATTAAATGTTGAATACAGATGGGAAATGGATGTGACGCGGGACTCTTGGAGGCGTCCTGGAGAACACTGGAATGTCATACCAGAAAAAAAGCCTGGCACTGCTGAATACTGGTTTGCTAATATTTCGGCTTTGTCCAACTTTTCTCTCATATTGTGTGTACGCTTTTTACAGTTGTACAGGATACAGGTCTATGCTGCACCTTAGAGTTCCTACAGTTGGTTTTTCTGCTTATCAAAGATACTTAAGCATAGTTAATCAATTAGCTGTTATACCATTCTCTGCATCAAGAAACAATAAAGCTAGTGAAGCAGTATTTTAGCAGTTTGTTGGTTTGCATTCTAATTTTTGTCACGCATTTTGAACTCAGGGTGGTGGTGCTGAGTCCATGTTCTAGGGGAAGGGAAGAGTATGGAAGGAATTGTGATAATAAACAACAAAAAAATAGTATTTCATTCTTTAAGTTAGTATTGATCCACAGTCCGTCTTCATTAGAGCGAAATACCATGTGATTTGAGTAGCTTTCCATTTTACTAGAGTAATTATTATAGAACAGTTTGCACAGAAAGATAGATTCCTGATTCTCTGTCTATGCACATGAAGATGGATTCACTCTGACACCCTGCAGTTGTCGAGAGGATGAGGGGAAGGGAGGCAGAATCATTCTCACTGAAGTAGCTACAGTAAAAATCACATTAACTCATGCAGGTTTTAGCGGCTCAATGTACATGTGGGCATTTGCAGTCTGATGACGTTTATCTTAGACTCCTTAAGGGAAAAGTTCATCAATAGAAAATGGGGCGCAAATATCTTGGATTTCCTTGAATTTCTCAAAAGCTTCAAAAACACAAGGAACGAGCGAGCGACATCGGAGGTGACGAAAATCTGACGTTTTGTTGCTGTCATCTCCTCTAGGCCTTACTTCAAACCCATGATGTAGTGGCACATGAAGTTTACAGTGACGAAGCGCTGAGAGTCACCCCTCCTCCCACCTCTCCGTACCTGAACGGGGATTCCCCGGAGAGCGCCAACGGAGACATGGATATGGAGAATGTAACGCGGGTCCGGCTGGTGCAGTTCCAGAAGAACACAGATGAGCCCATGGTATGGAGGGATACTCACTGTTTGCCTTGACACTGTGCTGGTAAAGACCAGTATTATGATGATTTCAGTGTCAGTTTCCTCACTTTGAGGGTTGTCAATAAACTAGAATAGTTCAGCAGCCACTGTAGATATTTATCCTCCTTGAAATGCTTTGTGTTCACTCACACTGCTGCTGTGCCACAAGGGCTGGGTTTGTTTAAAAGCAGCCTTGTAGTAGTTATAGCTAAATTAGGCCTTAATCCCAACTGGATTTGCACTTCAGTATAAAATCACATTTTTCACAAACCAGATATTTACATACTCATGTTGAAGTATTGCATCTTCACTTAGAAATAGTATTTGGTTTTATTGCTCATCTTGAAGTGAGTGACAAAGATTTTATTTTAATCTTAAAATTTATACCCTCCCTTCAAGCTTTCAGGAAGTGATTATTCTTAACCACTCAAAACTCATAGTGCTTAATATTTTATTTTAAAAGTATAAACATTTCCTTTTTTCTAGGGAATCACTTTAAAAATGAATGAGCTGAACCACTGCATTGTGGCAAGAATTATGCACGGAGGAATGATTCACCGGCAAGGTAATTACATCTCATGAAGAGTTTTGTCTTCAAACACAGTCATTTTAGATCATTTTGTACAAATTACGTACATTCTCCTGATTTTGATTGCTACTATTCCATAGCAGTGTATCTCTGTGTCTGCATGGACTCCTGCTAACTGCTTTAGTTACCTTCCAGTTGCAGATGGCTGCCAGTGTTTTGAGGTGAGGGCCCACTGTGTTTCATTTAGGTCTTAATTAGGATAATTACTATCTTATTACTGAGTATAGCTCAGCAAGAGATTGAAACACCAATAATTTCTGGAGCTGTACTTACTTAATCCACTGTTTAAAAAAAAAAAAAATCCTTACACAAGTAGCAGTATTTTCCCTTGCAAAAATGGAAGAACCTTGTTCACACAGTTCTTGAGGAGCTTTGTATTTTTGGTGTTAAAGCTCACAAAAACGGGGTTTGAAATAAAAATATTACTTGTGCCTAGATTCTAAATCTTTATTTTCAGTTTTCACTACACCTACAACAAACCCTGCAAACATGTATTTTTTCTCATCCCCAGTCTTCTTTTTGTCATTTTGTGTGTTCAGATCAGATGTCCAAAGGTAACTGGTTTTTGCCCTACTTTAAACAGGTGAACTTCCCTGCTAGGTTGGTGGCTGCAGGTTTGAATTGCACCTTGAAAGGGTTACTTTACTTCTTTCAGACTGCCTTTTTTTCTTTCGATGAAAACAAAAATCTTCATCATTTTTCAGACCAAAGTTCCCTCTAGCCTACTGTTCTATTTCAGAGGAAGCTGGGAACAGATAAATAGGAAGACAAAACATAAATTCACTTTGCCTTTCTGATATGATAAAATCTGTCAGGAAGCAGGAAAGATAAAAGTTTACGTACAAGCAAAGATGCAATTCAGACAGACCTCTATATTCCTTTAGAGGACTTTCTGAATTTAAATTTATTTGGCTTCAAACAGTGAGTTTTAAAAGGAGATTGCTCTAAGACTCACAGGAAGAAGGTTTCCTTCCAGCTGTGCTTAGGTAGTGGTGATGCTCTGCAGAGTATTGCTTCACATGGCTGTGTTCCATAATGGGGCTAATAAAACTTTTAACACCTGATAAAACTGAGTAAAATATCCAACTGTGCCCATTAAAACTCTGTTCTTTTTAATTATCCAGTGTCTTTTATTTCTAAAGATTGGGGAAATTTAACCTATTCTCTATGTGCTTCGTCTAACTAAGGTAGTGCTTCTGCACTAGGTAGTTTGAAAATGAGCTGTACTTCAGTGTTTCTGTAGTATGGTCATTTTTTTTTTAATGCTTTTAATTCTGTTAATGCTCTAGATGCCTCTTAGCTTCGCTGCTTCATTTTAACATAACTATTTTAGAATATTTTTACTCAATAGAACAACCCAGGTGTAATTCAGCAGTGATCTCGAGCACCACGTTTGAATCCTATTGATAGGGCCTGTGCCTTGCATTGGTTTTGGGGAGTGTTGTCATTTTTTTCTCCTGTCTCTTTTTGCTGTATGGAAAACTGTATTGCCGGGCAATAACAGCAATGTCTGGATAATAAATCTACTGTGAGCGTTACAGGAACTGTATAATTTCAGGTCCAGCAATATTAAGTACAAACTACACAATTCCCAGTCACAAAATAGTAGCTGCTGTGAAGTTGCCTCCTGTCCCTAAGCCAGCTCTACCTAGTCCTGGTGATTGAAATTGTCTTTATTCAAAAGGTGGCAGAGTTGAAATGGGAATAAAGGCTTTTAAAGATTCCATCTACTTGCAGCTTCCAGAGCATTCAGTAAAAATGAAACACCAGTGTCAGTCATTAAAAATTGTCTGTTTGTCATTGACATGTATGCCAAATGTCCATTCTTTATTCCCAATTTTTATGTATACTTCTCCTTACAGTCATGAACATAACAATATTCACTTCTGTCAGTGACAAAAATGGGAAATGCTGCAGAAAAGGGGATTTTATTTGATACAGGGATGTTACTGAATCTGATTCTCAGTCTAATATGTAATGCCATCAGTTTTATATTTTGAATAATATTAAAGTATCTTTATACTACTCCAGGCCATGTAGTGTTTTTGATTCAATATTATTGTTTAATAACAAAAATATGTTTTTCCTGCGTACTTGGTAGAATGCCTAGGCATCTCTTGCTGTGTGTTCACTGCACTCTGAGAGATTTGTAGCTAATACAAAGCCCTTTTCTGAATCTAGCAAAAAAATGATTTTAATGTTGTTGTCTGTTTATGCCTTTATATGAATATTAGTGCTGTGTTAAAATTATCTCAGTTTGTGGAAACACATCTTGAGGTGATTGTGTGTTTGTTAACTCCGCAGGTACGCTACATGTAGGGGATGAAATCAGAGAAATAAACGGAATCAGTGTCGCAAATCAAACTGTAGAACAGCTACAAAAAATGCTTGTAAGTACCTGAAGTCTTCCTCCATAAAAGTGCTTGTCTTATTTTGTCAAAACTTTTGTGTACTAACTTCCCCTTTTTCTTGTGTTCTTGATAGACTACATGTGCACATAACAAGAAGTTCTTTCTGTTTGTAACTGTTGTGCTCGCAGTTACTGAAGTTACAAAGGAAAAAAATGTTGCTTTGAGCTCAGTCTGTCTTTTTCCAGGAAAACTCCACCTTGGGCCTTGCTAGTAGAGTCTGTTTGTTATTTCTGGAACAATTTTTAATTTTTCTGCAAGCAACCCTAACTTGAGATCTTGGATGGTATCACTAATCCCGGACAAGCTTAAAGGGAAATAACATTTTTTTGGGGTCACAGTAAGCCAGCCAAAGAGAGAAAGGGGGGAAACTCTCAGATGTCTTGAAGTGATGTGCTCACATTTCTGCCCAGATTGAGTCCCACAGAAGTCAGCCCTGTGGCGGCACAAATATTCAGATTGCCATTTAAGAAAATATGTTGTCACAGTCTGCTGCTGTTCTGCAGTTACTACTTGTTGTGAATATTCTTACACAATAGTAAATGCAAAGTAGCAGACTCCATGTTCTGTTTTGATGAAAGACTATTTTTGACATTCCTACCTTTATTACAGTAAAATGCAGCTTCCAGAAACTGAATACAGTTTTGCTATTTAACATCTATGATGAAAGGGAAGAAAATGCCACTTTGGTAGCAAAGACTGTAGATGACAAGAGTATAGCTACAAATAAATGGTTGACATGGAAGACACCTACGCATCTCTGAATCTGTGGTGTTAAAATACAGTTCTGGGTCTAGGCATTCAAAACGTGGTCAGGTGAACAAAGTGGTAATGTACATTTATGCTTAAGATTAATCAGGACATTTTCACTGTTTGTTTATAGGTGGTATGACAACTTATCCATAGCATTTTAGCTTTTCATACTTGAATTGTGGTGTTTTCCTTTCAAGCATTAATACTTTGGAGATTTTTCTCTTCAGCGTTAGTCTCAAAGTGCTTCTCTTTCCACAGAGGGAAATGCGTGGAAGTATTACCTTCAAGATTGTGCCAAGTTATCGCATGCAATCTTCATCCTGTGAGGTAATGAATTTAATGACCCATCCCCTTTCTTCCTCAGTCCTGTAACTAACTGCCTGCTGATGGCTGAATGTTACTGCTTTCTGGGAAATTGTTTCTGCCTGTCCTGTTAGATCACGCACACCAATTTTACAACAAAGATAACGGAACACGAGTAGGCCCCACCTACCTACTCAGCCCTGCCTTCATATTCATCTCATCAGCACCTTAACTAACTCTTTACAGCCTATTAAAGAAAAAAAAATAGGAAAGGGGATCCTCGGCTTATGCTTTTAGGAAGCCCCTTTAAAATATGACCATTTAAACTCATTCTTCAGGAAGTCTTATGAAAAGTTCCTAAGCTGAGAAACAATCCTCCTGTTTTTTAGGCTTTAAGCATTATACTGCTGCTTTGGGCTGTTAAGGGTTAATTGAAGAGCCTGTTTCTGTATAACCCTGTTGAGGTAAATTTGTGATGGTTGTGTGTAACAGTTACATGTGGCTTAATATTGTGTTTCCATGAAAAAAAGGTCTTTGTCACTACAGAAGAAGAACAGATTTGGAGTTGTTGCTGAATTAGAAACTTGGTATTATGGCTTTTGCACAGCAACGTTTAATTCCCTTCTGCTCACAAAGTTATGTTCCAGATTGCAACTGAAGGGAATTAAATTGTAGAAAATGGCTGTTTGAGAGCCACTGTTCCAGTCTGAGCATACAGATGGCATATGCAGCGTGTAGATGATGCCAATCTCTCCGTGCCACATGCTTAACTGCGCAAACAGCTCCCGAATTAGAATTCCCAGAGTGAAATCACAACCCCCGCTGAAGTCAAGCGCCTTATCTTAATTAGAGCTGTGATTTCACCCTAATTGTTCTTGTGTCTCAGCAGATGCTAGAATACACAGAAACTGCTATTGAGGTTGTCAGAACAATCTGTTTGCAAAGAAAAAAATTACTGCTTTTTGGTTGCCTTCTGTACTTCTAGTAGAATTCAACAAAAACTGAAAGGTTTTAGGGGTAGAAGGTTTGACAGAGTTTCACCTATGAGGCCAATTTTCTTAAAATAAATATGAAACCAAAAGTTTTTCATGAAATGCAAAGGCTTTTAAAAAAATTGCAACGTGCTGACAAATCCATGTATTGACTTCACACTGCAAAGAGGAATAGTAATAAAAGATACCTCACTTCCCATTGTTGAAGTACAGAAACTGGTGAAACTGCAGATTTGCTGGGAAGATGGTTATTTGGAAAAACTCAGCATACAGCTTTAAATTAATACTGTTAGGTGTCATTTTAGTAATAGCAGATCATCTCTTTTCTTTAGCTCTGTGTCCTTAGGCTTTTCATTACTATTTATTTCACCAAAAAATGTAAAATAGACTCTTACTTACCTTTCTTTGGAAAAAATGGCTAAACTAGAAATGTGTGATCAAAGAGAAAAAGGAATCATGTCTAATTATCACACTCTGTAGCATTTAGCATTCATTTAGTCAGAGATGGATGAGTCTTTTCCACCTGCTCAGCCACACTAAGACTTTGGTTGATTTTCATCAGTTACAAGTGTACACAAAAACCCCAGTGTTTTTAAATCATCCTGTTAAAGCATCACTAGTCCTTTGGTACACAGAGAATTTTTGTCACTGAATTTTTCAGGAAGGTGATTCAGATGATAAATCTAATTTTTAACCATTGATAAAGACTAAAACTCAGTGTTGACTGACATTACTAAGACACAGAAATCTTGTTTCTCGTGCCCTCCAGCAGGATAAATAGAGAGATATTTGGTCTTCACTAGTATAACCTTCCTAGTTAAGGTATTTTTTTGGCAATACTTCAGTATATATTTGTTTGGTTCCCCTCCTCCTTCAGTCATGGACTGGTGCTCATGTAGTGTAGTTTTATCACAAGAGGAATATAAGACAGAATCGAGAAAGTGGGGGGTTTGAGGCTCCTACCAGGATCACATCATTGGATTGCAAAACATCTTCTTAATCTTGAATAAAAAAAAACTAAGTATTAGTAGAATCAGAGGTGATGTGCCTTTTGTTTACAATCCTAGGCCTTCACAAGGGTGAGGAGAGCATGGAATGGCTTTTTTTTAATAACTGGGATTTGAATTTCACTTGCCATATTTGTCTTCTTTTGAGTAGTCATTTAAAATAAGTGTTACTTTCTAAATATTGAGCCATTTCTGCATATTTGAGGAAGTCTTTCCTACACTATGTAATTCAGGGTCACTAGGCAGTTTTCAAAATCTCAACTGAATAATTTCAAGTTTCTTAGGCATTTGTGGCTTTTCCTGCACCCATGCCTTCCATTCACTTACCAGACCTCCTATTTCATGGAGCACACCTTGTTTGAAAACATAATACTTTTAAATTCCCTTGTGTGAAACTTGGATCAGCTGATGTGGTGTGAGGTAACCTCTTTAGTCACTGGTGTGGCAAATGACCTCAGTTAACACAGATATTTAGATAACAAGGGGCCAGTGTTGCTTTCTTCATCAGATACCCAGAAAATTGCAGATTTACATAAATGTGAACTTGAGTAACTATTGCAACACATCCTTCTTATGGCTGATGGCTGTGTGTGCTGTTCATATGTTTCAGTTTTATCCCACTGAGCAAGCATTTTGCTCTGGCTACATTTGCATTCTTTCTTTGTACTGACACAACACCCCAAGTAACATTTTATAGTGTCAGATATGTGAGAATAGTAAGGGAAATCCTTTTTTTTAACAAAAAAAAATTCTTTATAAACATTCTTTATGTTTCAGATTGTCTTTGTGAGACTCTTACGTTGTTTTATTAAGAAGAAAAGCTTTTATAAATACGAGATTTTAAAAGTCTGGTGGTAATTACCATGGGTTTTTTTCCTTTAGTCTTCCATGGTGTCTCTTAGTGTTCAAACTATGAGTATTTTTATAGTCTTAAACTTTTTTGGCATTTGTATTAAAGATACTGGCAGAAGTGTTCCTTGAGCAAGACTGAAATGTAAAACTATTTTCAGATTTTTGGAAAGTCTGTCTGGTTTTTTTGTTGGGGATTTTGATTTTGGTGGTTTTCTTGTTTTGGGGTTTTTTTCAGATCTGGCAGCAATGCCATTGATCCAGCTGTTTTTGTCAATATCTAATTTGATCAGGTTGTATTTATTCGACATGATTGGGTTCTGCTATAGGTTTGCATCTCAAATGCATTGGTTTATCATTCCTAAAGAATGATGCCACACCTAAGAACAAGGAATCAACAGGAAAGTGGGTTTGCCATAATTTGAAAATAATTGTGGTTGTTTCCTCTAAGGCTCTGGCTCTGTGGTTCTTTGACTGAATAGTAATGACCCCAAAGATTTCTCTGTTGTTTTTTGTCTTGCACTGGAGAAGACTGGGAAGTCCAGACAGTCAAGTTTACTGATACACAATGATAATAACCTTTCTACATTACTCAGAATCACTATCCTCCAAGTGTTTTTCTGCCCCGACTCCCAGGAAAAGTGGGGCTTTCACTGGTTTACTGGAGAAACAAACTCACAACCAAAACTGAAGTTTTCCAGGCCAGTCCTAAGCAGTTCTGTTATTCTACAAGGATTTCTTGCTTATTGATTTGTCTCATTAAATTGTGCATAATACAGTTTTTCTCCTAACTTTTGAGTCTATATTTTTTGAAAAAACACCCATCCCTAGGAAAATAACAATCTAAATGCCTTTGAAATTGTGGCAGAACAGAACAGCCTAATTATGTAAAAGTCATACATAAAAATATGTCTCTTGACTAACTTGTTAGATTATTTCTGACAGTACTGAAATCACCAATAGCACCGAAAATGTATATTTCCCTCAGTATGTTATGATGAACATTTGCTTTGAATAATATGCTGTCTTATGTTGAGAATTGTTGGAGGAATACAAATCAAAACATTCTCAAACCAAGAAAATTTCCTTCAAAGGCAGAATCCTTCAAGACTGTCCAGAAATAGTGGCATTCTCTAAACTTGTTTTTCTCCCAATGATTTGGGTGTTTGCATCAGTTTCAAAAGCTTTCCCTTGCTCCTTACTAAGCCATTACTGACAAAAAATCATAACAAACCATATTGGAAAAAAATTCAAAATTAATTTTTCACCTCTTGAAAGTGAGAAAATAACAGAGACAGAATGCTGATAATCCATGCACCCAAAAAAAAAAGAGAATATTGATTCCTTTAGGCCTTTTTTTTTTTTTTTTTAAAGTAATGAATGGTTTATTTGCTCTCATTTATGCTGGAGTGATTTTGTAACTAGAGTTAGAGCTGATTTTCCCCATTCTGTTACCCATTGCAAGTATTTGTGGAGGCAAGTTTTGTTCCTAGGCATGTGTCATTAATCCCTGATTAATGTTGCACGAACAGTTTAGCTCCAGGTCTGGGTTCTTAATTTGTTGACAAAAGGTACTTGTATTGATAAAATATGATAGGATTAACTTTGTTTGCTTAGAAAACTGTTTTAGCCCTTTTTCTCTGCTGTCCTTGATGTTACACAAAATGACCAGACATTCCTAAGATGACCTTTGACGTGGAATATTATATTCCAGAATTCCTTTGAGGGTAAAAGGGATTTTTATTTTTTTCACAATGTGTAGAGTGGATTATTTTATTTCTGGAAGAGATGGCTCAATTATCATGGAATTAAGCACTATACAGTCAAAGTGGCATGTGAGAAACATTGCTCTGAAAAACCCAGTCAGGAATTCCTGTTATCCCTCCTGTATTCCCAGTATCACCCTGTCTGCTGTCTCTTCACTCAAGTGTAGGGCCACACTCATAGTCTGGGTCAAGGGAAATGGCTTTTTCAAAGTGTTATATTTTGGCAAGGTTTGATACTTTCAAGCCCTTAAGGATGTTGGAAGAAAACCCTCATTTGTGCTGTAAAATGGATGAGAAGTGAGGAGAGAGAATCCAGCTTCCTTCTCAGGCCCCAGCCTCAGTGTCTTTGAGACTGCAGAGAGATGCATCTTGCTGAGTAAAGACTGATCAACACCACATAGCTGAAAAAATATTTAGAAACATCTTTAAAACAGGATATGGGCCTCATTCTATTCCAAGTACTATTCAGAGTGTAGCTTTCAGGTATTTTAACCAAGACTGGTGTATGACTAAGGGCCGGTAGCATTGTCAGCCACATGAGACCTCAGAAGTCCCAGTTATTAAAAAGCTGAAGGCAACATAAAGGTAGTTATTAACTCAAATAAATCAAAATGTCAAACCTGAATCTTAAGCTATGGAAAAACTTTTCAGATTTACAGAGTTTGAGGTGTGGAAACTTTCACAAATGAAGCAGCTAAGCAATTGGTTATAAGGCTGTGGATGTAACTGTTCTTTGAAATATATCTGTGTTCCTGTGATAGTGTTGTGTTGTTAATGAACCTTGTGTCTTATTTCAGAGAGATTCCCCCTCTACATCCAGACAGTCCCCAGCTAATGGTCATAGCAGCACTAACAATTCTGTTTCGGTAAGATTTCCAGTTCCACACAGAGAAAGTGTGAAAGTTTTGTTGGTGCTCATCTGCCATTACTGTTAAACTTATCGTGTGGTCAGTGGAAAATTTTGTCCTGCTGAGAGAACCCAGGTTATTGCATATGTAACTCCCCGTTTTCTTTTTTTTTTTTTTAAAGGGCTTTTTCCAACATATTCTTCTCATTAAAAGCCATACCGTGAATTAAATGTTAATAACTGTACTGTGACACTTCAGTCATCCTTAAATCATTGTCAGCACTTTCCTCAAAACTAGGCAGAGGTTTAAAGTGGAAGTTTTTATTTCCATCCTGAGCTTTGGAAGCAGAGTTTGAAGGAAGAGTAACTGTGCAGTTGGTATCCCAAGACATTTTAGATTTTTTTTTTTTTTCTTTAAGTTTTGTGTTTTGAGAGCCCTCTGGAACGTGTACTGGTTTCCGCTATCTGAGTTAAGGAATTGGTGTGCTCTCTGCTGTCGTGGTACGTGCACATACTGTGTGAAACATGAGCCTTGCCTGGGTATGGAAAGCAAAAGGAAGTGGCTTTAAACTGCACTACAAACCAAGCTATTACCATCACATCTTTAACACAAAGTACTTCTGTTTTGTATGTATTCAGGTAGAAAAGTGCTGTCGATCTCCTGTTCTTCCTAAAGTACATTAATGTTAAAATTCGTGTTGTTTATCATTTGTTGTTGTTTGGGCCAGTGTAGTAACTACACACAAGTTTCTTCAGTGAGTGCTGTCAATATCGTGAGTTCATGGGACTAGCTAAAAACAAAAAAAACAAAACCAAGTAACTCTTTCTTTAACTGTTAATAAAAATTGCAACTTAGACATTATTTGCCACAAGGTAAAGTGCTTATTAATTAGTAGAATGAAAAATAATTGTGTGAATGAAAAATTTAAGACATTTTTTGTGAACTAAATTGAATTTATAACATGATAAGTAGTTGTAATCTTAATTCTCAGCACAATTGATCACATTATACATTTTTAATCATAAGTTTTTTAGTATTTATAGCAGCCTCTCTCTTTTAAAAGCAAAACTTAAGTATTAAGTGGAAAAGGCATTCACATAAAGAGCCTCTTTCACTTGGTGGTGCTTTTGTGTTGAAGATGCTGAATTATTTATTAAAAAGCACATTCTTTATCTGCTTAAACTTTTTACCTGCTTTCTTCAGCTTGCTGCTAAACAGCCTGGGTTTGATTTTTCTTTAAGAAAAGAATTATTTCTAAACATGGGTCAATGCTTTATACTTTTGTCTAACTTACCATTTTACTGTAACGTAGTATGAATCACTAACAAACGGTGTTATGTACCCTTAAAAAGTAAAATGAAAATTTCTTCTCCTGGGTTGACTTTATTCTGCAGGACTTGCCATCGACAACACAACCAAAAGGACGACAGGTGAATAGAAATCCTCCATGGGAATTTTTGTAAACTTAGCTGCTAGCAAACATCCCTGCTTACCTTTTTCCCCCTCATATTCTGTATGTGCTGGACTAAAACATTTAAGCTTGGAAAATTTGTTCCATTTTTTCATTTTTCTTTTTAACTCATTTGTTTGTGGCTAATTCAAAATAGCTTTTTTTGTTGTTTTCATGTGTCCACATGTGTGGGAGTTACAAAGTCATTGTGAATTTAACTGGAGATGTTGATTTAGTTTAGAATGCATTAATAGACTTCCTGTTGTGCAGTGTCCTGTTGTAGTGGTTCTGTTCAAACCCATGACACCTGTGCAGGTTTTAACCTTAGAGGAAAGCTGAAATTTCTATTTTAGCTGGCATGGAAACAAGTAGGGCAGGTGTCTAAAACTCTAAAATATTGTGCTGACAAAGATTCGAGTCTTGAGTTTATCTGAAACTAATTACTAACATTAATAAAGCTCTTCAAAAAAAAAAAAACATTAAGGACAGTTTCTGTTAAGGTTTGATAAATCTGAAGATGGTCTTTTAAAATTTCAGTCTTAAATCCCATATTCAATAACCTCCTTTGACTTTGTTACCTTGACCTGCTGGTTGTGCAAGTCATCACAGACCAAAGAAAGATCTTCCCTCTACAGAGAATTCCAAGAAAGCCCATAGGGGCTCCTCAGAGGATTCCCTATCATTTTCTTTGCAATATTAAGAATTTTTGGTTTTTTACTGCAGCCTCCAAATGAACACATACTGTCAAGTGATTTGTGTTTCATCTCAAGTAACTGCTCCAGTTATATATAGTCATTCCAGAATCTACCTCTGAATTTTTAACTGAGTACTCAGCCTCCTTCTCTACCAGGAATTTTTTTAATAGCTCTTGCAATTCCATTCAAGAAGTCAATCAGCTACTTTAACTCTTGTCTTTGAGAATCTTTTTATATTGCTGTCTGGTTGAGCTGTCTAGAACTTCTATTACAAGAATGGTTTGCTCTCACTTCACTTCCCATTTTTAAAGGTCTCTATGGTTCTTTCAGCTTTCCCTTTTCTTCTGAAGACTCCAACTGCCTGAATGTAAACCTGGAAAGGCTCCATGGTACACCTTCCAAACATTTATATTAGGTTTCCATTTGGTCCTCATAGGGTATTTTCCCCAGGAGAAGAAACTTTGTTCAAGGCAGTGTCAAAATAATGGTGTTTCTCTTACTCACACCATTTATAATTACCTGATTTTTTCAATTTTTACCTGATTTTTCCCATTGAACCAACATCTTTTTCTTGTCATCCTGGAAAACATTAAGGGCTTGGAAAACAGATACATGTTTATGTATGAGGAAGTCTGTAAAATTCCATGAATTGCCAGTATATGGTGGATAATGGCTCAAGCTGGAGCAGGGACTTGAAAAACAGGGACATTTCTAGACAGTGAAAATACTGCTGATGTTTCTAGACCAATATTAGATAAGCTTCAGGCAAAATAAGGGATCAGCTCAATATTGATTACTTCATGGAAAACAAATTAATAAACATAATTGGTTTCAAAATATCCTATTTCTCAGGTAATTAAAAGAAGGTGGGTTGCTTTTTTAAGCTCACTCAATGCCCAGCAGAACAAGGGTCAGATTTAATATATTAAAAGTTGAGTTCTGTATTGGTGTTGTCATCTGATGCTCTCACTGCAAACCAATAAAAATACATCAGATACAAGATAGAAGTGATTAGCCATTTTAAGTTAATTTATTCATATCTCAGTGTGCAGATTGGATTACTTTTTTAAGTGCCATGAATAGTGCTAACACTGCATACTTACAGCTATTTCTGGAGCAGAATTTGAGCAAAGTTGAAAAGTGATTGTTGCAGTTTGTAAGAAGGTTATTACTTTGCAATGCAACTGTTGGGCTTTTTTTAATCTAGTCAATTTTTAGTAAGAAAATCAGCAGTATGTGTATACAAGGCTGTCTGAGATGCTGTAGGGTGGTGTTTGAAGTTCATGAACTACAGAAATTATCCACCTAGGGCATGACATTTAATTTTGATTTTAAGATCCTTGGTTGTAATTAGCAACCAAAACTGGAGATCACTTTTATTTTTATTTTCTAGAGTTGAGACCTCAGTAACACACAAAGATAGGATTGGTATATTAGTTTAAATTGTGAAGTCCGAGTCTGGATTCTTTCTGTTAATGTTCCTTAGAGAATAACTTGCTCAAATCATGAGTTTTATTTACACAGGAACAGACTTTTACTGAAAAGCCCATACAAAGAACTTCCACATTCCTCTTTAGTAACTCTGTGATAGGTCCAATACAGGACCTCCTGAAAAAGATTTTTTTAAATGTCTTAAATCTTTAAAATTCTCATTCTAAAGATCACTAATAAAGCCTAAGTTCTTTATACTGTCCAATAAAATTTCCTACCTCAGAAATTTTTAAAACATACCATGGGAGTTCAGTTGGAAAGTGTATTACAAATTGAGTTGTAAGGTGCTGGCTTATGTTCTGTAATGATTTGTGATAGTTAATAACTATTAGAGAGACTCTATGAGAGTTTATTACATTTCTGCTGTTCAGGTTCCATAGAATGTAGAAACCATGAGCTGTTGAAATAGCATCATATGTCTCCATCGTTTGCTGGAGGGGGCATTTTCATTTTCAACTATCACTTACGCTTTAGCACCTTCCTTTTTTGTTTCTTTCTTTGCTTGTTGCAACCAATATGTGTAGCTGCATTCACAGATCAGATTTTCACCTGTTACTCTGAATGCCATATCAGTAATAATACTGCAGTGTCTCTTATAAACTCTTTTTTTTTGTAGATCTATGTAAGAGCACAATTTGAATATGATCCAGCAAAGGATGACCTCATTCCCTGCAAAGAAGCTGGCATCAGATTCCGAGTTGGTGATATTATCCAAATCATTAGCAAAGATGATCATAACTGGTGGCAGGGTAAACTTGAGAACTCCAAAAATGGTACTGCAGGTCTTATTCCTTCTCCTGAACTTCAAGAATGGTATGACTTATGTTTTCTATAAAAATGAACTTAGTTTTGATTTTATTTCTGTCTCTCATACTTTTCACTGTTGTATAACTAGTTTTTTGAATTTTTTTTTCCTTTTTTTTCTCAGAGTCTATATATTGACTCAATTTGTGTGGCATTGATTTTTTTTCTCTCATATATGCATAGCAGTAAGGGTTACATGCAATATCATATGTGTGATTACATTGAAAAAAATAATTCCTCTGTTACTAAACAGTGTGTTTTCTGGTATACTGTAGGAAACTAGGATTGAAGATGGCTACATGCAAATAGGTTATATAAGAGGGTCAAATAATTTCTCTTTCAGCTTCTAAACAGGGGTTTCATTAGCATTGCTTACATGCAAGTGCTGCAGGAATAAGGTCTTAGCAAGATACCAAGCAAAAAGGTCATTGAGGGAGTTTCAGGGTTTTCTTTCCTTTTCATTTTTCATGTGAATGTCAAAAAGCAGAAAAATCTCAATGCTAAGATTCCTGAATGATAGGTTCAGTGAACAGCAATGGCACTGAGCAGTGCAAAGCCTTTAAACAGCCTCTTGCAGGAGCTGTTTAGGAAAAAATTGAAATGCATCATCACAAATTCTGGCAAGCAAGTCCTGGGCCTTGGAAGATATGGCCATAACTCAACAAAGTTTATCAACATGGATAGTCTAGCCCAAAATACTTCATACAGGATTTGCTCCATAAAAGAATTGGAGTTCTGCACGGGGTTTAACAGCTCCTGTGCCTCCTGGACTGGCTAAGGGAGATTTTTTCAGAAGAGCAACAGAGGCACACAAGACCTTTAGTTCCATCTCCTGAGCTCTGTGCAAGCCCTGGCATAAGGGAGGCACAGGTGTACCTTGCAGTGCTTCACCCCAAAGATCACCTTCCAAACAGTCCCACAGCACCACTTGCTCTGCAGTAATTCAGACCATGGTGGTCTTTCCAGACCTTGTGCTCTTCCATTCTGATCTGCTGCAGAATGGTCTGGATTCATTTCAGGAGCTGCCCTTTCTCCCATGCTCACTTCATCTGTGAGCTTGTATCATCTACCTCTAAGAAAATATTCTTCCATCAAAATACCCCTATATATATATATATATATATATATGTTCTTTTAAGTCATCAAAACAAAAATGTTGTTAAAAGTTTTACTGTTTTCTTGTTCTATAAAAAAAGTCTTACTTTTCTAATTCATTCTGTGCAGCTTTTTTAAGATCCTTGATTACAACAGAAAATGTTTCTTTCTCCTCCATATGTCAGGCGAGTTGCTTGTATTGCCATGGAGAAGACCAAACAGGAGCAACAGGCCAGCTGTACTTGGTTTGGAAAGAAAAAAAAGCAGTACAAAGACAAATATTTGGCAAAGCACAATGCAGGTATGAACAAAAAATGCAGGTATCTTTAACAGGTTACATTCTTTGCAGTTTAAGCCTTGCCATTAATTGTTCTGCTGGCACTCTTATATGAACCTAATGAGTTACTTAGGAAAATATAAGTAAAATTCTAATTACGCCAACGTTACTCTGCTTGTTCTTTGCTATTTAAGCCTAGAGCTTAGTCAGTGAGAGGCAAGCTGCCACAAAATCAGTGCATCATAGTATATCCTGATAACAGGCTTAGATTGTTTGGGGGTTTATGTTTAAAGCAGCATTAGAAACCAACAGGATATGATTTTTGCAACCTGTATAATTATGCTGTGCTCTACAGAAGACTGTTCTGTGTCATCCTTGTTAATGTGTGTTTATAGTTATAGATATGTGAAAACATCATGAAAGAGCATTTTTGTTGAAGTGGTACAGCTGGAAGTGGAATAAGAGCCATTGTATAGTCAGTGTGTTATTTACAGTTACCAGATAGAACCAGCTGTGGAGGTTTATCCTCCCTGCAGTGATTTTTGCTTGAATCCTGAGTTTGGGGCTTCAGTTTAGACTACTGAAAAAATGAATTGCTTTAGAAAATTTTGAAAGTGTAGAGTAAGAGATCCTTGTCAAGCAAAATTCATTAGTTTTAGTAGTAAAGAAGAAAGACCCCTTCATTTGTGAGCTGAATTTGCTTCTTTTCTTCTTTTAATATAAATATTTAATGTGCTGAAACTGCTTTTCAACACTTTTCTGTTGCTCCTGCATTGATATCACGTTATGTGATGCTTATGTTGCTGTGGTCTCCTGAGAGACTTGCAGAGATTTTTATTAGAATCAAAAGATGTACCTGTCCAAGCAGTGTAGTGACAGTATTTTATATTACATTAATTTCTGGAGGTTTTTTTCAGTTGCATCCTTGAACACACCTATTAAACAATATAAATCCATGTTTTCACATATTTCTCTTTACTTGCACAATCTGTGTGCAGTTTAAGAGCTCATAATGTGTCGCTATTACAGAAAACGTTTCCTTAAAAGTAATTTGAAAGTAAATTCTAAGAAATCAAAGAACAGTAATTATCATTTATACTTTTTGATTCAATGTTGCATTTAAGATGTTCACAGGTGAATGTAAAACTATTTGTTACCCTGAAAAGCCCTCACAAGCAGATTGAAAGCTTTAAGTAGTTTCCTTCCTTTTGCTGGTTTAACACTCTAGTTGTTCTGATGTTTCCCCTTCGTTGCAGTAACGCTCAACCACATTTTACTAATTATGACTATAACAAAAGCTGTTGAGAATAATCTGGATTTTATGAGCCAAAGTCTTTGACAGTACTGGTCTCAAGGTACTTGAGATATTGATAATAATCAATTGCTCCCAGCACACATTCCCACAGCCTTGCTCCTCCCTTCTGTCATGGCCATGCTGTGAACTGGATCAAGAACAGCCCAAAAAAAACCATGGATTTTTTTCTTTAGGGCAGATACATTTCTTAATGCATTTCTCAATGCAAATACAGAACTAAAAATGTCAGTGTGAGTAAGCAGGGCCTGCTACAAAGGAGTGAGCTAAAGGAAGGATAGCCAGGAATGGAGAAGGAGCAGGCAGTACGGTAGGAGCAGAACTAGCTCAAAGATTTGCATCTATTAAATTCCTGAAAGGAAAGGAATCTAGACTTTCCAGTCTTGACCTAGGGAGACATTTTGGAGAAGGTTGACAGCACTTTGATTCACACAGTTCACCTGCCTTCACCAGCAGTGCTGTTATATCATTATTGGCTTTATAGCAGAGCAAGTGTTTGCCAAACTAGAAATAAGAACATTAAAAATTACGATAATGACCATAAAAGAAACTGTTCCCTTCAGAATACAACTTCCCCTTTCCCTTAAGTCAAAAAGTTAATGGAAGCACAGATTGAAATAAAGATTTCTTGTAGAAATGTTATTGACCTTAGTGTCCCTGAGGTACTGAAGGTGATGCCAATAATATTCCAGGGAATGACACCAAATACAGGATATTCAATATATGAGTATTATGAATTGCTTTGGTGTTCGTGTGAGCTCAGGTTTAACTGAGGTGGCACTGAATTCACATTCTCTGAAGTGCTCTGTCTCAACCAGGATTGTTAGTCAGAAATATGGCAACACTGGCCCTTGCAACCTTTCAGTGCTTCTGTCTCAGGATCAAAACCAGATCTTTCTTCTGCTGGATCCAAACCAAGTAGAGTCATTGTCAAAATGTTGCTCTTACAGGAAAGTAGAATTTATTTCTCTTATATCCTAGTATAAAATCAAATATATTGATCAGCAGTGTGTAATCTGTTTGGACTTGTGTGTTATTTTTCTCTTAGGGGTGAAACTGATCTGGGGTGCTGAGAAATGACCCAGTAAAATAGTTCATAGTCAACTCAGATTTGTGTAGCCAGCTAATGATTTGAGAGCTGGTGTGGTATATTGGGAATATTACTGGAAGTAGAAATGAGATTATTCTGCAAATCAGACATAGTTTATGAAGTAAACAGGAGATGATTTCAGTTACATTTTAGAAGCAAATACATTCTCCTTTACCAGAAAATGTAATCCTGTTGTTCTTTCCTCCATGCTTCATATTAGAGTATTAGGCAATTTCATGAGCATGTGTTTTATCAGTATAAAATCAGTTTTAAACCAAAGCCCACAGAAAAAAATGAAATATCTTTTTCATTATTAGATTCACTGACATTTTTATAAATGCTCTAGAGATATGCTGCAGTGATATCTAGATATATCTTTTATTTATTTCGCTGAAAAATTATTGCAGGGCTTCAGGAAAGAACATACCAGAGCTATGCTTCATATTATGCATAATGTAGAAAATTGCCAGGCTTTTATAAAATATGTTTATCATTTCTTAATGTGATTTATTTGCCTTGTGTTTAGACTATTGCATGGTAAAGTTTATTTTGTGCATATACTTTTTATTTTACTAATATATTACAAGCCATATCTCAATGACCCCTGTGCATTTTTCATGCTGTCTTACTCCCAATGGCCTCTGTGCATGTAAGTAACCTGTCAAGTGACAATGCCTCTTTATTTGCTTCTTACTGTTTCCTTTCAAGAACTCCTTTTCTTTCTTAGCTAGTAACACAGAAGCATTGAAGTTCAGTCTTTAAGTGTGCCCTGTATTCCTCCTATCGTTGTATATTAAGAAATTAATCATTTTTCTTTTGCATTTGAGAACCCCACAATCATTAGTTAAATCCATGTAGACTGAGACACATTTTCTCCATGCTACTACTTTGTGATGAAGGCATTGATATGTGTCATTTCTGATGTTTGTTCCTGTTGTTTGTATCTAACACAACGTGGTCTTGTTCAAGAAGAAAATAAAGGATTTTTTATTATTATTATTATTATTATTATTATTATTTTTCAATGGAAAAAGACACGTGCAGCCTTGGGTGGTTAGAATGGTAAAGCTGTTTAGTGTGTTTTAGATCTTTAATATGAAATGAATTATTAATTTGTTTCAATACTGTGAAGTTGCAAAAAGGACAAGAGTAAGAATTCCACTGCAGAATGGAAGAAAAATATGACTAAATTCTTGCTTGTAGTATTTGGGGAAAGGTTGAAAGAGATTCTTCTTTAGGATGAAATTCAAAATGCTTCAAATGGACTAGGACATTTTCATATCTGTATCTTTTCAAGGCCTTAAAGAGTCGAGTGTGTCAATTGGCTGATTTGTAGTTTGACCAAATTGAAGCTGTTGGACTTTTTCTCTCAGGTAAAAAGACTGCCATCAAATTGAAAAACTGAGAGTTATCCACACTCATCCTAAAAGATGGATTGAATGTAGTTGAGGTGGATACACCACTTAAGACTTGGAAACACTCAGAGATCCCATAGTTTAGATGAAGTCTCTCCTCCCTCCTTTTCAGAGCGTGCAAAAATACAGAACTGAGAACTCTTGTTCGTTATTCTGCTCCACAATTGCTGAATGCTGTAATCTTTACAGATATAAATAACTGCCTCCTGGCTGCTCCTTTCATTAGAATTCAGCAAGAGTTACCAGAGATGATGTGTTAATGGGCACAGGAGGAATAAGCTGTTATTAATGAACAGAACTTGATTTGTCAATCATAATATTCCTTGGCAATTGACAACAGATTTATAGGCATGATTGAATTCATCCAATTTCAACTGCAGTTGAAATGATATCTGAAATAATACTTTTGCAATTTTTCCCTAAATATGGTGGAGGTTCTTTTATGTAATGCCATCACTTTTCATTAGAATTCTTCATTCTGTCACAAGTTTTAAAAGCATGTCAGTTTAATTAGCACGTGTGTTTAAAGAGAACTCTAATTACAAGTAAATGGTGTGGTTTGAAAGAATAAATACCACAAAGTATTAACACTCTTCTCTGTGCATTTCTCATAGATCTTGTTAAAACATTATTATGAAAGTATCCTTATCTTCAGTGTAAATAGACGTTCTCATATTGTATTCATGTCAGTCACTGTCTACAGATTTTTCTTTAGTATTGCTATTTCTTAGGAATGCAAACGTGAATGGCATGCTGTTTTAGCTGATTTTTGTGGTCTGCTGAACACTGCATGAAAGGACATGCAAACTTTGCTGGGCATCTGGGTAGCTTTGTTACTGCTCTCAACAGTTTTTTAAATGAACATTCTTGTTAAAATTGCATAAGGAATGAATGGTTTTATTTTCTGTAACATGTTACTTTGTATTATAAATCTAAAATTTGCTAAAATTATAATTTGTAGCAGAATTGTCACCCTTAATATGCCTTTTTTCTTATCCTTTGGGGCTTTCTTTTGTGTTTTAGTGTTTGATCAATTAGATCTCGTCACATACGAAGAAGTAGTAAAGCTGCCAGCATTCAAAAGGAAAACACTAGTCTTACTAGGTAATTTTCAGTTATTTTTCTGAACATAGCAACATAAATTTGAAGCCTTTCTGGTGGAAAATTTCTAAATCATTTTTTTGTGTTGTGGATCAGGTGCACACGGTGTCGGAAGAAGACACATAAAAAACACACTCATCACAAAACATCCGGACAGATTTGCTTACCCCATTCCTCGTAAGTAGCAATGTTCACCCTGCTACAAAATCGTTTGTGTCATCCTTGTTCTGCTGCGTGTGTTCAGCTCAGCTGAGACAAATCCTGCCTTAAAGGTGGGAGCTGTGGTAGGACTGGGTGTGTTTCTTCTGCTTTTTCAAAAGGGAAGAGTGGAAAAGAATACCACTTTTGCATCAAGTGATCCTTATTTAAAAGCTTCTGGCTAGGCATACTTCTCCGTACCCCAAAGGTTTCATTTAGAAGGAAGGATAAAAGATTTCTCATTTTTTATTGTGTATAATTCTCATGAGAAGAAATATGAACTGGATTTAGAGGAATTTAATGTTTTAATTCTTTCTCACAGCCTAGTCTTAAGGACTGGTATTACACTAAAGTAACCTCAAGTTTCCAGAGATGACAATAAGTAAAAGAAAACACAATTAATTTCACTGCTTACAAGTGGGATGTTATGAAGAGCACGGATGTGTTTTCCCTTCATGACGATTTTTATCAATATCCTGGAAGGAATTGCAGATCCCATCACGTGATCTCTTGGAGATGCATCCTTTTTCCTTAAGCTAAGCACACCAAAACAAGAGCATCCAGCCCCTACCTGTCCACTCTATTTCACACTGACCTCAGAAATGCCATACATGGCTCAGAAGTGACACTCACTTAATTTTCTTCACAGAAACTATGGTTATTTCATCTGCAAATGCTTTTAAAATGGACCCACCTATACCATGATGAACATGCCTTAGGTTGCCTGCATTAGTTTCCTGCTCTGTGGAAGCACTGAGATTGTTTCACTGATCTTATAAGAAGACTAAAAAGATGCATTTTCTGCATTCCTTTACAAAACCATGGTATAGTAGGTAGCTTTTAAGATGGGCCTTAAATTGGGTGAGGAGTTTTGGAGACTGTTTTATGAAGAAATTATCTGCATACTGAGAACCTGATCAAAATGATCAGGCCACACACAATGGCAGTTAATTCAAAGGGTTGGTAGGCCATACTTCTCTCACCACATAGGGCTGTAGAAGCAGTATTTTCAAAAAGTATGTTATTCCTAAGTAGCTTTCACCTCTCTTGATCGCAAGTAATCAGGTTTTTAGACTGCTTTTTAGACTTATCCTTTTCACGTTCATAAAAACCTCATAAAAACTTAAATTTTTAAAAAAAAAAGGAAAATGCAGAAATGGTTTTAGGACAGAAAAAGATTTAGGAGAAATATGAGTATCTTAAGTCCAGTAGACCTAGGGACCCTTCTTCTCTTGCTTTTCCCAACACATCCCTCAAACTTCTGCTTTTCCCAGTGCCTGTCTTTCTGACTGCCTCATGCTTCATTGCTCTATATGTGATTTGACAGGTCATCATTCATTGAGTAAGTACTGATAAACAAACAAAAAAGGAGCCATCTGTAACCTTAATATTGCTTCTGTACTGAAATATTTTGTATTTTCAGACACAACCAGACCTCCAAAGAAAGATGAAGAAAATGGCAAAAATTACTACTTTGTATCACATGACCAAATGATGCAGGATATATCAAACAATGAATATTTGGAATATGGCAGCCATGAGGATGCAATGTATGGGACAAAACTGGAAACAATACGAAAGATCCATGAGCAGGGACTAATTGCAATACTTGATGTAGAACCTCAGGTAACTAATTAGAAGTGTATAAAAATAGGACTCATCATAAATCCTTCTCTGAGATGTTTTTATTGATTGCACACTAGATAAGTGCTGCATAAAGTGATGTGGAGCAAAAGTCCTTGGACCACCAGTGTATCAGTCTGTGAAGTGGGATTCTGGTAATCATCTGGTTAGAAGAACACAGAGGAGAAAGAAAAATGAGGCTCTCAAGAAACTCTAATAGTTTGTTTATTCATTGTATAAAATCTGTGGAAAATTCTGACACATTTCCTTTGAAACATCTGTGTAGTCATTACATTCAATTCATAGGGCTCTGTTTATGTACTTTGTTAAGTGGAACAACATGAATATGGACAATTGTAATGTTTATGTTATTCTAGCAGATGGAAGGAAATGGGAGGAAAGACAAAATTAAGACCAGTGTTATCTGCTTAAATTTGCTGATTTGTTTCTTCATCGTGAATGGATTCAGCAACTTCAAATTCTTCTAAGAATTTCACAATAGAAATGAGATACCTGACTAAATTATTTCAGACAGAATATGATGGTGTGGTGGTGTTCTTAAAAATAAAATCCCACATTTAACAGTGTTCAGGAAGAGCAGCATTTATAATTAGTTCAAATGGAACAGCTGTTAACAGCAACCTCTGTTGATAAACTTTTTCAACATGCATTATTCAAAAGCTGTACAATTCTCAGAAGTGGTTTTAATCTTTGTTAGAATATATTTACATTTGGTAACAGCTCCCTTTGCCACACTTCCTCCAGCTTATGTCCAGCAAGCCACTTGCCTAACCAGCTTCCTCATTTATCCATCTCAGCTCATTGAGGCCAACCTGTTTGTGGACTTACTCCTGGTTGTCTTACGCCACTTTCCTATTTTCCCTCAGGCACTCTTAGTTACAAGGGTTTTCTTGCATTTCCCTTACGGGGTTTGTCTCTAGTTTGGAGCAGGTTGGCAGAGGTGATTCCTGTTGGTGGGTTTCAAGCAGCAGAGATGAAAACCTTTTAGCTCAGGGAAAGGGTGGATTGTGGGGGGTTTCTTTTGCTGGTTTCTTTAAAAAGAAAAAGCTTTGGAGAAGACAGGAAATGGAAAGAGCAAAACCAGAGAGACTTTTAGTAGTCTGACTTTATCATGTCCATCCCTTTTGAGTTCAGCTGAGGTGTTTAACTCACGGTACTGCACTTCAGTCGAGCCTGGATCTGTAACAGGGTTTCACATCTGGCAGCTCTGTGTCACACAGTTCATTATGAGTAAGACAACTCTTTACTGAGAACTCTTCTCTTTTGCACAGATTTGGTTCAGGGGATTGGAGTTGTATTTCCTGCATTTAGTGCTATGCTCACTTTTTTAAAACTTCAAATTTTTCACATCACATTTTGATTTGTTTAAAAAATAATAATTTTATAATAATAAAAATTATATTCTCATCAATATTTTAAAATACATTTGGCTCTTTTCCCTATTTATGGCACAACTGAATTTTTTTTGCATGGTGTTTTATCAATCAGTTTAAATGTAAACAGAATTCCACACACTTTGAGACTGTATGGGAAGAGGCTCTCTGAAAATGCTAAAGCTTTTACTGTCTCATAAACTCCCTTTAAGGATAAATACATGTTTTGACCACCAAAAATGTAACATAATAGAAAAAGTTGGGTGTCTGTATTACTAAGGTCTTGACTCCGATTCAGTTAAAAACAAATCCAGCACTGGTAGATCATAAATTTGTGTCTTTTGCTTGTGTGACTAAACTTACTTCACATTGATTGTTGGGGGTTTCCTCTAAAGTATCTGATTTTTTTTCTCCTAGGCATTGAAGGTCCTGAGAACTGCAGAATTTGCTCCTTTTGTTGTTTTTATTGCTGCACCTACGATTACCCCAGGCATTAATGAGGTATGTCATGTTGCAATCTGATGTCCTGTCAGAGACAGAATTAAGGATGAGATTCAAATGTGCAGATCAGACTCTTTAATTATTGCCTTGTCTGTAAATGAAGAGGCAGAAAAATAATTGATTGACAGCTTTATTAAGTTGATTGAGATACATTTATTGTTTATGAACCAGTAATTCAAAATGTGGGCCTCAAGAGGAAGGATCCATGTGCTGTATTCTAGAAGTACATTCTTTTATTTCATTCCCTGCTCCAGTTCAAAGATCCATTTCCAAATCATTGGCACAAATTACTCAGTTGTGAGTTGCAATGCCAGCACTGATCCCACCTTTAGCTTTAGCATTTTCCCTGCACAGCAAATATAGGAAAATAGGCTTATTCATCTTGACAACTGTCCTCTAAGAATTGGAAGCTTTGACCCAAGTTCCCAGTTGCTTGTGGAATAATGCTAAGTATTCATGGAAATCCATGTCCTACATTTTGTACTTAGTTTTTATGGAGTATCTGCTCTGCAGATTCCTACTGATTTCAAGGATACCAAGCAATTCTGGATTTAGCTCACACGAAGGCAAAGAGCATTTTCGCAAACACTTTAATTTGCTCAGTCTTCCTTAAACCATGATATTAAAGTATTTCATCTGTTGGATTTGATCATGAATCTGTTCCAAATCTCCTAGATGTCTCCTTGATCATCGAAGCACAAAGTCAGAAACTGTGTCACTACAGCAGAAATGTAATTACAGTATCATAAGCATGAAGCTATGACATCACTGCAGAGGCTTGTAGGAAAAGAAGGAGCAAGACAAACATATTTAAATGCAAATATCCTGAATGATTATTCAAATCAAAAGTGGAAAGTGAAGAATTTTGGCCTCAAGCTGGAATTCTACTGGCAACTGAGGCATTCTCTTAGTTCACTATGATGCTTTAGTGGGCTACTTTAGCTCCAAATTGGATTTTATTCAATTTTAAGCACCAGTGCTAGAACAAGCAGTGAAAGAGGGGATGGGAGGGGGAAGACGCTTCTATTCACTTTCACAGCATTAAGTTATGTCATTTCACTGTGTCTTAGGGACCCACACCCTAATGGTACAATTTGAGAGTGTAAAGACAAAGATCTCTCAGCACAGCACAATTTGCCATGTTAGTGAAGTGACACTTTATGTAACTGCTGGCGTGATACTGTGAATTGGTACAATCTTGATAAAATACTAGAATTTCGTAATCTACACTGAATTTGCCTTTGTGTAAACAAATAGCATTGCCTCAGATACCCTGTAAAATTACATAATTGCCTGGGCTTGTTGCCCCCATACCTGTTTCAGCTCCCAGATAGTCCTTCCTTGGCCTCACTCATCTGCCAGTGGTACTTAAATTTTAATCTTCCAGTTGTAGTATGTAATACAGAGATATTTGGGACAATTCATGTGAGGGAGAAAAATGTTTTCCCTCATACACTGGGAAGAGAACAAAAATGTGCCTTTTATAGTAGTGATGGGGAAATACATGCTCATGCCAAAGAAATATTAGTAAAAGTGTTATGTTCTAAATATTTGCATTCATGCTGTAAAACTGTCTTTATTTTAAGCTCCTGTGACAAAAGTCTCTGTGCCTGCAGGGTTTCACCCAGGCACATGAATTGCTGAATCAAGGCCACATTTACAAAATATGTTAATTTATTAATCAATTAAAGTTAAGGAAAGGGAGGGGCAGGCAACAGTAATAGCAACAGACCTTACCCAAACACAGGATCTTGTTTTCCGAGGTTTTCTGGGCAGACAAGCAAAGTGTGTCTGTGTGGTAGCAGCCTGCAAGGCAGGAAACAAGGGTGAGGAGTGTGTGTTTCCTATTTCCCATTCATGCTTCCTTCTTGAAAGGTTCATTTGCATAATGAGTGTCCCTTTCTGTTGATCCTCTTGCCCTGCCTTGTTTTATTTTACTTGTGCTTTTTGCGAACACTTCTGTAAATGACTGTCCTTTTTTCCCTCCCCATGTTTTCTTAAATTTCATCTTTGTTTTTCTTTCATTTTCCTGCATTCGTACTAATTGTACATAGCTGCCAAAATGGTGCAGAAAACTGCCTGTAAGTACTAGGGGCTCACAAGTTATTGCAGTAGTTCTAGAATGTAGATCTGCTTGTTCCCATTCAACATTACTTTTGCCGTTGGAGTCAAAATTTAATGTAATAATGACTTTTGATATCTGCCCTAAAATTATCTGCTAGTGAAAAAAGAGACTGTAGATTAAACTTTCTGCTCTTACAGAGGTAATCTGAACTTTGTGGTAAAATCAGTGCAGAGGCCTGATCCTAACAGTGTCTCTCTTGAGACACTTTAGCCTGTCAAATACTACACAAAATGTCTCAGCAATCGAGGCCCATACAGCAAGAGTCAGGAGGCAAAATACTATCCTTTCCAGTGAATATAGCCATGCACTGGGAGCAGTTCTGCAAAGCACAAGACCAATGTAAATCATACAGGGAATCTCCTAGAGTGCACCCACCCATCTAATCATAGAGGGAGCTTAAATCAGATGGTTGCTGTAGTGCTAAAACAGAGAGAAGAGGGAGCATATCAGAAAACCTTGGCGTAGTCTCTGTCCTCCAGCTGTTCCTACCTCCATTGCCCAGACAGCAGCAAAGAGGAGATCACAGGCTCCATTTGTTTGCTGTAAACCTTACTGAGCCAAATTCTTCAGACTTCTAGCTGTGCTTCCTCCCTTCCTACAGCCAAAGAATAAAAGGAATTTTTCTTCTGAAGTGTGGAGTTCACCAGCTGTTTAAATTGAGAATTTCTTTCTATTGAAGCAAAACTGGCGAAGGCCTGATGGTGTTTACATGTTGTCCACAGCTTTAGAAGGGAGTATTAATAATTTGTTGGGCTGGGCTTCGATTGCCACAAGTGGCAGCTGTTTGTGCTAGGTACTTTAGGCCAGAAAAACCCCAGCCCTCAGAGAATGAAGGTGCCACTGGCAGCCTTTATGTACATGGGGGTATTTCATGGATAAAGCCATATTTCACTCCTTGCAGCTGTGGTGGAAAAGGAGAGAAGATTAGGAAAGTGAACTGAATTAGGAAGAAAAGTCAGATCCAAAAATGAACACACTGCAACTAGACCCACATAAAATGCCTATTGCACAAGAGCTGAGGGAAGAAGAAAAGGCAGATGTTGTGCTCACAAATGTTAAGTTTCTGAAGTTGTGGCCATTCGTCTGTCTGCAGCTCACTGAACATTTTGATAAATACCTTCTTTCTTGACACTATTGAGAGTACAACTGCTGAAGATTTTCCTTCTTGGAACATAATCTGGGATGTTCAGTATGCAAAAGTTAATTAAGACATTTTAGAAGAATTGAGAGGAACTTACTACAGCAAATGCTTTGATTGCAGCTAGCTTCAAAGATTAATTTTGGTATTTAAGTCTTGCAGACTCAGAGAAAACAGCCAAGTCTGACATGTACAAATAGATACACTATCACAACCATGGGTGAAATTTAGACCCAGGATGAAACAAAAATCAAGAACTTTTAATCTCTTTTCCTTTTGCTGAGGTTTGGAAAGTTTGAACCTATTTGAAACTTGTTGCAATGGCCTATCCCAAACTTATTATTACCCATAAAAGTATATGAAAGAAGTAATGATTTACATTTCCAACAGGCTGGGAAATTTAGATATTCCAAAATACAGACCACTTTGATCCCAGTAAAGTTGGATCTAGGAGAAGCTAAGTCAGAAAAATACTGAAATTTAATGGATTTTTGAAACATTTAGTTTTGTGACATCTGTGTGTGCAAGGTAAACTTTACCAGTTGGGGTTTTTTAAGATGAAATGGCTGCAAGATTTTCAGATTTTCATTGTCAGTGACAGTAAGATAAATACTCTAGTGAGAAAAGGCCATACCTGTAGGTAAAAGTAACATTGATGGGAAATCTGAGTAACAATTCAAAATCTGCGTAAGGACTTAACAGTTCTAAGGCTTCCAGGGGCTTTTCAGGTACTGTTATCCCTGTGTCATGAGATTAAAACTCTTTTCAAGGTACAATATGATTTGGGCAAGACAGGCTATAAATACAAAATTAATCTTAGCTGGATACATTTAAAGGACTGAAAATACTGTGCATGACAAGTTATTGACCTTCCTTTCTAGGTTAATGTAAGCAGGAAAGGCTCAATGCTCAGCTGATACAAATTGATGTCTCTTTTGGAATCTGTGAGAAGTTGGAAGTTTACCTGACTAGGGTTTTGGCTTAAAGACATTGGGCCATATGAAATATTCCACAAAAATATTTAATACTAGTATTGATCCACGTTGTTCTGCTTGTTAATAGCATAAATTAAATTTGCAAACACTGGAATTTCTACAGAAGTTCCAGGAGTTGCTGGTGGTGCATAATGGCCCATACAGGGCACATCCCTCGTACAGAAATGCATGTGAGGAGTATTTGCCTGACTTGGAATGAGATTTGTAATAATTTTCAAGTGAAGACAACCACACCACACTGTCCCCTCCCCATCTGAGGCTGCAGCTTCAGGAGAGAAGCAGAACTGTAACTTTGGCAGAGAACTTCTCCTCCAGAAGTGGCTGGTTTCATTGCTACAGGGAAGGAGAACTGTCTCAGAGCAGGTTGTTTCCTTCAGCAGACCTGAAAGCTGTTGTTCCACAGCTACTTGTCACTGTAGATACAAATACTTGGGAAGCTGAAACAGAAAAAAAAAAAGGTGGAGGTCATCTCAACAGCCGGATAAAATTCTGTTTCCAGAACAATTTCTAGTAAAAAAGCTGTGGGCACTGTCTGTACTTTCTGCAGCCTAAAACTCTGTCTAGAAAAGTGTATCCCAGCTGATTGATCAAGTAGAATGAGCCTCTGGATACTGCAGAGCAGCAGGAGTCATTTTGCAACATATCCACCCCCAACCTGCAGGACAGGAAAGACTTGATTGCTTTCCTGTGGCTGTCTCAAGGTTCCTGAAAACAGCAAATGGGTTTCTTGGTTTGGTTTTTTTTTTAATTCATAAGGAAATCTGCAGGAAGAGAATTCACACTTAAAATTGCTGCAGAGCCCTGGGAAGAAGCCTTTTGCATCCAGCTCCTTCAGGCAGGCAGACCTCACTAACAAAGGTCTGATGTCCTGGCTGCCTGGTTCATCTCCTTGGCTGCCTGATTCACACGGAGAGGGGCTGGAAACACCCTGCTCTGAGATAGAAACCACAGAGGAGTAATGTGGAGTGAGAACTTTCTTATCAGTGAATTGTTAAAGGAAGTAGACCCAGAAGATTGGTGTTGAACAGAAAACATTACCAAAACTGGGAACAGCTGATACCTGACAGACACCCTCTCCCTCTCCTCCTGTTTCTCGTGTTCTCACTGGGACATAGGCCCAATAGCTCTTACTTGTGCACTGTGTCTGATTTATTCACATGTGATCTCCATTGCTGCTTTTCCAAGCTTCCACCCTCTACCTTTTTTAACACTAGAGCTGTGTTTTGTCTCCAAGAATGTCATTAACCGAGTGCTGTTTGAGTGTCAGCTTCCAGAGGGAAACTGCCCTTTCTCCTTTGTGATTCCCATAGCTGTAGGTGGGAGAGCTAAAGCACCTCGACTCCTTGAGGCCTTTTTGGCCATTTCCTTCTCAGTTGAGTAGCTGTTGTGGAAGAGCATGAAATGATCCAACTTTTCTTTTCTCCCGTTTTCTTCCCTGGCTGACGAACAGGATGAATCGCTTCAGCGCCTGCAGAAGGAGTCCGAAATCTTACAGAGAACATATGCACACTACTTTGACCTAACAATTATCAACAATGAGATTGATGAAACCATCAGGCACCTGGAGGAAGCCATCGAGCTTGTGTGTACAGCCTCCCAGTGGGTCCCGGTCTCCTGGGTCTACTAGACCGGGAATGAGAGAATTGAGTAGAAAAAAAAAAAATCTGTCATTACTGGGAACCACTTCATACATGGAAAACCTCTTCGTTACTGACCTTGTGTCAACAGGTCTTGGCCCCTAGAGACTACCTAGATGTAGTGTGACCTAAAATATAATTATTGTCATGTCCGAATAGATAGGAGGAGGGGGAACAAAAGACGAAACACTAATTTAAAGAGACAGTATCTTTTTTTTAATCATTTCTCCTAAACTTTAATAAAATGTATCTTTAAATATATGTATTATTCAGTCCTTTGGAATGTTATATTTTTGGAAATCATAGCTTTTTATTTCAAGGGCCCCTAAAAACTGCACAAAATAGATGCTGCTTTCTATAATCTATTTTAATAGTAATAATAATATGATTCTGTTACCTTAACTTGGGGGTGGAACACTACATTCTTTTTAGAGTCTGATTTTGTGGATTGGAATACTTTGCTTTCCTTTATTTATTTGAAGTAATTAGTCTAGTGGTTACGAAACAAATTCATAAATTTTAAAGGCCTTTTTTTTTCGCGCTTTTTTGTTTTGTTTTTTTTTTTTCTCTCCTAGGATAGTATTTTTAAGTACTTTTGTGTAACATCCAGGTAATGTGATACTGTCTCTTTGAAGAACTCTGTAAAAGTTTTAGAAATTTGAAATTGGGTCTTGACTCTTAATGCATGTGGACAGTCGCAAGCGTTCATGCTGTTGGTGTATCTGTGTTGATAAAACCTGTAATCTACAGCAAAGTACATTCCGTTCATGGGAACATGTACCCAAGGGAATAAAGCAAAATATTATTCTGACTAAGTTGTAAACCTATGCACATCCCTTGCATTTTGGGCAACTTTATAAAAAAAAAAAAAAAAAAGAAAAACTGATTTTTATTAATAATAATCATGTAGTGAAATGTGTTTGTAATTTTGTCTCAATTTAATTTGTTGTAAGGTGGGAGGGGGCAGTTACTGGTTTCACCATTTCAGATCTGTGTTGTCTGAGAGTATTAACGTTTTAATTAAGTTGAAGCAAAGAAATGCTGATTTTTAATATGTATGTAATTGTTTAAAGATGCACACATTTTAAAAGAAAATACTGTGCAATGAAGAAACCAGTTTAGACATTGCGATAAACTGACTATTCCAAAAGACTCATCTACAACAGCCCTGTAAATTCCTTTAAAAATGGTAATTGACTCTACAGTCTGACCAATTTTTTTTTATTTTAAATATACTTCCTTTTATGTGTTCAACAATTAAATGCTTTTGGGTCCTTCATTTCATCACAGGGAGTTTCAAGAACAAATCAGTGACTCGTGCAGTGAGGAAAAGTGTCTTAAAGTCTGTAAGGGAAGCCTTTGTAGGGGCACAGCCTGCAGTCTGTCCCAGGGGTGCTGCTCCTCCTGGATCAGCACAGGCTTCCACAAAGTTGGAATTAGAGCAGAGCCGACTAAGGAAGTATAACCATGGATTGACCCGGCACTTCATTTCCCTTCTTCATGCTCTCACTGGCCCACATGATTTGCATTTTCTCTGAAAATGGTTAAAGGCAGCAGGCATTGCCACCTCTTTTTAGGTGTCAGAAATACACTGTTCCTTAGAATTACTTCTCCTCAAAGTTTGGCTGGCTATGCTGTTGTATAGTATGAATTTTTTAGTGTTTATATTAAAATGATAGTGGTACAGGATTTGTCCTCAAAGTGGAACTATCAGCTGTAACTGGTCTGTGGGCTGTTCAGTTGTTTGGGACCATTGGACATGCAGTCAGAAATTCTCACGGTTGAACCTTTCTCACAGGGGTAATTCTGGTTGCTAATTTTCTCCTGCCTACTTCTTCTGCAGGTCGGGTAGTCAAATTTGTTTACAATTTTTGTAAAATCCACAGGTGAAATCTGAGTCTGGCTGTGCCTCCTCGCACCCAGCCAGGGCAGGCAAAGGTGTTTATTTACTGCAGCGTTCATAGCCTGGCTTGCAGCCCACAGAAGGGAGTTTGATCCATCACTTTACTCCACCTGCTCAATGCCCTTATTGCCACAGCTGGAATCACACTTCTGTGTCTGCATCCCAAAACAAGAGCTGTACCCAAGTCCCTTGAGTTTGTAGTTTCGCAGGAACTAATGGATGAGAGAGTCAGCGTGAGCCTCCTGTGTGCAAGAGGGGAATGAGGGAACTGTCAGAGTAATTGTAGGTGCTCGTCTCTTCTGGGTTTAGCCCCTGAAAAAGGAGATGGTGCAAACTTTGAACTATTTAGTAAGAGGTGATTTTTCAAGTGGTTGTGTCATTTTGGTCGTGGGTGAACCGTAGCTGGTGTGTGTAGGCAGCTGTTGCAGTGGTGAGTCCACGCTGGCTGAGATCATCGAAGTGACAAGTTCATTCACTCTCAGAACTACCTCTTTTCCCAGCAAAGCACAAAGATGGGAAGACCTACTGAAAATCAAGCAGTGGAGTGTTTCTGGTGTTAGAAATACAAACTTCTCTGGTGAGCATTGGTGTCTGACTTCAGTGACATGTTTTTCATCTCAAATGTTCATGGCATTAAACAGGAAAGTAATTTTGATAATTCGAGTATAGTCCATCATAGATGTTTCAACTACATACTTTTGACTCTGTTAATGTGAATTTTTCAGAGTTTCTGTGTATCCAGCTCATAAGGAAAGAAAACTCACAAGGCCCATGAGGGTGCTTCTGCCTTATGTAGATGACAATAAGTAGTGATTTGATGTAACTAATACCTTTTCTTCTCTTAAGTGGAAATACCATTCAGTTAATGCTACACGGTAGAAAGATTGACCTGGAGAGCTTTGTTCCTTTTATTCTCACTGTATAACCTTTTACCAAGAGACAGAAACTGTAAAGCACATAGTTACCATCCTGTCTTGCCTCCTCTTTACCACAGACTGTGTTCCTTGGAACCTTCAGTAGCAAAAGATTAAATTGGAAACCCCCCCCAGGCTTTAAGTTCAGCTGATCCACAGCATCCAGCCAGCTCCATGAGCAGATTTCAGCACAGTCCCAGACAGAGCAAGCCCAGGACTTCTCAGTCTGTCCAGTCCTCCCACCCTGCTCAAACCCTTCTGAAGCGTCTCTCTTGTTTGTGTGGTACATAGAGGGCAAAAGGCTGCAGAAATTGAGCTGGAAGCTTCACTTGCATAGGGAAGGCTCGTGCAGGTGCAAAGCTGATGTTACAGTTTTGGTTTTTTTTTTTTCAATCTCCAAGTGGAGAAAGGTCCTCCTGGTACTGTAAATATCAACTGCATAATTTAGAGTGCCTCATGGACTTCTCTAAATTTATGCAGAGTGTGACCTCAGAAGCAGCCCTGGGACTGGGAAGAAACAAATGTTTCTGTTTGCCCCTTTTATACTTTATTTTTGTACAGGGGCTCATAGATTTGTAAAGAAAACTCGATCTTATCAGTATGCTGCCTCTCAGTCTGACTGATGCCTGTGATTTCAAGGTGTTAAGTTGGTCCAATAAATGTTCATTAACCTCTGCTTCCATTTACTTAATAAAAGTACACTAGGTTACTCAATGTTTCAGAGTGGTAAGATTATTGCAGGGAAATGGTAACCTAGTTTAGACTCCTGGCCACTGCCAGATGGACATCCTTAATCTCTAAACCACTAAAACTGAATTCTTCCATGTGTTTTAGCGATGGTTTTCTTTTTATATGGTTTGGCCAAGAAAAACACTGTGTCACTCACTTCCAAAAGAAAACATCACTACCTCAGAAACTTCATTAAGAGGGCTGCTCCGTTAATTTTGCAAAAACACCATAGAAGATGAGGTGTTGCAGCCTGAGCAGCATTGAGCTGCTGTGTATATTCCAAAAACTGGGTACTGGAGCCACTGGGAAAAGTTAATGCACAGACTAAGCAGTATTTGTTCCATTTTTATTCTTTTCTATAAGGAAATTGTTTCAGAGTGCTGTTAATTAAAGAAATACGTGGGAATACTGCCAGAGCTTACAGGGGTGCTTTGTAAATCTGCATGGAAATACTTGATGCAAACAGTTCTGGCCCCGTTCTCTTCCACTGCAAATAGTATTCACCATCTTTAATGAAGGCTGGTAGAACTCAATTTCAGGCTTTAAAATACTTGGTAGAAAAGGATTCTTGAAAACTACAGGAAAAAGAAATATATTTCCTGACTATAGGAAGAGTTACCTGTTTTTATAAACTAAATTGACAGAGGATGAGCTAAAGCGGGCACCATAAAAAGTCTGCTTTTTTTACGTAAAGTATCTTCATTTCCTTAATAAACCTGTCTCTCAAACTAATTTCTTCCCTACTTTTAATGAGCTCAGAGATAGTCATAACTCCTACCAAGGAAACTGCTGCACATTATGTCAAATAGTCACACATAAATCAAAATATCTGCACAACAGGAAACACATAATTGACAAGCAGAACAGAAGTAACTTCTGAACAATTGTGCCTTGTGTCCACACCATGAGATGAGTGCACGAGCTTAGGGTAGAGGAGAGTATTTTTACTAATGCTACACACAAAAAATTACAAAGCAACTTCCAACATTTAAATGTTTACAGTGTTGTGGGATTTTTTGCTTGCTGATACAGTAAGTGCACCTATTGTAATTTTTACTTTCTTCCCCTTAAGTGATTTTTAGCAGTCTCCTGCTCTAATCCTGTGAAAGCTAGACGGAAGCAAGTACAAAAAGCTTCTTGACTCCTTACAGTTCAGCCTCAAAGTTAAGCTTCTTTCCCAGACCTCAGAAATACGTTTCTCAGCAAAGATTTTGGGCAGAAAGTTGATGGTTTCTCATGTAATCTTAACTTTTCTAAGCAAAAATAGTGGGAGGGGGAGTATTTATGTATTTCCATGCATCCTGCAGTATCTCTTAGCAGCTGCCATGGGACAATCAAGAATAGTAAATCTGGCCATGTCTCTTGGGTTCTTATGATTAATATGTAGCTTGAGCCTGGGTTTATGTTGTGGAAGGTAACCAATAGCTGTATCCTTGAAAGAATTCACGCTGATTATTAGCAAAGTAATACTTGCAAATTTTCCCTTAGCAGCAGCCATAACTTGTTTTAGTGTCTACATAAGGGAAGCACTCATGAGAAAGGGTGGAATTTGCTTAAGTGTAGCCCATCTCAAAGCTGGAACATGAGTCTGTGTTTCTCCACTGTTGGCCATCCAGGTGGAGCCCTAAGAATTCTTCCCATTCTTTTTGTGTAAATAGACACAAAATAGCTGAATTGCGTCATACTTGGGTCCATCTTTGTGTAACTGCATGAGGGAGCAGGTGGCATCACTCTTACAAACTTGATTTTAAGGTGCATTTTATTACTGGTCAAAAAATATGGTTTATCCCTCAGTATTACTTGGTGTCCTTCATTTAAAAGGTCTCTGAAGATTCATGTCCATCTTAAGCAAAGGGAGGCCCTCTGTGATCTATGGCACACAGTGCAGTGGTCTGGAATTCCAATTTCCAGCAAGGAAAAGATGTTCCTGCCCTTTAAGGCAAAGCTCTGAATGGGCCAAAACCCAAGCAGAGCAAGATCTTACAATCACATTTCATGAGCAGCCTTCATAACTTAATCAAGGGTGGTTTTAGCACATGGACTGGGAAAAATGATGCGGTGAGGGTCTTTGGCTGGAGCTGCCACAGGTACAGACAGACACAAGGAAAGAAACAGAAAAGAAACAGAAAAGAAACAGAGCAGGCAGAGAAATGCTGAAGAGAAAGGAGAACACAAAGAGCACTAAGGTGAGGTGGCACTCTGAAAACCAAAGCGGAACCTACTGAAAAGGAATGAGACAGAAATCAAGAATTCTGAGGCTTTTATTTACTATCCAAATACAATTTCCTCCCTTCAGCACAAACCTCCTGCTGAAAACAAGTCATGCAGCATGGTTTTCAGAAAGTACTTAGTTCTGAATGGATGTTGCGGGCTGCAGACACAATGGAACATGGAATGGGGTTTTTCCTCATTCTCCTCAGCAGAGGACATGATGAGGCACCTGGAAGAAAAGGGCAGCTTGTGTTTGCCCTTCTATACATAGGACATGGTGGGGCAAAAAGGTCTCGTAATCTCTGTACCTGTTCCCACAGGGATGTGAAGGCTGATCCCAGGCCCCCATGGGTCACATTAAGGGGTGCCTTCATGCAATGCTCGCTTCGTATTGAGGGGCAGCGTGGCAATTTTATTCACTGGGCTCTTGTCAGTGGTGCCAAGCAATAGGACAAGAGGCAACAGGCAGAAACTGATGCACAGGAAGTTCCACCTGAATATGAGGAAGAACTTCTTCACTGTGCAGTGGCTGTGTACACAGATTGCCTAAAGAGGTTTTGGAGTCTCCCTCGCTGGAGATATTAAAGAGTCAGCTGAATGCAATCCTGTGCCATATGCTCTGGGATGGCCCTGCTTGAGCAGGGAGGTTGGTCCAGATGACCAGATGTGGTCCCTTCCAGCCTTACCCATTCTATGATTCTGTGATCCCTAAGGACTACAATTGTGTGATTTGGCATTTTGTTTCTTCTTCTGATGTTAAAGGTCAAAGTGATGTACAATTCACCAGAAACCTACTGAGTTTCTTGAGGCTGGAAAGATTTACATCTCTTCTGAACACAGTCTAAAGATTTTTGAGGAATTTGACTCTCAAGAGCAGTGATCTTGAAATGCAAATAGAGGAAGTACTTTCTATTCACAGAGGTTGTCAAGGCGAGAAGGTCAATAACAGCTCAAAAGTGAAGAGGGAACTTGCCAAAAAATTGCATTGTTGGGTAGAAACAAGGGAGAGTATCCAGAAAGGAGGAAATAATACACTTGAAAAGGTAAAGGACATTAGCTTGTATGTATTTAAAAGCTATAAAATTATCTTGGTAGACTAAAGACTGAGAATTTTATGTTTTCTGCCTTTTTTTTTTTAATACACAGTTCTCCTGAAAGTATCTAATTTGGAAAGTTAACATTTTTCTTATAAAATATTTCATGTGGGAATATATTTGCCATATTTAACTATATTAAATATCAATATTTGAGTTACATATTTAACGTGTTCAGGGTAAATATGTTTCCCAGTTCTTCCAATATTTGAAATAAACTAACAGAGCTGGCTTTAAGTAAGGATTTGGATGTTATATGCAACTGAGTGGAAGATTCCAAATGATTGTGTTTTGAGATCTTTTCAGACTGATGTTGCACTTTCATCTCTCTCCAGTTGCAGCTGGTTCATTTTGTAGATCTTTCACATACATGAAGCAGATTCATGCCACTGATAATTTGTGTGGGACTTGCAATTCATTGCAAGGTAAATTTAAAGTTCCTCATCCAGATTTTGTTTTAAACAAATTAGCTGTCCCTTCATGTCAGAATGCTTCACCTCTTTATAATCCCATGTTACCTGCAGGCAGCCAAGACTGAGAGAAAGTCAGTAACTGAACACTGCTAAAAACCAGTTGGAAGTCTCAGTTTTAAACATGAACCACACTGCTTTAGAATTATATTTGTATTTTATTTTAATTATTCTTTCAGACACAGCTATATAACTGTGTTGGAAACTGAAGAAAATAGAATGTTAAATAAAATTAATTCAGAATTTGTTTTTTCATTTTGTTTGGGGTTTTTTGTTTGTTATTAAATTCCCTCCTCTCCTACCTCTGGCCGGGGCTTTATCTCCTTTTTTTTATCAGTGGAAGCAGTTCAACCCTTCTTTAAGACTGAGTTCAGCTGCATACAAATCAATTTATTACCTGTGATTAGCTCCTCAGATGACACACTAATCCATCTGGATGCCAACATCAGAAGGAAAAGAAAACAAACAAAGAAAACCCCACATAATCTGACCACTGTTTGAAGGGTTCGTCCTTGAGCATGAAAGACACCCAGCAGAGTCCTGAGGAAAGTACTAAATCATGTAATATCCAATTCAGAAGACCAAAAGAAGTGCTCTTTTCACCTTAAAAAAAAAAAAGTTTAAACTATAGACTAAAATGGTGTTGAAAAGTCAGTTGTGATCAAGGAGATTCATCTGCAAATATATTAGGGCTGACCATGAGCACATATTATCCATTGATCCAGTCTGAAACAGACAACATCACTAACTATGCTGGGAATTCCTGAATGCTTAAAATGTGTGATTTAGGATTTTTGTGCCTATATCCTAATTAAAAGGAGCAAAATATGAATTAAAACCATACAAAAAGTTGGTTTGATTTTGTGGTTATTTTGGGTAGGGTTTTTTGTTTGTGTTTTTTGAGGAGCAAAGGATAACAAGTATTATTGCCCTCTTTCAGGTAGTCACAAGTTAGCTAATGAAAACTTAAACTTCTTGCTCAATAATTTGTGTCATTCATTGTTTCAGTGATGTATTCCAGTATGCTCAATACGTATCAATTGAACAGTTTTCTGATAGTAGAAATCTTATTGACAGGGTTAGCTACACTTCATAGAATTCTTCCCATTCACACAGTTTGTTTCAAAGGTCTTACTCTAACCACTAATATACTAGAGAAATCAGAGTTGCAATTTATTTAAAAACCCTTCATTTCATATAACAAATTTTGAAGTTATTGCAATGAATTTAAATAACTTTATATGTAAACAAAATAAAAAATGGATGGATCTATCAGGTTATTATTCACATCAGGAAGTTAATCTCCACTAGCCTTTAACAGAAGCAGTAAATTGCCTTAAGGAAAAGAAAAAAACTTAGATTAAAGAAAAGCATACATATGGAAATAAATTATGCCGAAAGTTGAACTAATTGAATATTAAAGTATCTCTTTTGGTTTCATTATAAAGCCTTTTTTAAGGCTTTCTTTTTCATTATTTTACTGCAGATAACCAAGCCTATTATCAACTAGCTGATTTTGCCTTTTTTTTCCTTTTTCAGATTTTCTTAGGATATTGGGTCTACCAGACTTAGTTTTTAATTCATGCATTAGGTCATTCTGAACTATAAAAGAGTATTTTGAGACTCCTAGCAGAAGGCAAGACTCCATATGTAACTGAGTCAGTTTCCCAGAGAATTTGTGCAAGCTCTGTCCCTGGAGGTTTCAAAAGACTCACATGTTTAAAGTCCTGAGCAACCCAGCCTGATGTCAGAGCTGACCCTGCTTTAAACTTGAGACCTCCAAAGATCTCTTCCAACCTTAATTAGCCTATAAAAGAAATCTGGAAGAATCAAAACTATTACTTGTCTCAGCCATCTTCAGTTCATGACTAAATCTTTGTGCCAACAGAACCACATAAATATGAAAAAAAATCTTCAGTTGTGGTCAAAAAGCACTTCAATATTATTCTACTAACAACTGTAGCAAAGGAAATCCACACCAGTTACTGGAATGGTAGATTCCAGGTAATGGAATTTGACTTTGTTTATATTTCATATATACAGGCAACTTTAATTATTCATATTTAGATTATGTCATTATGCTACTGTAAGTCAAATAGAGACTTGTTCAACAGGTATTAAAATTTCACCCCAAAATTTAAAAAAATATACAGCACTGTACTTCTTATGCCAAAAACTAACTAACTACAGTAAAAAATAAAAAATCTAAACCCAATCCACAAACACAATAAAGCTCAGCAAGAAAGGTCTTCAGGAAGGGGGGAAAAGACAAGAAGTCTGCCTTTGTTTTGACAGAAGTAAACAGAAACTGCTCTTATATGTGACTGTTCATTCAGAATTGCTCAAAGCAGTGAAGAACTGTGAACAAAGCATACATAACACATTATTCTTCTCTCTAGAGCGTGATGTAACTTGGTGCCTGACCTTTCCCCTAAGCAAGAGACAAGCTTTAAAGCCTTCATATTAAATTTGGCGTAGAAATTAAGATCAGGCAAATGGGAGAGAAAATAAAGAGCTATTTTCAGTGAACATTTTAATGAAATCAGCCTAATAAAACATAAATTAAACTCAATTTTTTTTAATAGCTGCAGGTAGAAAAAGAACGTTACTGGGAAGTTCTCAGAGCATAACAAAGGATCTTTGATGAAAGTAAATAATTAGAGAATCAAATACTGTTTAAATTACATAGAATCGTAGAATCACTAAAGTTGGAAAAGACCTCTAAGAACATTGAGTCCAGCCCTGGACTGAACATCATCATGCCAACTAAACCATTGCACTAAGTGCCACTTCCAGTTGTTTCCTGAGCATCTCCAGAGATGGTGACCCCACCACTTCCCTGGGCAGCCCATCCCAATGCTTAACCACCCTTTCAGTGAAGAAATTGTTCCTGATGTCCAGCCTGAACCTTGGTGCAGCTTGACCTCCTTTTAAAAATAGTATTAACAACAGCTTTACTGCTGGCTGCTCTCTTGTGCTCTGGCCAAGCCATGTATGTTGCTGGTTTTTTTCAAAAGTTGCCTATGTTATGGCCTGCTCTTTTATTTTTAATATCCCAAAGTCACTGTCTTCGTTTTACTGGCTATGACAAACCTCATTCCAGAAAAAAAAACCCGATACTGAATTATATAAAAGTGTTTGAAGGTAGAATGCCCAGCATTAGCCAGCCACTTTTCCCATGAAGAAAAATAGTATATTCCTAGTATTAATAAGCATATTAACTATAGCTAAAAGTGAGGCAGCAAGGCAATGGTAAAACATACATTACATATGCTCATTTTTTCATGCAGCTTCACGCATGCCTCATTTATTGTCTCATGTTTCAGTAGACTTTCAATATATTTATAGTTTTCAAGACATACCTAATCTTGCTGTGAAAGAAACTGAACATTCTGAGCAGGTCCCAGGCAATTTTAACTAAGGCTGCTTGCAGGTAGGTCAGACTTTAGAACCTGACATGCCAATAGCTCCAGGTGTTTTCTTGACGTGTTGCAACTCCACGTTAGAGCAATTCAGAGCTACCAAGCTAAACGTGCCACAGTTTCCACTGGGAGTCGAGGGAACCCATGATGAGTATGTTTAGGGAAATTCTTATCTGGAAAAATCGAGGGTCTGCAGCATGTACATATAACCTTTAGGAGGTATTCCTAAATTCCTTAAAAACCCACTGTTTAGAGAAAAGTCCTGAAGACACTTAACTGCACACGGTCCTGAGCAACCTGCTGTAGCTACCATTGCTTGAACCAAGGGGGTTGTACTAGATGAGCTGACTTCCAACCTAAATGACTCTGTAATCAAAACTGGAATTATCAATTGGAAGTATTTTAATTGGAATTAAAATTGGTTTAAAAGAGAGTAAAAACTGCTCCTTTTTGTCAAGGATGAAAAAGAGTCATTTGTGGAAGTGAGCTAATCCACTAAATGAATTTTCTGATTGCTTCAAAATTGTCTGCTTTGCATCTGTACAACCAACAGTTTCCTGAAATGAGTTATGTGTTCGGAGCAAGGTGATGAAATTACAGGAGCACTCATCTCTCAACTAACATAATTGTGGAGTGATAGATGGATGAATTGTTGTGTAGAATATTTCATTAATAAGCAGTAAATATTACAGGCTACAGCAATGGTACAACACATACTACTGAATGCTGAAGAATCCACCCCAGGCTTATGCAGAAATTAAGTTTTTAAAACTCTCGTTTTTCACTAAATTCGACAATTTCAGTGTCTAAACATCTCCTTACTCTGCCTTACAGCCATTTTTGTTTACTGGGATGGATGTAACAAAAGCAACAAATCTGTGTCAAAACCACAACCCAGTAAAGATTATTGGATAATAAATCAGTAAAGATTTATGAAGTTATCCCATAGGTGAAAGAAGATAAATCCGACAAGGTTGTTTTCTGTTTATTATGAAAACGTTCAAAACTTTTTTTTCGTTTATTATTAGGAAAAAAATGCATACAAGTAAACTCTGTAATGGATAAAAAAGATTTGTCTCCATAATTTACAAGTTAGCTAATCATGACAACTCTCCTAAAGTAAAATATTCTGGTTTTCCACTCATCAAAATAAGCATTTCAATAAAGCCTTTGGGGTATTTCCCAAGTGTTAGGAAAGAAAGAGGAGAGAGATCCTACTTTCAGGAAAATACCTTGTTGATTTTAGCAGCTTGAGCAGCTGCCCCTGCCAGGATCAGCTTCTGAGGGGTTTCAGTGCCAGCAGTTTGAGTGTTGCACTCTGCCAAGATCATCTTGTTACAATTTGTGATTTTAAATTAGCAAAATTTCAGGTAGAAAATAAAAAGCTTAAACTTTCTTGTGGGTTGCTGAGCTCAGTGTTATCCCTCTGGCTGTAATTTGTGATATTAAGCCTCTGAAGGCAATGTGAAGGCTCACAATAATTCAAGAAGCTTTAACTTTTGGTCTTGACATGTGTTTTTATTAGTATGTTTTTAACATATTTATCTGGTTTGATCATTAAAACAGCTTAAGAGTGAGAGATCACTGTGGGTATCACTATCTACTTCCCCATTCCTGCCCATTGTCCCAGCTGTGCTGCAGCTGGCTTGTTCCGTAGGCTCTGGGGCTGTCTGGGGTTCACATGCAGAGTCTCACACTGAAAAGGACCTTTTAGGATCCACAACGTGATGACCCTGCCTGGGTCTCAAACTCAGTCCTGGCTGTGTGCAATAATGAGGCATTAGGGAAGGGTGGCATTGCTGCTCAGTCTAAGCTGATACTTCAGCTGTCAGGTTTTTTATCTGATTACTTGAAAATCCCTGAACGTCACTTGAGTAATCCACATGCTCACTTCAAGAGTTCATACCCAACCCAGTTTGGATTTTTAAGGTACCTGTCAATAGAAATGAAACAGAAGGATTGAATGAACTGGCAGAAAGGTAAGTTGTCACCCCAGAAAATGAATAGGCAAAGGCTCAGAAACAGAGCAGCAGATTTGGTACCTGAGAGCTGTGCTTGGCTCCAGGAGTCACCTGCTGTGCAGGACAGGGTAAGTCCCTTCACCTCTTCCTGCACTTCCTCTCCTGCATTGTCCTGTGATCTGTCCAGGCTGTGATAAGGATTTGGCACCACGTGCTTCAGAGAGTCAAGCCGAGGTAAGGCTGCAAGGTGATACCAGAGCATGCAGGTATTAACAATGCCAGTGGTGAGGCTGAACAATCCCCAGCCCCTTGAGCAGCATTTGCAGGCACAATACACGTGAGGTAACTTGGGGCTTCATCAGAGATTTTAGCCCGTCACAGGTATATTTAGTCCTCAAATCTGGATTTCAGTGGGTGGTGCAGATGCAGGCATCCACTGCCCCAAAGACAGGCAAGTTTACTGAAACACTAACTAGCACTTCTAATACTGAGCTGAACAGGCAGCATCCTGTGTAAGATCTTCCACTGGGGTCTCTTCCAACTCAGAATATTCTGTGCTTCTGTGGCTCCAGTGACCAAAGACTGAGAGATTAGAAATTCCCAGGGCTGAAAGAAGGGAGTGTAGACACTAGGAATGCTTCACTGAGCCAAGGAAGCTGCTCACAGAGCTTAAAATCCAGGATCTTGCAGTCCATGGTGGGATGGATATAGGTCACTTTGTAGCTGTTGCTTGTAGCAATTTGTGGTTTATTTCCAGTTCACAGGTTTGGGGCACTGTTTTTCTAAACGGTGTTCTCCATTGTGACACCAGTTGCAACTCTCCTCCTGCTGACCTGCATCTGCCTCCTGTCTGGTTTGTCACTTGTTTTCCAAACTCTTTCTGGCAAACACTTTTTTTAAGGGGAGACCGCATAGTAACCTTCCTGTACATGAAGGGGACCTAAAAGAAAGATGGAGAGAGACTTTTTACAAGAGTATATGGTGATAGGACAATGGGAAATGGCTTTAAACTGAAAGAGGGAAGGTTTGGATTAGGTGTAAGGAAGAAATCCTTCACTGTGAGAGTGGTGAGGCAGTGGCACAGGTTGCCCAAGGGAGTTGTGAATGCCCCATCCCCGGAAGTGTTCAGGGCCAGATTGTTTGGGACTTTGAGCAACCTGACCTAGTGGAAGGTGTCCCTGCCCATGGCAGGGACTAGATGATTTCTAAGATCCCTTCCAACCCAAACCATTCAGTGCTTTGTCCTGTTTTAGTGATTTAAGGAAAAATTTTCCTCTCAAAAAGGCTGGTTCCGTATCCTTGAAGGCTACATGGTGATTTTAATTGGTTGGTGTTGGCATAAATTACTCCTGTGCTCTGCTAACGTTGGGCCAGGGGTGTCCTGAGCTGGCCCTCAGGTGACACAGACCCACAGTCGAGACTTGGTTATAAAGGTTGGCAGCATCACTGGAGGAGCCACCACAGACAGACAAGGTCTGAGCCAAGAACACAGAAACCCAGCCCTACTCTTAGGAAAATAGAAAAGCTCTATGAATCAAAATCAACTTCACATCCTCAGGGGATCCTCTGGGGAAGGTCATTCTGCCCTTTGGCACAGAGCAGAGGTGTCTCACCCATCCCTAGAATTTGTGGCGATTTGTGTCCCATACTGCCCATGATCTGTGCAGCACTGGATATCTGGTTTGCTCACAGATGCTTTCAATGGAGACAAAAGGATCTTCGTAGCTCCCACAGGACTTACCACCATCTAGGTCTCTTCTAAACAAAGCCATCTTTTCATTCCTGGTTTATGAGAAATCTTAGTTTCATTTATTACTGTCGCCAACTTTATTGCTGATACATTTTCTGATGTGCCAAGGCATAAGCTGGACATTTTCCAGATCTGGATGTACTGGTAAAAAGCATAATAACCTATGACATGCTGATTTTCCTATTTCAGCCTCTGTTACTTTCAGTATATTTTTTTGTGTATGCCAGTTGATCTACCAGCTCTTCACAGCAATTCTCAGGTCTTCCTTTTCCTAAAAGACTCAGCCATGTCTGTGAACAGTTCAGGTTGTGTCTTCTGATATGCATTACCTTACATATGCCAACATCTATTTTATCAATTCTACAGCTCCAAATTACCTGACTTTCAAGTAATTTGGAATTCATCAACACTTTCTTCAAGCTTTGCTGGCCAAAAAAACCTGCATCTGCAAATTTGCTGCTACTTTTTGTCTACTGAAATAATCAATCGCCTGTTTCAGCACAGATATTTACAACCAGCTTTGTCTGATTGCAAGTTTATCATTTATTTCTGTGCTTTGCCCTCTGGCTCTTTACCAGTCTCATACATCAGGAAAGTGCCTGTCCACTTAGAGTCTGATGTATTTCTTATTGTCACAGCACATTGAGACATAATCATTCAGCAATGTGAGGAATTGCTACTGCCAATTCCATCCCAACTTAGGTGTGCTGGGCTGGTTGTCCTTTGTTACTGATTTATCACATTTGCCCACCCTGGCACTGTGCACTCAGCCTTGTTCTCATCATCAAAAGCCCAGAAGTAAAATCACTTACATTTTTACACATATTTTTAGACCTGCCTGCATGGCACAGTTTGTTGTAAGTCCAGCACATCCTCATCCCACCAGGGACTCCATGCTTCCTTGTTTGCCCCCTGATCTGCCCCCACAAAGCCCAAGAACTCCCTAGGCCTCTTCCCAATATCCCTGTGCCTGTGAGTCTGCCCTCAGTCTAAGCAAACTGAGCAGCAATTGACCACCATCTTTCCCATTTAGCTTGTCCCCCTTTCAGATGTAACAATAGCATTTTATTCCTATTATCCCCAGTTTAACCGCTTATGGCTCAACCTGACTTACAAAATAATAGGGGAAATAATATAAGGAACCTAAACATCAAAAAAAGAGAGAAGGGGTGAGGTGTTGGTTTTAACTGGACCATTGCAGTGATCCGGTTTCAATCACAGCTGGCCCTGCTGGAGCAGCACAGTGAGGGCACAGGCAAGTCCTGGCTGGGAGCAGAAACAAGCAGGTGAGGAGAGGAGGAGTGGAAAGGAGGGTGTGGAATACAAGGGGAGGCAGAACACCTAAAGCCTCGTTGCAAACCTACAGCCAAGTCAAGAAGCTCCTGCCACAGCTCGAAACCCCTGTCTTATGTGCTGAGCAAGCACAAAGTGAAATCAGCTGTTAATCCAAACAGCAAATGCATGGAATATGCATGAAGAGTAAACCATCAGGTGTGTACAGAAAAACTAATGGTAGTTTTAGGTCTTTTTCAAATGCCTTGGGGTTTTTCATTGAGAATGTAAGATTTATGCTGTGCAAGTTAAGACTGAACTCTAAACCAGTCCTTTAAAAGAGAGATGAAGAAGGAAGTACAACAAAAATCAAAGGATGTGGTGAAGTTCAGAGTTGAGAAGAACTGCAGAAGAAATTAACTTCTCCCACTCAAGGCTAAAACTAACCCCAGAGTACAAGATCAGACTGGTTCAACTAACCACAGGGTCAACAAAATCAGGCTTTTGGTAAGAGGCATAGATAATTCTCTGTCCAGAAATACCTATTTTCTGTATTCATCTTTATATTAGAGTTTAAAATACCAGCCTTGCCCCATGAGAAATGGAACTTTGGTGCTGATCTTGCACATGTTTAAGTTTGTTTTCAATATTATCTATATGTTTTTCTTTGAAGTAATACTTGTGACACCTTTTTTTTTTTTTTTTTTTAATTATAATTTCTGGTCTTTATTCCATGGCTAACATTTTATATAAAGTTCTTTTAAAACTGCTTTGAAGGTTATTGCAGCAGATCCTTCAAACTCCACCAATCTCTATCAGATTTGGGTGGGGGAAGAGGAAGGACCAGTATTTTTAGTGTTTCTGCAATAATCCCCTACCTTGACTCTGCAAAAGCCGGCATTTACAAGCACTTTTTTCTCACCCAGACTAGCCCTGTCTTCTGAAGCTTGTACTGGTGCAGGAGTGGCCATGACAGGCTATTTTCTTGCAAGGCTTCATATGCTTCAAAGGAGGAACACCAGGCATAAGACACTTTAACTCAGTTGATTTGCTTCCTATTGAATTTGTGACCACAAAAATTATCAAGGGGAAAACCCAACAAACCAAAATTTAATTTTTTTAAGAGCTATCAGCCAGATGTTGTGAAGACAAGAATTAGCTAAAATACATAACAACACCCATGAAAACTGGCCATGAAGTTCCTGAATCTCAGCTGGCCAGCAGCTGTCAGCCTCAGACAGCAGCTGCTGCCTTTCTAGCAAAAGACAGTGATTCCTCATGTCCTGGACTTCATGTTTCTTTCCAAAGCAGAAAAATATGACAGTCCACAGGATTGGATTGCCAATAACTACAGTTCACAGGGGGCTACTGTTAGTAGCTGTAAATTTAAAGAAAATAGAGAGGACATAAAGGTGCTCATGTTAAAACACTGAGTATGATCGTAGGGGTGCAACACAGCAACAGAATTCTGAGACTCAGAGGTTATATTCAAAATCAGATCGTGTCTTTCCTCTATTTAGATTGACAACTTCTCCTTTCTGCTCTAACAGTAACTCTTGTAAAGCATAAAAACCAATTGCACCCATGAAGAGCAGTGCAGTGTCACAAGGTACCACACATTAAAACAAATTGCCTTCTCCCAGGTGCTTTGGTCTGGAGCACCAGCTCTCTGAATAAACACCAGTCAGAAGGTGTATCCTAACTCCAGGCAGCTCAGGACCATCTCTCCCCAGTGCTTCAAACAAAATGCCAGCACCTCATGCTGAGGGCAGGGCTGAGAGCACCACTTTGCTGAAAAATATTTGCAGTTATTCCAAACAGACAAAGGTTTGGCATCTTTGGAGGTGTCCCAGCCCAGAGGCAGATTTTGAAAACAGCATTGATTTATGAAGGGACTCTGAGCCATGGACTTGTAACCAGCAATGGATTCAGGTTTACCAGCTGAAGCACAATTTTGCAGTGAGAATCCGGTCTAAGAAAATAAAATCACCAAACTATTTGTTAAAAAAACCATAATTATAGTTGTCACCTGCCCACATAATCAGTGAAACAAGCCCTTTGCTAAGAGTTTAGGAACAAGAATCATGAAAGAATGAACCAAGCAGTTCTAGTGTCCCCTCAAGGAATGAGCAACACAGAGGAGAGAGGAGCAAAGAGGGAGCAATCGCAGGCTCCCAGACCTTTCCCGATCCCCTCCGAGTGCCCATGTGCCAGCTGCTCTGTGCCACTGGAAACACACACTGCCGATCTCTCAGCTCAGAGGGAAGAGCAGGATTTCAGAGCAGGAGAGCACGGAGTCTGTCGTGTCCCTGAGGGGAAGATGAAGGCCCATTACACCCAGCATGATGTCAGCCACGCGCTTTCCAGGCAGCCACGACTGTGTCAGAGCAGCACAAAGCTCTGTGGGCCACGCAGGTGTTTGACTACAAGAGACACTTAAACAATTGATGCCCAAGGTCAGTGGCCCTGTTGTCACACAGTTGAGTACAAGGTACAACCCTCCTGTCCATCGCCTGACAGCACCATCTGCTAAAACCAACATTTTAAGATGCTTCATGTTCAGATCTGCATCTTGCAGATAAAGCAAGAGCATCTTTGAATCACTGATTGACTTGAAAGCCACTCAACAATTGCACAGTAAGGCGATCTTCAGTTTTAATGTGCCTTGGCACAGAAAATGAATACATGCATTATAAAAACAATTCGCTCATGAGGCATCCGTACTTATAGGAAGTGAAATACAACCATTTGTGTCCTACCATTTGTGCCAGGCCTATTGATAAACCTCCCCTGACAGGATGAAATAGTGCTCCTGTAAAGGCATCCTTAACCTAATACGCCTCTACAGCACTGGGCTGGACTAGGTTTGAAAAACAGCCTCTTATAATACACAGATGAATTTAGCACTTAAGAAGATTAATGGATTCATAAATAGCCTGGAAATCCAAACTCATTGAATTTAGTTCATGGAACAGGTCAAATAGGCATTTATCAAACCATCTGGCATTTTGATTCCCTGGGGAAACTGTGGTTGAGCTACAGATAACTGAGGAGCCATTGCATCAGGGAAGGCTTGGTTTTCCCTGTGCTCAGCTTTCCTCTTGAAATCTCTGGCACTAATTAGAAAGCAGTAGATCTTTTCGGACAAAAGTGTAGTTCTATATAGTCACTTACATTTTGAAGTGTTGTTGCTGAAAAACATAAGCACAGTCAGGGTCTAAGTGAAAGTATTTATGCTGCAATAAATAGCTTGCCATTTGCTCTAGGCCATGAAAGGACATCCATGTGCACCATTTGAGTAGCCTACAAAAAAAAATCACCAGAATTGTTCAAGGATCTCCAAAAAACCCCAAGGTTTGAGCAGTTAATTTATTTTTGTGAGTAAAATATCAAATTATTTTATTAATATGCTTTGATACATAAAACATCATTCTTTCTGGTTATATTAGCAGCTTTCATTGGAGATTTCAAAGATAAAAACACTTAAGATGCCGTCTAAAAGAAAATGATCAGTATGGAATAATATGACACACTACACAGTACATATTAGTGGTGGAAATACAAAATATTTCATAGGACCTGGTTGCATTCGTCTTCAGTATGCTCTGCCCCTGCTGCCATGCCATGAAACAATCTACAAATAAAAACAATGTATTCCTTGAAACAATGTATTCATTGAAAACCACATTGAAATCATATGAATTAGTAGGTTAAGTTTAAGTAGCTTTGCCTCAGAGAAGAATGTTTTGACAAACACGGGTCCATCTGGTCTTCCTGCACCACTGCCAGGAGAGTGGCGGGAGAATGGATCAAAATCCTGCCTGTGGTCAAGGCCAAAATACCGTGCCCATCCCAGACCTGCCTGGGGCAGGTGCCCTCCCGAGGTGCTTTCCTCCTTTTCATGAGGCCTAATGCTGCATCCCTGGATGTTACCCAGGATTGCCCTGCTCCCTTCTGTACCTGCTGGAGGAAATCAGGAATAGTTTCCCATCGTTCAGCAGCACCTGCCAGGGGTGTGGGTGTCTGTCAGGACATGAAGAGGGGCCCAGTTTTGCTGCCTCATCTTGCTCTCATGAAGCTGGGTCACCTGGAGTTGGCCCATGGAACAAACACCCCAAAGACAGACCCCTCTTCATTCCCAGAAGGGAACATCACACATCTCTAGGCAAAATTCAAACTTAGTGGTATTCATCTTCCTTTGAGTATCCAGGAGGCTCTGGGACACCCATAGGACAGGTTTACCACCCAGGACCCACATCCTATCAGCTCCCAGGGGAATCTGGAGCCAGATCCAACAAACTCAACCTGGAAGAATCTGGATCCCATTATGTATCAGAGGCCCACAGAAAAACTTTTCTCTGATGACTAAGTAGGTGCAGGGACTAAATGCTTAAGCAGTGCTCCTGCTCCATACAGCCCTTGGACTATTTGCACAGCAGAACAATCACTGTAAAAAGTGCTGGGAGGTACAAGGAAGAGGAGTCAGCCTCGATTCTGTCTTCCCCCATGCCAGAAGAAACCCCTTCAGTCTGTCCATCCAGCTGCGTGGCATTACTGTACACTTCGGTGGCATTTGCCACCTCTTCAGGAAGGCCCATCTGGAGCAAGAGTTTGGAGATAAGGCTGTTGAACTTGCTCTCTGTGGTAGACCAAGGCCCCTCGCTTGGGGTCGGCCCCTCAGATGTCATGTTCAGCTCCACAGGGTCGAGACAGTAACCTTCGGGAGACCTCTCGAAGAGCACGTCCATCAGGTCAATCCCAGCCACTGAGGAGGGGGAGGCACATGGAATATCCCTGACGAGCCTGTAGTTCTCCATCCACTCCTTGAGCCACTCGATGCGGCAGTCGCACTCCCAGGGGTTGCGGAAGAGGTACAGCCGCCCCAGGAAGTACACGGGCTCAAACACGGAGAAGGGCAGCGTCGTCAGGTTGTTGCTGTTCAAGTGCAGCACAACCAGGCTGGTGAGGTTCTCAAAAGCCCCTTCCTCGATGTAGCTGATCCTGTTGCGGTCCAGGTAGAGGAACTCCAGCTCCCCCAAGTCCCTGAACCAGGTGTTGGAAATGTTCCTGAGAAAATTCCCCCCCAGGTTGAGCATCTTCAGGCGCCTCAGGCCATCAAAGGAGTGTTCTGGAAGCTCACTGATCAAATTGTCATTCAGGTACAGGTACTCCATCCTCTGACAGCCCTGAAAAGCTCGCTCGTGGATGACATTTATCTTGTTGTCCTGCAGATTCAGGTATTTCAGCTTGGTCAGGCCCTGCAGGGAGTTGTAGGCCACTGCTTCGATCCTGTTTCTCTCCAGGTACACGTGGGTCAAGTTCTCCATGCCCCTGATGGCACCTGGGATCCTTCGGAAGTTGTTCTGGAAGCAGAATAGCTCCTGCAGAGCAGGCAGCTCGATGAAGATCCTGTCTGGGATGTTGAAGAGGTTGCAGTCAGCCAGGTCCAGCCTCACGAGGCGCCGGAGTGCGGTGAAGGTCCGAGTGTGGAGATAGCGAATGTACTCGTTGTGGGCCATCTTCAGCTCCATCAGGCTGGGCAGCCCCTTGAACGCCCCCGGAGTGATGAAGGAGATGTTGTTGTGGTTGAGCGACAGGGATTTGAGGGAAGGCAGCGTCCCGAAAGCCCTCTCGGACAGGAACTTGATGCTGTTTTTGTCCAGGTTGATGGAAGAGGCTTCGCAGGGGAACTCGCTGGGGATCTGCCCCAGCCCAGCGCGGTCGCAGAGCACAGAGCAGCTCCGCTCTGGTGTGCACACACAGCTGGGAGGGCAGGAGCGCACGCAGGGCCACACCCCATGGACCTGTGGGACCCAAAGGATCACTGCCGTCCCCACAGAGGAGAGGCGTGGCAGGAGAGAAAAGGATGCATCATTAGCAAATGAATTAGTCACAGCAGGAAAAAGAAATTACACTGTCGTTTCCTCCCCTCTAGCCAGGCTAATTGCCACCTGTGTACCAGTGCTGACTGAGGACCTCTTGTGTAAAATTCCTAAAAATCTTCTGCTGGGGTTTTTTTAAACCTGCTGAGAATATATGGCACCTAGAACATCATCTCCGATTAATTCCTCTCCTCAAGAGGGGGCTCACCTAGAATTCAGTATTTCTCAGTGTCTCTGTTGTGGTCTCTCTTTGGCCTGATGGGGACATGGTTTCACCAGGAAGCAGGCAGAGATGCTCTGAAGGCCAGCAGCTGTGGGTGGGTTACAGCATTCCTGGGTGTGGAAAAGGGGAGGGCAGTGTATGCGGAGTCTGGCAGTGGGCAGGGGAGATCAATTAGCTGCCCAAAGTGTGTCAAATTCTTACTTTTTGCTTCTTTCTTTCCTTTGTTCATTCAATCTAAGATTTCTCCACCAGAGCCATGAGCTGGTGTAGCACTGAAAGGGGAACTCTCAGCTCTCAAGGAGATGCAATGCAGTGTTTGAAAACTCATTCCCACTGTGTACTGGTACAATGGCATGAGTGAAAACAAACTAAGAGATATTGTTCCACTGCTGGCCTCATCATTGATGAGAAATTCTGCATCTCCAGCACAGTTTTTGCTGCTTTGCCAGTTCTCAAGACAGTCACTATAGTGCCTTATGTTTGATGGGAGCAGCCACTTTGTCTTTTATCAGCCTGACATGGGAGGTCTGTGGCTGTTGTTTCCTCCTAAGTTAGTCCCACACAGGTGGCTGAACAACAAGGAAGAGAAGAAAGTTCTTGGGGAGAAACGAGAGAAGAACAAAAGGAAGGGGAGACATCAGCCTCCACAGACAAGCTTTTTTGGGGAGAAAAAACATCCAGTCAATAAAACATCTGCATTTTTTTTTTTAATGCAAAATTTTTTTGGGCAGTGGGCAGTTTTTCCCTCTTTCAGAGTGGAAATTTAAGTTAGATATAGGAATGAAATTCTTTACTGTGAGGGTGGTGGCACAGGGTACCCAGAGAAGCTGTGGATGCCCCAACCCTGGCAGTGTTCAAGGCCAGGTTGGGTGAAGCTCTGAGGAGCCTGGGATAGTGGAAGGTGTCCCTGCCCATGGCAGGGGGCTTGGAATGAGATGATGTTTTAGGTCCCTTCCAGCACAACTCTTTCTCTGATTCCATGAAAATAAACTCATTGGAGAGGAAGAACTGAAGACAGTTTTTTTAATTGCTCTCCCAGACACATCCTACCTTCTCCTCAGCAAAATGAGAAGCCACATCAGCAATCTCCATGTACTCACTAGCAGGAAATGGTGCCATTGCTGCTGACTGGTTTTCTGCTTTTTTTATTAGCTCCCACACAAACATAATCCTTTTTTTCTTTTTTTTTGAGCAAAACATGAGATACCAACAGCTTTACCAACAGACACCTCTATTACGGTACTCCTGGGATCAGGGGGGTTTCCTCCACATTCCTGCTGAGTGTCCAGAGGGGGAATCTCCCAGCAGCTGGGCTGCCTCTCCCTGTGGTTTCCAGCACAGTGATTGCCCACTACAGCTGTATTCCCATGGGCATTTTTAATAAGAGAGACTTCTGAGGTGATATGCCAGGAAGCATCAGCTTCAGCAAGCATCAAGCTTTTATTTTTGCAGTCCTCAAGGCTTTAATGTACAGGACAGTTTGAGCTGCAGTTGCCCTGCTTTTCCTCCATCCTTTCAAAAGGCAACATGCAAGGGACTGTATTTAGGAGTTTGCACTGCCTGGGTAAAGCAGACTTGCAAAACCAGTTGTTGGGCAAGTCCCCACTGAAGGGCATCAACCCAGGAGCTGCCCAGCCTGGGTCTGTTCAAACCATCCAGGTTATTGTAGAAGAGGTATTTAGATACATGGAGAGACCACCACAAAAGGATGAGCTGTGGCCTCTTCATCAAAATTCAGGTCCCATCATGCCTGGGCACACTATTGTGACTGGAGAATTAGCAAAACAGCATCATTTCAAGGATAAATGATAGTGAAGGACTCTGGGAGGTGGAAAGGATTTTAGGCAGGTTGTCATTTTGTTTGTCTGCTCTTCCCCTTTTTCCCATGCTTTTATCTAACAGCCACAGCTAAAGGAAAGTCCCCTTCAGGCCCCCTGACAACAGCTGGAGTCTAAGGACAAGAAGGGGAACAATATGCTGGTCTCAGATTGCTCTTTCTTTGTGCAGCCTGCCCAGGGGCTGCCTCATTTTCTGCCCTCTGCACCAGTCCACCCTCTGCGTGCCAACAGGGGCATATGTTGTTTTTGTTAGGCAGTTACATAAACTGAGGGCCAGACAGATTAAGGATTTGCCTGTTCCCAAATGTCTGGCCGCAGGTGGTTGTCTGGAAAATGAGAGATGCAAGTGTTGCTGCTGGTAGGGAGCCTTTTATGGGTTCAGGGTGACATCCAGAGGGGTATTTGTGCACAGGCTGTCCTATAGGTGAGGCTGCCCTGAGCAAGCTCCATGTTTAGCTCCAGCTGCCCCAAGCTCGGTGACATCCCTGGCCTTCAGAGCAGACCTCCACCCACTGCTGTGCATACAGCGGGCACTGTAGGAATGATCCTGCTGATAACCAAATCCCCTCCTTCCCCTCCCTGCTTCTTCTCTAATCACACAACAAAGGAAATGTCTGCACCCAAGCCATATCCAGCCTGTTTTTCCTTATACACAATTGCTAAATCTGGGTCTTCTGCTCGTGGCATTTCATAGCAGACTTCTAAGATCTCTGTTTACCAGTGTATTTTTTCACTGTGCAAGACATGGAAAGCAAGTACGTGAGGACCATCCAAGGAGAAAATACCCCCCAGCAACAGGAGCTCAGAGAAGCCCCTCAGCAATGCAACCTTTGTGCAATACCTCTTCCTTCTCCTGGAAAGGAAGTTGGAAAAATCCTCCACCTGAACTCTACCGAACCCTCGGGAGAGCTGTTGCTCAGGGCAAAAGAGATCAGCTCTCCCATGTTGGCCAGATCTCCTCTGATCAACGTAGCCTGAAACATTCCCATCTTTCCCACCTTACTTCTTCCCCTTCCCTGAAAAAGGATGCTCACAGACAGGGCAGCAGCTGAAAGATTTCTGCTACCCATTGACACAGAGGGTGCTCAAATGAGACGTGTTTGAGAAAAAGGGTGAAATACAGCAAAAATATTTGTGACATTAAGGAATAAAAAACATTTCCTCCCACAGATGATATGTTTTGCTCTTTTAAATACGACAGTAACTCAGTATTTGGAAGAAAGAGTGAGAGACCAAAGGAAAATAAACAAAAAAGAAAAGTTGCAGAGTCTTAAGAAGGGTAAAGAGACAATGATTGCAATAATTGAGTATTTAACCACCACCTTTCCAAATGACCTGTCTAATCCACTACTGGATAGTGCAGAGTAAGTGCATACTCACCATTTAGAATGATGGCAAACATAACCTTGATTATTCTCTAGTGGCATTTCAGGTCTGGCAAGCAAACTTGAGGGATCTAAAAGCACACAGGAAGAACAGGGACAGGTTTCATCCTCTCTCATTTCCCTGCATCATTTTTCCACAAAAAGCTCTACATTTAGAAAGGAAAATGAAGGAAAACGCTCTTCTCTCACACGCTTTCAAACTGAAGACATCCACAGCACCCTCCTGGTGAGAATCTTTCTTCCATCACTGACCTTCTCAGGGAATCCTGCAGCTTTGTGCCACTGCTTTTCAGGAGCTCATCCTCATCCTTCCCACGAGCTGTGCCCAGGGCAGGTTCCTGTCATCTGAGGTGGGAAAGGATCACCAACAGTAAGAGACTGGCTCTATCCCCAGGAAATAGATGCTGGTACAGAGGAGTGTAACCAGCCTAGCATCAAATAGTGGAAACCAAAATTCCCAACAGAAATCATCCGGATGTGTTGCTCACCTGGCCAGGCAGTGGCTGTGTCCTCCCGCCTGCTCCTGAGGCTGCCCTTAGCCACGCGAGTCAGTCTCTGAAAAGTTGGCATTTTTTTCTCACAAGCTATCATTTAATGGCAGGAAAATCCTCTGTATCAGAGGAGGATTAGTGGAGATGGAAGAATGTGTCTGTCCTCTAAAGCTCCCAAAGCAGAACAGGGATTGCAGATGAACCAAACGGATGCTTTCTCCCCTCTGCCAACCTGCTCTCCCCCCACTATTAAAAAAAAAATACAGTCCAGAATTGGACTGCTGCCACTCAAACAGCATTGCTGAAAGTCATTACTCCACTCCCCATTATGTAATGGCAGAAGAGGTAGGAGAGTGCTGCCTAAATGGAATTAAATTTGGGGGCGATCACAGGCTTATGGCTTGCCTGCACTGAGCTCTCCAAACAGACACAGCTTGAGACTCTCATCCCCTATGCACATCCTCCCAGCCCCAGTGTGGCTCACACACTACTAACAGGATGCCAGTGTGCTTTGCTTCACTAGGAATTGCTCCTGAAGGACAAGGAGGCACCAACAGCACTGGGAAAAGTGTCAGCAAACACAGGGAGCTTGCACAGTGTATATGGCCTTGATACTAATAAATTCTGGCCTGTCTATGAGTGTGTTTTGCCTGTGATGCAGCAGCTGGTGCATGGAAATCATAAGGACAGCGTCTGTATGTGGTGATGTTTTAGCATTCAGGATGTGAATTGGGGTTTAAAGCCTTTTCTGACAGAATGATGATGGTTTCTTTGGAGAGTGGGGGTTGAATAAGTGAGTTATCTCAGCCTCCCATGCCTTAGGTAATTGCATTCACCACGTTAGAGGGAAAAATAGCTCCACTCTTTATTTCCAAGTGAATTATTCTGCTTTTTCTTTTTTCCCCCCCGGGAAATGGAATACCTGATGAATTTATGCTTGATACAGCAAGAAAGATTCAGCTGGGAACCAGCCTGCTGCTGCACAGCTCTTCCTGCAAATTAAAGCACCCAGCTATATCAGGTTTATTTTGGTTTGGCTTTCCCTCAGTCTTAAGGCATCTAGCTGGCACCTCAGGAAATTTCTCTGTCCCAACAGTGTGTAAGCAGGCTGAGCTGGGGGCAGGCTGGAGGGCAGGGAGTGACCCATATTGCACAGATTTTAGCTGAAGGATGCTTTCCCCACCACACTGCTGTAAACCCTCCAGCTTTGTACTTCGGTGCTTTGCACTGCGCTGTTTTGCAGAGGAGGAAGGAGAGTTGCAAAGCCACAGATGGGCACGTTGCAGCCTCCACCACAGAGCTGAAGCTGCTGGGGACCTTGTGGTGACAGAACCAGCACCAGCTGGGTCCTCGACAGTGCTGGGGAAGCTGATATTTCCCCTGGAAGCCCTGGTTCCCGTGGGAATACCAGGAAGCCACAACCTACCTGATCACAGAAAGCAGATCACTGGCCTTTCAGCCCTGAAGAAACTGAGAGGGGAGGAGGTGAAGTGCTATTCCCACTTCTTTCTTCCCCAGTATTTGCAAGACCCTTATCAGGGGTACCAGGACTCATGTCTCTGCCCAGGTGCACACGTGGCTGTCAGCAAGGTGGGAGGCAGTGGGCGAGGAGGGTGTGTGGGACTTGGGGACAAACTGGTGTGTGACCAGCTGGCAGCTCCCCAGGGATCAGACCTGCAGCTCGGTTTACACGGCAGCACTAAATCTGCTCGCAGGGAACGAGGAGGGGCTGATCTGCACCAGGGCACCACATTTCTGAGAGACTTTGGGGCTTCCTGTGCCTCGCTGCTGTTCTTCCATGTGCACATATAAGGGCTGGTGGGATGGGACATGAAGGACCACTGAGCCTCGGGAAGTGTTTTTGTGATCAGCAGAACCACCTCCCTCAGAGGGGCAGCTTGCAGGACCGGCAAAACACATTCCCAAAGAAGGGCACTGGGAGCCTCTGCTGTGCACAGCGGGTGGCTGGGGGCTGGTGGGTCGGGGAATGGTGGGTTTGGTAAACCGCGAGCTGAGAGCACCTCAGCAGCCACTTTTGGGGGCAGGGGGCAGTGGCAGTAGATGCCTACTGCGGAATCAGCAGCCACGGTGCGGATGGGGCAATGCTGCCGAAGCCGGCTGCGGCAGGAGCTGGAGGAAGGCTGGCAGGGAACACCTCTCGGAGAGCTGCTGCAGCAGGCAGTCTCACCAGAGACCAGCACAGACAGTATTTGTTCCTGCAGGAGCTTCTGACAGCAGCTGTACCAGCAGCACCCACCTCACACACACAGCTCAGTGACTGCAGCCAGCCCAGCCCCACTCTGGATTTTCTGCTATGGCTGGAGGTAAAACAGGGCGAAGAGCCCTTGTCCAGCCCCATCATGAGCCTTCCCACTCACAGCCCCACCAGCCACGCTGTGCTGGCACACCCGGAGCTCCTGCCTGACCAGCAGCACTGTATTTCTCTGCACCATCCATGGGCAGGAGCCTTGCTCCAGCCCCCAGCACAGAGAAGATATGGACATCTCAGCATATGCTGGGGGGAGGCTGGGGAGCTGGGAGTGGGAGGCAACTGAGGTCCCAATTTCTAGGAAAGTCGGGGAGCATCACTCTGTGAGTGGCTTTAGCAGACCACTGCAAGTGCACCAAGCAGAGCACCCAGTGCCCTCATGAACCTCTGGCAACTCCTGATTCATTTCCTGATAACCCCTGGCCCTGAAAGGGCATGACCATGTCAGAAGGAGGCCTGAAAAGGAGAAGTTTCTAGCTGTCTTAGGTAAGAAAACTTAAATACCAGAGTGTACATAAAGGACACCAGCATTTATTCTCTAAAGAAACAAACGGGCTCTAAACCATACCTCAGCATTATTTAGAGCATGACTCACAGTGGTTAATGCTGAGGGCTGAGCACACTAGAGATGCTTGGTGTTGGGAAGCTGCTGTGGCTGTCAGGCTGGAAGTAGAAGCTACAGAACATACTACTGAAGCTCTGTGCTGCTAAATGTTTTGCCACCAAGAGCTTCTCCTCATGATCTATCCTGCTCTTTTTAATCTCTGGGAACTCAGAGAAGTCAGAGGTCAACACAAGACCAGAAAGCAGCAGAGTTTTCAGCTGCCACTGAAAAAAAAATGAATAGATGTTTATGTCTGATCTTCCACCAAAAGAATTTGGAGCATTGAGTCCTGATTGAAGGAACCCACTCTGCTCCAGAGGTGTGTGCTGTGGGGACATAAACCTTGGCACAGCTTCGCCAGCTGGCAGTGAGGACAAGTCTGCCTTGCTGGGCAATCCTGTGCAGACTCAGTGCAAAGGTTGCTTCTAAAAGCCCATTTCTTCATGGCCAGGGGCATTTCATGTGATAGTGACTTAAGGATCTGTAGGTAGCTCCTATCTCGAATATACACTGATATGATTTAAAATTATCACTGGGGACTGCTTCTTGCAGATTAAAATATTCCTGTTATTTTCCAAGTTTGTCCAAGAACAGCTGGTGGGACTCATTTCACCCAACTGAAGGTAAGAGGTCTCATCTCACCCTCTTTAGCCCCTTGCCTGTGGGCACCACCGTGGCCCTCAGCAGGGCTCAATTTCTCTGACAGAGGATGGCAAGACAGCCAAGGACGTGCTGCTTTGATTACACCAGTGCTGGATTAGCTGGAACACAAACATTGCACATCCAGATGCTTTCAGCCAAGTGCTGCCTTCCTCAGAGCAGTGAAGGGGCAGAGCTGCTGGCCTGACTCTGGTGGCTGAACATCTTCACTCCCCTGGTTTTTATCTCTATCAGCTGCTTGCACTCATGGGACCAGTGCTGGGGGTGAGGTCCCTGTGCCAGAGAGCTCCTCTGCCTTTCCCAGGCTTTGGTTTCCTGAGCTCCTGTAACAGCAGTCACAGCTCGGTGCATACTTGCCCTCTTCTCACAGCCACAGCTGTGTCACACATCTGAGCCTTTCCTGTGCACATAATCACCAGGGTGACCTTTCAAGGAGCTGCCTCAGCATTTCCCAGCAGAGCTCCTGTTGTCAGTGTGGGCCGTGTGACCATGTTGCACACAGGATGGTCAGACACAGCCCCAGCTGGCGTGAGTTTGTGGCAGGGAGGGTTTGTCCTGTGGTAGGATTACAGCACTGTGAGCAGACACGATGGACTGGTGTGGCCGTGCTGGGGTTTGCAGCTGCAGCACAGCCTGTGCCGCCACCAGAAATAGCACTTGGTACACGCGTGATGTGGCTGCTCACAGGAGATGCAGAAGCAGCTGAGGAGCCAACCAGGACTTCAAGAGCAAGGAGTTAAAGAGCTTTCCCTTGCTCAGAAGAGAGGACAGCTTTCCCTCTGCAGGCAGGGGTTTCATTTTTGTGTAGACTGAGGCCACCAAATTTGCTCAGGCATTAAGTTCCAGAGCTCCCTCATAGCTGGCCCAGCCCCCTCTGGCTTCTGAGCTATGTCCTTGTGAGTCTGCCTTCTCCTGGTCTCACCCCTGGAAAAGACCAACACCACTTCAAGACACCCCTTGGACAGAAGAGTTGCTGTGGTGCTCCCCACAATGTCCTCCCTGTGTAGCCTCAACAAGGAGGGCCTCAAGCTCACACCAGCCCTATTCACCCTCCACCTGAGCCATGTCCCTGCTGCACACATGTGGGCTGCCATCACAGAGTGGTCTGTCTGGGGACAGGTCCCTGATGGACCCCTGACTGTGGACTGAGAGCATGTCATGATACCCAAACCCAGGCCAAGGGCACAGCAGCTGGCAGCTGCCTCACAGCAACCTGCCTGCAGGAGTAATCCTGCAGGAGGATTCTTCACCACCGGCTCTGTGAATGAGACAAGGCAGCCAGGAGCAGCACTTGGCATGAAATAGCCACCAAAAAGCCACTTACCCACGGGGAAAGTAATGAATTACAGCCAATAAAACAGCAGGAAGAGGAGAGGGTCAAGCTGGGCACCAGATCTCAGCCCCAGCCCAGGTGCTGCCTGACGGCCAAGCCGTGCTGCAGGAGCAGGCCCAGGAGCCTGCAGCTGCAGCAGGAGCATCTTCTGAAAGGGAACAGCACACTCTAGGGTAGGCAGCCTGAAGCAGATGCAGTGCACAGCAAACCACGAGCGAGTGCATTCATCTGTCAGCCCAAACTTCTGCCAACAGCCCAGTGAGACATCACACAGACCCCACACAGAGAGGACAAGGAGTCCTGAGGATGGAGTGTAGCTCCATCAAGGTGAAATCCTCCCACTGCCTGGCAAGGGCGGGACAGAGATCCTCTTCAAATCTCTCCAGACCACTGGATTTTACATCAGCTCACAAGGTCTCTTCCAGCCCGTCCTGTAGACGTGGTTTCATGTCTCTCTCACGCCAATCAAACAGTAACATTTCCAGCGAGAAAGGAACAGTGTGGGCTGCTCTGCAGTGAGGGGCTGGGCGTTTGCCATGGAAGCAAGTTCCTGCTTCCCACTGCAGTACATGTGTATGGATGCAGTGCTGAAAAGCAACATCATTTAGGCTACTGGCTAACTCTCCACAATACCCAGAGCAGTCCTGGGGAAGGGAAGGGAAGCTGGGCTCAGATCTGCATGAATTAAAACTGAAGAGGGACTTGAACCCATGTTTCCCGCATCCACTCTGTGACTCTTGGCCTTGACTAAAACTGGCCAGCCACACTCAGGGTTCTCTGTTCAGGGAAAAACTGCTGCTGGTGAAGCCTGAACAGGGCTGCATCAGCTTCCTCTGCAGGAAGTGAGGGGAGCCCTGCCCTCCTTCCTGCCTTTGAGCAGCCCTCATATGCAGCAGGGCATCGCCTGTGTCCGGTGTGCGTCCGAGGAGTAGCCACTGCTCCCATGTCACACAGCAGATGGGGAAAGTCAAGGCTGGCAGCACCTGGACCAGCCAGCTTGCCCTCCCTGCTGAAGATGGCACCCAAAGGTGCCAGTGGGCATGGGCATGCACAGCCAGGGAGCTCTGGAAAGGTGTGGGTTCATGCCACATTTTCCCGGAGCTGGGGAGCTGCTCTGCTCTGCTCCAGTCCATCTGTGGGGGCATTTCTATCCTGTGTAATTGTGGCAGGATGATTCTCCCCCAACCCCCCTCATGCTTTGACCTGGAATGTGGTAAAGAAACTCAGTTGGCAATGTCCTATTTGCAAATCTATCAGGGTGGATTGAGAGGGGAGCTCTGTGTTGTTCTGGTGTTGAATTATGCTAAAAATCAGTCTGGCACACCAACCCTGAATCAACATCCTGACAGTGAGGTAAAGCTTTGGCAGATAAGCTGCTAAACTGGCCTGGAGGCATATGACTGACAGTCAATCCCTTTACACTCAAAATCCAGCCCACTTTCCATACAGTAGGTTCTTCTGAGATACCCCTTCCTGGAGTCTGTGTGGAGATTCTCCCTTGAGTGAGGATGCCCCTTAAGGTTGCTCTTCAAGGTTAAGAGAAAGAGACCTGCCCACTCTGACTGTTGGTATGGTGAGTTATATCATTCTCTACTTAATAACTGTTTCTTTTTGCTAGCTTTAATATAATCACTTTAATTTAGTGCACTATATTATACTATACACTACTAGTAGTTTCAGCTTTTATACTGTGTAGTAAATAATTCTGGTTAAGATCTTTTGTCTAATCATTTGTCATAATAGGTAATTTCTTTTATATAAATACATCTGATTTGCCATCTTTAAATCCTGCAGGTCAGTTACTTGAACTGTTGACAGTCTGAGGCTAAGACTGGATCCAGCCACCCCCAGGTTTCTCTCTGAGAAGTTTAAAAAGCAAGGGGGTCCTCTCTTCACCTCGTGACTCACCGGCAGGGTTTCTCTAGCAAATTTTGTCTGAAGCTCACGCTCCCACCCGGGACAGTAACAGGGAGCTGCTTGTGTCCTGCTGAAGTCCTCATGCCATGCTTTCCACAGGCTGCTGCCCAAGGCAGTGACTCCCTGCAACTCCTTGTGATGTAATGGCAAGCCTGCAGAGTGCACACAGGAAGGCAAGGATGTGGCAGTGAGTTCTGCTTGATTCCCCCTTAGTGCTCATGAGTCCATTCATCCTGATGAAGCTGCTCCACAGCCACGTACAGGCAATGCACAATGAACTTACACACAGCTCTGCAAACACCTCTTGAAGCAGCCTTTCTGCACTGAAGGCGTAACAGGCCATATGTTATCCAAGCCAACAGCCCTCCCAAGACTCACCAGACACTTTATTTACCTCCTGGTAATTCATCTCTCCCTCCTCCAGGACAGAATCTGTGCCACCCCCCCACTGTATAGAGTCAATGTATGGGGTAGGTTCATCACTTACCTGTCTCTGCTTAACTGAGGCATTTATGTCAGGATCCTGCTCTGTAGCCAGGTCAGATATTTGGGAGAATGAACCAGAAGCCCTGGGACTCTTGGATGAAGGGACCTGGGGGGCTATAGCTGGATTGCAATATGATATTTTCTCCATCTGTCATGGCACTTTCCCCAGCCTGACTAACACTTTTTTCTGCAAAGAAACAAGGAGCACTGCAAAATGCCAAGCAAACATAATTACCTGGTATAGATCTAAAATAGAATTTTGTTGTCTGCCAAAGGTACTGGCAGGCAGGAGAGGAGGAAAGTATCACATCAGGAATAAACTTCAATACCACAATAACCAGCACATTAAACTGGAGTTTAGAGCAGCATACACTCACAGATGATCTGGAAGATTTGTTAAACGAACTTATAATGCCTTACTGAGTATGCACTGGCCATGCATTCTGTGAATATATCAAGCCCAGATGTGAAACACATCATTGCTCCAGGGCACACCAGAGTGGGATGGAGCAGTCGCTGGCGTCAGGAGCTGCCCTGGGGTCAGGAGCTGTGGCCATCGGGAGCCATCTGCCACCTCCACAAGGTCCATCTGCAAGGGGTTTAGATCCTCCAGCTCAGTAGTGCAGCTACTCAAACATACCACACCTGATGTATGCGGAGTTCTTGCACGGGTCTAAGATGATCAAAGCTAGCGGAGCTTGGGGGTGGGAGGGGAACAGCCACTGCAAGAGATAAGCTCACATTTACACCCACATATTCTGCTTCCCACTCGTTCCCTGCCTGTGCTTTTATGGGCTGCTGACACCTCCTCCATACCAACCCTGGGCATCGCCAAAAAAAGCCCCCACAGCCATGACATGGCAAAGACAGCAGATCCCCCACACTGGGGTGTATTTATGGATCGCAGAAGTACAGCACTTCTGCTCAGGAAAAAGGCTCTGTTTCCTGCCAGCTGCAGAAGACCTCATTAGCTGAGAGAGAAGGAGTTCAGCACCTTTTTCTGAGACATCGAATTGATGGTGGCAGAGGATGCAGCTCCTCTGCAGCAGGGCAAGTACTCCACTCCTGGATAGGATCAGCGCTGTGTCCCAAACCTAGCAACTGGCAATGGAAGAGAAAGCTCCACTCCTGCTGATGCCATGAAGATTTTTGCCTTTTCTTTTATACCCCTGTTATACCTTTGACAGCTTCTGTATTCCTAGTGCTTTTTGCCTACATTCTTGGACTTGTTTGTCAAGCTAAGAGACTAAACATTTTGGAAGCTTCGTAGCTAGGGATCAGTGTGCCCCAGACCCCAAGGACCTCTCCAGAACACATTCTGTAAACCAAGATAGAACCATCCAGGGGAAGGTTCCTTGGGGAGGGGGGGGCTCACTTGAACCCCTCATTGGGGTATCTTTGATAGATATGCTAATTAGTAAAACCTATAATGTTATACCCAATGTTGGGGGGTGAGGAAGAAGAGAGACACAGAGACACAGGGAAAGAGTCGGTGGGGTACGTCTTGATGCATATGACCTGGACGTGAACACCTAAGGATCCTTAAAAATAAATACCAAGGTAAAATCCCTTTTCCCCTTCTAACCGTGTATGCCTCTTGATTTTAAGACCAGGAAAAGGCATCACTGCGAGCTTGATAGCAGCAGCACTGCAGCCTGCTCATCCCTTAACCATTTCTGGGTTGTATCCAGGGATGCAGGTTGTGTTGGGCTGCAGGCAGGTGGGGGAAACCCTCTGTGCTCTTGTCAGAGAAGCTGTGCCACAACAGCTGGGCTTTAGCCACGAGTGTGTTGCAACAAGCTGCTGGAGCTACCGTGCCCAATTTGAGTTAGAGGGTATAAAGTATCTGCCCTCCTTGTATGGTGGGAAACAACAAATAAATGAGGGGGCAAACGACACGTGTGGGAAATGCGATGGAGGGCCAGACATTCAGCATTAAAAATAAATCACACCGGGGCTCTGCAACATACCACAGCCCTCAAAAAACCTGTCTTCCACCCAGAATTTCTCACTATGGTTACTATTTCCCTTTTATTTCAGCAGCACTTTCACACTTCTCTGGCACTTCCTGGGCTGTGCAGGGGAGACACGTTTGGTACATGAGAGTGTGGGAGGGGGAAGGAGGAGCTCAGCCACATAGGGCAGCACCTCTGGGGCATCCAAAACATCCTGTCCCTCCTTGGCATTCTGAGTATTCACAGCAGCCACTCAGGTGCACTTGGTGACAGCCTCTACAGTCTCTCTCTCACCAGAGCAATGGACTCACCAGTGTCACAGAAATGCTTCGCTTTGATAGGGAAACCTCACTGCTTGGGGCTGCAATTGGTGCAGTTTAAAATTCGTAAAAAAAGAGCAGACTGTGGAAGCAATGAATGAAAGCACCGAGCTGGGACGCTCTCAGACTATTATCTGGGGTAGATGCTCAGTGGGTGCCTTGACAGAGCATCCCGTCGAGTCTGGGGAATCCTACCGGTGCTACAAGCTGGCTGTGTATTGCTTGAGAGTCCCCAGCTGAAGGGCTACAGCATCAGCCTCAGCTCAGGCTGTGGAGAAGAGGAGCACACACAGGGCCCTCACAACTCGGTGGGCAGCAGCATCCCCTGGGGAACAGGAGGAGCAGCCAGGGTACTGACACGGTACAGAGAGGTTGGCTTGTGCCAGCAAAGCCCAGATCTGGACACACCTTGCCTGAGACCCACCCCTGCAGCTCTGGGGCTGTGCCAAGCAGCAGCACCTGTGTTTGGGTGGTTCTGTTCACACTTGAGAGACCTAAAGAGGATTAAGTGTATGCCAGGGAATGTCAGCAGCACGGATGCAGAAACACTGCTGAGACTCTGGGCCTGAATGTTTGATCAGAAGTGTTTTGTGAGACCTAGGCAGCACCTGAAGGAGATCTAAACATTTTATTTATTCAAGCCTGGAACCTGCCTATCACCTTTCCATGACAAAGTCTGCTGGGTGTTTGCCTTTCGTCCATCGTGCCTGTGCATGACCAACCAGCCCAGTCCAAGCAGGCTCCGTCAGGTGTCGCTGGGACACTGCTCACAGCCCTGATTTCCTGCAGGGAGCCCAGCCCTGCAGACTCCCCAGCAGGTGCTCTGAGCTCTGTCCCACGCCAGCCTGAACCGAGCCTTTCCACCACTGCCCTGGGAGCATGCAAGGACAAACTGTGCAGCACAGCAAACCCTTAACATCAGCGATGTCCACCACAGGATGGACAACCAGCAGCTTTTCCAGTGCTTGCCTCATGAGCCGCAGCCCCCAAGAGCAGCAGCCCCAAGCTTCAGGAGAGCCAAACCCACCCCACCACCTCCCCTAAAGAAGTGCCCCACCAACAGAAGCTATGGGCCAGCACAGATCAAAAGGGGACTATCCCCCCCTCCTGTTGAAACCATGACACTGTGCAGCAAAATGAATAAATAATGCCAGCAGCTTCTGGCAGAAACACAAAGTGAAAGAGGAGATGGGATTTGCAAACACTTCCGGGGGGGCTGGGGGGGAAGCATCGCCTTCTGTTTCCTGGGCAGCTTCTGCACTTTGCACTGAACAAATCTGTAGATAAAATACAGCAGCAGCCTCAGGAGCAGAGACCAGACCCCAAAAAAATTCCCCCATCCACCGTGAAAGCCCTCGCACGTGGCCCTCACGTTGCAGCTCCTCTGGAGGCCACTGCCCCTGGCTCCGTGCCCCACACTCAGGCAGATAAAAAATCAACGCTCAGCGACTTCGGGCACCAGCAGAGCTGAAGCTGCAAAGGTCACAGTCTTGCACTGTAGTTATTTTTGGGGTGGGTTTTTCGTCTTTTGTCTCTCCCAGGCACATGCAAAGTCCCCAGCAGAAGTGGGGAGGGAACCATCTCTCCAGGAGGTCCCGTGGGCATTGTCAGACCCCTGCCTTAGCCTGTGTTCCACACATAAAAGGGGAAATATTAACATTAACAGAAACACAAATCAAAAGGCTCAGGTGTCTGCTTTTGATCAAATCTGACATAAGGCAAGAAAGCTTAACTAGGGCCTAGGAGAGCACTAATTATCAGATAGAAAATTAACAGGTAATTTGTCTCTGAAGTGAGCTAATAATTTCTAGGGGAGGAATTAATTAAATGGGGGAATTAAATCACCAAGAATTTGTGGGGTGACCACTTCTGATGGGATTCAGTTAATGAGATATCTGATAATCATGTCAGGCTTCATTTTCTTGTCCTCTGGACAGAAGGGGAGAGACAGAGAGCAGGAGATTACTGCAGTGCTCCCTCTCCCAGGCTGCAGAGATGCTTGCAGCTTGATGAGCCTCACCCTTTTGTCTGACAAAACCTGAGCAACCAAAAAGCAAAAGTCAAAAGCAGACCACTAGCAAAACACTGCTTAAAAAAAAATATTTTAAAAATTAGTAGGTGAGAGAGAAGGAAGTCTGCTTTACAGAAATGGCTCTCAGGAGCACGACGCACCCTCGTGCACAAGCTTGGTGCAAACCAGCAACACAGTGAACTGGAGTCAAAGTCCAGTGCCAGCGCCCTCCAGCAAAGAGGGGGGTGAAAGGTGAGTGTCCTGCCCTTGGGAACAAGAAAACAAACTCTTTTGCTTTGGATTTCAGCTAAGCCCAAGCTGTTCCTTGGTCCTGAGCAATGGATGGGAGGTTGAGGCTCCTCCACAGCTGCCAAGATGCCCATGGGTGCGGGCTTACAACCTCACTGCTGTCTAATTAGCCAGAGCAGTGTTTATGTCAGTGTCATACTTTTAATGACAGCTCTGTGCCAGCTGCAGGAAGAGAAATGATCTCCAGCCTTGCAGAAAGGCAGAGCCGCATGGGCAGACACCACCTGATCTCTCACAAAGCCTGCCAGCACAAAAATAACTTCTCAGAAACACTCGAACACATCTGAACAAGCAGAGTGAGCCAGTATCGGATCAGCACTTTGTATCACAGGGCTGCAGCACTTGTGATCCAGCCTCCAGAGCCCTAAATTTGGATTTGCTTGGATTTGCTGCATTCTTCAGACCTGTGTCTGAGCTCACCTACTTTCAGTTCTGCCAACTCCTTGCAGCATTACGTGCCAAATTCTCTAACCACCCTCCTGGATGGAAAAACACAAGCATTTACACTTCAGGGCAGTGACTAATTTGTGGCACCTATAATGGGTGAGGCTCAGCAAGTGAAATAATATGGTGAGAGATCCATGTGGAACCAAGCAGGGAAGTTACATTATCCACGTCATAGACAGGCTGTGTTTTTCCACATGTGGGCAGAGGTCAGTGGAGGCAAACTGAAAGCAAACGGAATTCACTGCTGCTGATTTGTAAAATGATTCTCCAAGTATTAGGATTTTCCCTGATACTGCATATACTTGCTGCATTAACACAAACTGATAGCTCTGAGATATCTTGCAGTATATGCCTGAATAACAAAAACAACAACAAAAACAATAATAATAATAATAATAAAGCAAAACATGAAATCTGTCAGTGCCCACTAGCCAGTTCACATTACAGAACAAAATATTCCCTCCTGGAACATGCTGGGTCTTATGCAGATTCAACTTCTCTGGGTGACGCAAATGCTGTAAGAACAACTCTGAGTCATAGAATAAAATCACATAATTCCCCAAAGCCAAATAAGGACAGAATTCAGCCCACACAGCTCTGACTTCCCATTTTCTTGGTAGTAGCAATTTTGTTTACCTTCCCTTGTAAATGATACCGTTTCCTTGCTCTCACAGAAAATCTTGCATTTCTTTTCACTAAAGCCCGTAGTTGGTGTAAATACTGGTATTGTAAAAAAATAAAGTAACATCCCAGCATCTGCAAGGCCTAGTGTAAAAAGCCTGTTATGTGCTCTCTGGGACTGGCTTTGCTAATTGGTATGAAGTCTTTATGAGGAACTTGGAAGGCATTCTCCTAGGCTGCCTGTAGTTTTATTTTGATATATTTTTCACCAAGAGTTCGTTTACAGCCCATTAGAGCCAGGCTTGGGTATTTTACAAATGTAATACAGCAGCACACAAAGAGCACTTAATGCCTTAAGTCTTCAGAAGGCTTTTTAATTTTGTACCACAACTGAATTGTTTCACCACCAGATTTCTCATGCACCACAGTGGGTAAGGCCTTGTGCAAACAGCTTTGTGGCACGTAAATAAAGCTTCCAGACCTGATCTGTGCATGGTATAAAGCACCATCACTCTGCTCTTGTCATTTTGCATCAGCAGCTGCTGAGTTTTCCACTTTGAAACCTTAGGGACGTTTTATTAATAGGGTGGGAGGAGTTGCATGCAATAAATGGGATGTGATGTATTTGCAGTACATGCAAGCATATTGCTTTATTTATTTTCCTTCTCCATGGCTTAGCAGCACCTGAGCTGAGCTGTGCTGGAAATACAGGGTGCAATGTTCACGTGGCAATCCACCACAAGCTTGATCTAACTGCACACAGCAAGTGAGACCCTCTTGTGTCCTTTCTAGTTACTAACTACTCTCTTTAGGGTCCAGTTCAGAAGGCAGTGACACAGCCCTGGCTCTGCATTTTGCAAAGCAAAAGCCTTTTTGAGCAGGTGAGAATGCAGCAGTGTGTGCACAGAGTGCTGATGATTGACACTCGTGATACACTGATGCCTGATAAGATATGCACACCCTCTTGGGCACTTGAAGCTATTAACACAGCAAAGGCAGGACACACTCAAAGTGTGGGACTCGTAAATCAGAAAGAACAAATTGTGCTGTGACCTACCAGAGCCTTAATGCTCCAGCCAGCCAAGCCATGCTTGCACAGCTGCACCCCTTGTCAGCTTTCTGTTTAGTGATCCCTCATTCTCTTCCCTGCTCCTAAGTGTCTTCCAAGTTACCACTAGTAACTGAATATATTTTACTGAATATAACCAAGGTCTCCAAGAACCTCATGCACATTTGACATTTTTGTGCTGAACAGTAACATTTATGTAATTGAGGCATGTTTTTCCACTGCTGTGTTTTAAACACAGTAAATTCAGTCTGGGTTTAATGCTGCTTTTTTCCTGAAAGGTCTACCAGGTCTCTAACAGAAGCTTTATCACTAGCATGTCACTTGAGGAAAAGCAAAAGTAGTGATTTATTCAGCCTCTTTAAAACTCCTGTATCATTAAATCCGATGTAGCTCAAACATTTGAGAAGTGTTGAGAACAAAATATATCTCTATTAAGGCTCCAAGACTCTTGTCTTTTTGATTAAGTAAAAACAATTTTATACTTCTGAGACCTCCCATGCCATATTCTTCTGAGAGGAAAAGCAGGAAACAGTCTATTTGATGTTCCCTACTTGGGGAGAAATAGAAATACTTCAGAGGTCCTTTATCTATCATAAGCTAGCTAAGAAGAAATGATTGGGTTTTTTCACTTTTTTGCCGGCTTTAATCCACTGATAAGCCTGGAAAACTCAGTGCTTTCACCTGGGACTGACATGAAAGGACAAGTGAAAGTTGCAGATAGTCATCTCTAAATAAGAGAAGGGGCATCATTAGCACCCAGCCATCCTGCCACAGTATCTGTAGTACTGTGTATGAGGTAAAGGGGGGCACAGCAGAGACTCCACTTGGACAAATGATATATGTAATTCAGCACTGGCTATTGTAGCCACTAAGCAGCTTACAGAAATTTCCTCCCAATACTGTCATTTGTCTGCCTAACTTGTGCTGCCATAAATACACTACATGGGGTTTGTTGTAAGGGCTGGCCTTTCTCTTCCATCAAAGGGAAAGTCATATATTGAGATTTAATCAAATGGCCTGCACAGCAAATTGGCAACAAGCCTTTTTGATTCTATACCTGTAAATAGACACCATGATCCAGTCTGAGGTTTACAGTCTAGGAAGGTCACTGGAGGACTCTGCCCCTATTAAGCTAGATATAGATGTGTCCTATTTTAGCCTTGCACATAGAAGACTGCAATGCAAACACTGCAAGGCATTTCCAGGCTGCTGATGGATTTTATTTCCTTTGCTTTTTGTCTTTCATCTCCTGGAAGAAGCTGCACCTCCCTCTCTCAGCTGTGACAGATGAGGGGCAAGGTGTTCCTGAATGGCCTGGGCTGGAGATGTGAGCCCTGACACTAGCACTGGCTGTGACTCTGCAGAGGCCACTGGTGGCTCCTCTGGTCACTCATTGCACCATGCGTGTGTGCAGGTTCACAGCTGGCTCAATGACTATTTTAAACAACTGGGTTTTTGCCAAGTCAGAACACATTCACAAACCGAGAGATCGTCTCAGGACAAAGCCTGCCCAGGAAAAAGCCTGTTTCTAATTTGGCACTGCAGCTTGGAGCAAGAGGGTTCAGATCCCAGGACGGCTGCAGCTGGAGTCTGTTTATGGAGGAGGTTTAAAATCCAGCCTTAGCTAATCCCTGAATTTCCTACAGCAAAGCATAAAACACTGCTTGTTTATTCCCCCAGACAGGAATCTCACCAGCTGAGGTCTGTAACATCTGATTACAGTTTGCCAGCCACACTCTCACAGCTCACAGGTGACACACTGGGGAGACTAGAAGAGAAGACGACCTAAGAGACCACTATGAAATGACCTCTCTAAGAAGCTCTCATTAGCATCACTGTCTGAATTACAGAGTTAAACCTCCCTGCTCCCATGACTCATCCTATGGATTTGCACAGCAATTCAGAGAAGATGCCACTTCCCTAGATGCTCTACAAACATAGAGCCAAAAGCTGCAGGACATCACATGATGCCTTTTCCTGGTCTTAAAATCAAGAGTCATACACAGAAGGGGAAAAGGGATTTTACCTTGGTATTTATTTTAAGGATCCTTAGGTGCACACGTCCAGGTCATGTGCACTGAAATGCACCCCGCAAAAGATCTGGTCTATATTATAGGTTTTACTAATTAGCACATCTATCAAAGATTCCCCAGTGAGAGGCTCAAGTGAGCCCCCCCTCCCCAAGGAACCTTCCCCTGGATGGTTCTATCTTGGTTTACAGAATGTGTTCTGGAGAGGACCTTGGGGTCTGGGGCACACTGATCCCTAACTACGAAGCTTCTAAAATGTTTAGTCTCTTAGCTTGACAAACAAGTCCAAGAATGTAGGCAAAAAGCACTAAGAATACAGAAGTTGTAAACAAGTTATAACAGGGGTATAAAAGAAAAGGCAAAAAATCTTCGTGGCATCACACAGATGTCCTGGAACTGTGTTCTGGTTTCCCTACAAGTTTCCCCAGGTTTCCTGCTATCCCATGTGTCCATTGCAAGGAGTGGCTGGCAGGTACACGGTCACCCTCCAGAGGGATGATCCCAGAGAGGTGCACTTCCTACCCCTGGCAGTGCTCAAGGCCAGGCTGGATGGGGCTCTGAGCAACCTGGTCTAGTGGAAGGTTCCCACGGCAGGGAGGTTGGAACTGAGTGATCTTTAGGGTCCCACCCAACCCTAACCTTTCTATGATCCCATTTGGGCAAAGGAGGTAAATAATGGAAAAGAGACATATCTCATAGCTGACCAAGTGGGATGAGGTATAAAAAGACAGTCCAAGAGTTATGCAGGAGTTCTGTGGTGTTAAAACCAAAGCACCTGCGAACAAGGTAAGTGAGAGACAATGAAACAGATGGAAGAAGTTTGGAGCCTGGGACCTGGGCAGTCCTCTGCCTTGCACCCCTGTGTGGTCTGGGGCCTGAGATTTCTCCTGAAATTGCTTCAGTCCATTGGAACACATGGGAGCATATGAGCAGCTGCAATACACGTGACATGACTGTGCACCAAAACAGATAAGCTGGAAGGGAAGAGTGGAAGGTTGTATTTGAATGTGCAAGATCCTTGTCCAATTCGAACTGAATTATCCTCAGTTAAAAAGGAAGGACTCCAGCACTGTTTAAGAGCCCAGCTCCAAAACTAATAGAACATCCACTCTCCCATCCACAAGTTGTCAATTTTGAACAGACTGAGCAATCTGAGCAGACAGGTCTGTCTCTGCTCCCCTGGGTAACCATCTGCTGTGTGTGACTGCAGAGTGTGAGGGGCTACAGCCCTTGAAGAATCGCACCTTTGATCAAAACAGCAGTCAGGAGATGCTGAGCTCTGAGCTAGATGAAGAGGCACTGGGCTAAATTAAAGATTAATGTTAAAAATTGAAGCATAAATTAAGCTCCCTATTGGCTATACTGTGTTGGAAATTTAATAAATTTCTAGCCACATGAAAGGCTTGAGCACTGTCTCTGGGATTTTTAGTGTAAAGGACAGTAGTTTTACACTAAGGCAGCTAGGAGAAGCCTGGCTCCTCTCTAGCCTGGTTTACTGGCACTTCACAATGCAAACATGCATCCTGCACCAGCTGGGCCATGGAAACTTGAGGCGACATGGGAAGGAATGTCCTGACACTAATGCACTCCATTCTTGCTCCTCACCAATCACCCTGCCAAGCCTGACATCCTTCTCTACTGTACTGAAATCACTATTTCCTCACTCCCTAGCTGCTTCTTTCCCCGTTTGATCTGCAAGAACCTGAATGTGCTTCTTTCCTGCCTGCTCCTTTATTAACACTGTAATATTTCCCTACAGGTAAGATTCCCAGCATACTTGAAAATGTGCTCTGAAAGTCACTGGTGACACAATATACAGGAACAACAGAAATCAAACCCATCAACACATTCATTTTAGCTGCTGCTTTGCTTGTTCTCCCATGCCCAGCACTATTCCAGGCCAGAACTGCAAGGACTTCTTAGTGATTCTAGCAGAACCATAGTGGGAACTTTTCTGCTGGAAGAAAAAGAGAAGTACAACCCACTCCAGACTAATTCTGAGAGCAGCACCCCAGGTTAAATCAGGCCGGGTGGGAGGTGTCACCCCAGAGCCACAAGGTTTTCCTCATCTCCCAACCCGAGGAAACACAAATTTGAACTTCAGGGGGGATAATGGGAATAAAGGATAACACCAGCCACTCACAAATTGAATGGCTAAATAACCCCCACAATGAGAAGGAAACAGATAATTTCTGTATTGAGAGGATCAATTCAGTGATGTTCAAAAGAAAAAGGTGGTATGTACCTTGTGAGCAGGGGGGACTCTGGAATGCTCTGCACAGAAATCCAGGGAAAGACTCACTTCCACCACTTCAGTCTCAGTATTTTTCTCACTTCGTCTCTTGCCAGCACGAACTGATCCAGGACATTTTCTCTACCCACAAAGCTGATCAAGCACATCCTCCTGCCAGCCTGCAAGCGTCAGCAGCCAGCCTGCACCAGCGCCAGCACACACAGCTGCCATCCCTCCTCCCTCCCCCAGGAACGTCCCCGCTGCTTTCAGCCAGCCCCCCACGGTACACGGATCGGAACACAGACTGGGATCTGTCCCGTGACTGTAAGCAGGAAGATCCAAAGCTTTGACCTCATTCCCACTCTGCTTTTGACGTCAGAGGGCAAAGCCTACGCTGCAATTTCCACAGCAAGGCTGAGCTGCCTCTCCCCAGCTGGTGTCAGACCCACTGCAAACCTCATTTAGAGCAGCCAGAACCAACCCCATGACTGAGCACCTGCTGCCTTCAAGGCTTGAGAAAGTCCCCTCCTTCAGACAAGTGCCATGACACAGCAGAGGAAGGATCGTCCTCAGCTGCCCACCAGGAACACCACATCAGGAGTGGTGAGAGCTGCAAAATTTCTTCCCACTCAGCATCAGCAGGAGACCTTCCTTTCAAGAAAACAGTGATGAAGGTACAGCAAGAGCCAGATGAATCCAGGACTCAGGGATTCAACCCAGCTGCAGAACTTGGCACTTGGCCTTGCTGAACCTCATGAGGTTTTCATGGTCCCACTTGTCACATGTCACCTGCACAGCTCCCTTGGGAGGCACAGCAGAAACAGCACCCTGGGAGCCTCGGGAATTCCTCTCTGTGATCTATGGCACACTGTGCAGTGGTCTGGAATTCCAATTTCCAGCAAGGAAAAGGTGTTCCTGCCCTTTAAGGCAAAGCTCTGAATGGGCCAAAACCCAAGCAGAGCAAGATCTTACAATCACATTTCATGAGCAGCCTTCATAACTTAATCAAGGGTGGTTGTAGCACATGGACTGGGAAAAATGATGCAGTGAGGGTCTTTGGCTGGAGCTGCCACAGGTACAGACAGACACAAGGAAAGAAACAGAAAAGAAACAGAGCAGGCAGAGAAATGCTGAAGAGAAAGGAGAACACAAAGAGCACTAAGGTGAGGTGGCACTCTGAAAACCAAAGCGGAACCTACTGAAAAGGAATGAGACAGAAATCAAGAATTCTGAGGCTTTTATTTACTATCCAAATACAATTTCCTCCCTTCAGCACAAACGTCCTCCTGATAACAAGAGTCATCCAGCATGGTTTTCAGAAAGTACTTAGTTTTGAATGGATGTTGTGGGCTGCAGACACAATGGAACATGGAAGGGGCTTTCTCCTCCTGGTGACTTTGACATCCTCAGGAGAGGAGGCAGCAGGAGGAGAAGGGCAGCTTGCATTCACCCTTCACTGGGAAGCTGGGGTGGGGGAAAAGGTCTCGTAGCTGTTCCCACAGGGATGTGAAGGCTGATCCCAGACCCCCATGGGTCACATTAAGGGGTGCCTTCATGCAATGCTCACTTGGTATTGAGGGGCAGCATGGCAATGTTATTCACTGGGCTTTGTAATTCTGCCACAAGCCAGGTGAGAAGGTCTCGACCTCCTGGACACAAAGATTCTGTGATCTTCCTTTTCTGGGGGAGAAAGCCAGGCCCATTGGTAGCCAAAGCCCAGTGCCCACAAGGGGCATTAACAGGGTTCTTTATTGCATGAAATGACATGCAGAGCTGTTCACATAACTCTTTGCAATTGTTGCTTCATGTGCAAACAGCATCACTCTGTAGCACTGAGGGAATGGGAAACTTTTTGTTGTGTGAAAACCAACAAAACCCCCGAGTTTGACACTGATGCCTTTGCCTGGCTGCTGAAAGCCTCTCCTGCCCCACTCTCCCTAATGAAAGTCCCCCTTGTGCCCACCCTTGGCAGCGCCCTTCTCATCCCGTTCTGCCCATGCTGGGTTGTGGGGCAGGGTGTTGGCAGAGTTGTGCTGCCGAGATTTCCTCCCACTCAGCATCTTCAGGAAATTCCCTTCAAGAATACAGTGGTGAAGGTATAGCAAGAGCCAGGATGCTTTGGAAATACTGCAACTGTCTCTTCTGAGCTTGGAAAAGTGCTTTTCAAGAGCATTAATTGAGATGATGTAACACCAGTGTTGGCCTCAGCAGAATCAGCCTTGCACAGTGCACAGAAGGAGACAAATTAACCCAAAGCTTAAAGATCCACTTTTGCTCTTGAAAATCCAATAGGCAATTTCTCTACATTTCTGACACCAGGATGGGGCTATAAAGAAGATATATTTTACAATCCACATACTGAATACTTAGGCTGCTGAGGCTGTACTTCTGTAAATTGGTGCTAACTCTGTAAAATGAAAATATAAAATAGTACAGTGAATAGAAAGACAAAACAGGTGTCCCTGCTGCTCAATGGAGTGAAGCAGCTAAAATAAGGTTTTTCTTGTCAGGTGGCACCCACACAGGAGCCCTGAACCTGCAGCACCCAAGGCTGAACGGGTGACAGGCACTACAGAAGTTGAGTCATGCTGTGACAAAGAAAATGGTGTCACACACTGGTATGAAGTGACCACAGAGCTGGACAGCAGCTGTTCAACAAAACTGTTCCGTGGCTGGTAGAAAATGCTGATACTTCAGAAAACATTGTTAAGGCGGGGCCATTGTGAAAACTGATTCAGAATTGTCAAAATACCAATTCTTTAAAAGAGTATGTTTTGAGAATTGGATTTAGAAACTAAAATCATTTTCCTGCAATTTTTAATAAAGGAAGCAGTTCAACAAAGCCCAAAGCAATCAAACAACCCAGACTTTGTGTTACATCAAAGACATGCTATTTTGATCTGTATTGGCAGGGAGGAAAAATTTTAATTTTGAAGTTGAAAGATTCCATGGAAAAGGAAAAACATTTCATCCAGGTCTAATTTTAATAACACAGCATGCTCTGGTAAACAAAATTAAATATAAAATGTAAATATAAAGTAGCCTTTTCCTCCTTTTGGAGGTTTATCAGTCACTGCATTCTTGTTATTTTTATGCTATTGATAAAATAATAGCAAAAAAACCTATGCAGCTGTATCTTCTCCTGAACTGATGAGAATTCAAATACCAATTAGTTCATAAAGCAGTTTTTGAGAACTACATGCAAATTTGACAGCCATATCCATTTACAGTTCTGCCAGCTACTGCTCTGGGCTGAAAGATTTCAATGACCCAGCAGAGCTATGTTTAAATAACCTACAGTAACAATTCTGCTGAGAAAAGCCTTGCACAGCCATATTTCTGCAGCTATTACTTATCAGATGCTGCCTAAGCAGCCCTGCAAACTCTAGAACAGACCCTAGAAGTAGGCCTGTGGGAGCAGGAACATCGAGGGAAACAACAGTATGAAAAATTTCTGACTTTTGAGAAAGTAGGGGGATCTCTGAAATTACCCAAATCAAGCAGAGGTTCCAGATGGTGGACGGAGTTTGCGAAAAAAGGAAGGGTTACCTGGTTCAGAAGGATGAGGGCAGGTCTTTGAGACTCAGAGGAAAGTGTAAGTTTGTGGGCTTAGTAGAGAGAGTCAGGGAAGACAGAAGGAAAACAGAATGGTTTCAAGCCAGTGGGACAAATAGCACAAACACACAGCAGTGAATGGCTGGTGGTCCCCAGCTCCATGGCTGGCAATGTAACACCCTGCCTACACACTGATGGATGTAAAACCCAGCACAGCAGCAATCTCTAATCACAGAGAATCTGGTGACTGCAAACAGAAAACCACTCCAACAGCCAAGGTTGACTGCACCACAAAAAAAGACTTTGGGTTTGCAATTGAACCATTCATGTGGAAACACATTTCTTGTCCCTAAACCTAATTTATAATTAATTCATGTAATTCTTGGTAAGTCTTAACCTAAACTGCTCTCAGAGGTTTCCATTCCACCTCCCATCCAATGCCTTCAGCACAAGAACTGAAACTGAAGTAGGGATGAATCTATATGCGGTGTCTACAGCCTGTCCACGTGGGCTTCAGTTAAGAAAGATGATTGGACTTCTAAACCAAAAGCTGTGCCCATAATATTAAAAGCACAGGTCAGAGTAGTATGGCCCTTTCCTGACATGGGAGGGAGACTCCAGTATCCAAACTGAAAAGCATGATTTGACCTCTGGTGCATCCCAGAGTGAGTCTCCACTGAGTTAACAAAGCCCTAGAGACATGACAGCTGTTATCAGGCAGACATTCTTTGAGCATACATCAACAGCCAGAGATGTCCTGAGGCTTACAGCCTGTTAAGACATTCATAACCCTACAGCACAGCCCAGGCCAGAAAATTCAGCAGGGCACTGCAAGGTTCAACTCTATTTGCTACGAGTTTTGGGGATGCTCTCACAGACTCCAGTCTCTGCGGGGCTCCTGTCAAGGGCATTTCAAAGTCACAATTAACTCCTTTAAGAACCTCAGAGTTAAGACCTCACAGAGTTTTACAGCAAGTGAAGCAAAGGTAAATCACTCTGGTGCTAAACCAAAGACCAAAGAGCAGTAGCAGAAAACCTCCTAAAACCCTGGTGACCACCACAAGGCTCATCCTGCCTGGGGAACTCTGATTCCCGGGACTTCCTACTGAAGGATAATGAGTCTCAAGGCAAGGGCAGTGGCCACAGGCTTTGTGGCAGTTCCCATGCTACGACCAGGAGCCTCAGCCACTCCCAGATCCCCAGGTCATCGTGAGAGGAAGCTGATGTTTGTGCTGCCAGAGCCAACACGGGGTCACTCACTCAGAGGAGAGCTGGGCTTCCACTCTAACTCGGCCACCGGCCTCTTGCTTGGCTGCTCTGTCTCCCCATTTCCTGGCAAGGCTGACTTCCTGCTTAAAACTTTGCTGGGATTTACTCCTGAGAAGTTCTGCAGAAGCACCAGTGGTTGCAATAAGCCCATCGTTTTAATTTATCCACATAAAATACGCAAGTTCTTGAGTCCCTGGAGGAATTTTTCATAAAGCACACTGTGATTTAACAGTAGCCTAATTACCAGATTTCTCAGCTGCTTAAGGAGCTGTGAGAAGAGGATGCATCCTTTCTTGGACCAGTGATATAGTTAGAAAATTCAGGCAAGCTTTCAAGTACATGATCCCGCTATGTTTGTAGACTCACAACTTAAATAACATAATTAAATACAGTCTTTTCACCCAGAGAGTCCCGGGCATATCTTCTTCATGCATAAACGGAGAGAGCTGGAAAAGATCAGCAACGTGGGACTGTTTCCACAAGCCAGTTCTCAGCTCTCCAATGTTTTTATATTTCTTCAGAGAACACTTCCCTTAACCTGCATCTAATCTCTGACTAAGCTCAGTACACAAGTGGTATTTAACAAACAGCTTCCATTAAGATTCCCAGTCCACTTAATTTCTGGCTGTTCCTTCCTTGTAAATAACCCTGAGCAATTGTTTCCCCTGCTGCACAAGAAACACTTTCAGTCACATGAGCCTCTGAGATCTCAAGTGCCATCAGAAGCAATGCTTGTTGTTTTGACTGCAAGAAGAAACAAGTGTGTACCAAAAAAAACCCCAAAAAACAACGGAAGTTGGGTTAGAAAGAACAAGGGTAAATATTTGAGAAATGCTATCAGAAATCTTATTTCTCTCTCGTTATAGTAGAATAATCAAAGAATATGCCAAGGTATCTCATGCTCTTACTCGGCTGTCATTTTTTAAGCTGAATCTACCTGCAAATTACTGGTTTCAAGTAGAACCTAGAAGTCCCAGGTGAGATGACAGATGAGACTAGATACTCGTGCTGCAACTGCTGATGGAAAAAGTTGATGTCTTTACACTGACAGGATGAGCAAGAAACAAAGAGAGCAGTTGCAGCATGAAGATGTGACTGACCCCAGGTAACCCAGAGCAGCAGCACAGCTGGGAGCAGATGCTCTGTATCTTTGCCAAACCTTTTATTCTGCTTCCTTTTCAAATTTATCACTACTACTTCTTTCCCAATGAGTCATCAACTGAAGGAGATTAGACAAACTCTTTAGCCACTGAAAAACCCTGGTAATCAGGGCCCTCCTTGAAGCAACAGTTGCATTTTCTGCACTGAATATCTAAGCAGGGACTGCCAACACCTGCTCCAGACTTCGCCTTCCCTGCTAAGCCTGTAGTCCTATGACCCTTGATGACAAACTCTAGTTTGCATGAAAGGCCAGTGGAAACAAAGCTTTCGTCACACCAAATACATAATTTGATGCTGCCACTGTATTGAAACCTGCACAGATCATTAATCAGGCTCAGTGTTGTGTAATCTGTGCTCTGAACACACTGAATGTTTATTTGAACCATGCAATTCCTTTAGCAGCAGTATTTTTTGCACACAAATCAGATGATAGTGAATTTTCCCTGAAGTGGCAGGACAAACAGCAAACCCCACCCTTGGCAGGATGCAGTTTAGAGCAGAATTTCAACTGTTTACAAAAACTCTCTGAGGAGATGCAGTGCCCCTATAATTACTAAATATACAGCAGAATTTCCTTATCCTAAATGGACAGCCCAGACTTGTAGATCCATAGCACTGACAGCTTTTCCAGACCTTCCCTAAATAATCCCAGGAAAGAGTTAAGGACAGCAGTACAGGAACTCCTCATGGTACATCAGCAAAGGCCCTCCCACCACTTACACTTTTCCTAGTCTTGGCTCTGCTCCAGGCCTGCCTCATTAACCACCAGCAGGTGACTTCAGCTTGTTAAGTGTCATCTTTCTGTGAGCACAGGATAATTACACAAACCACTTCCCACTTCCTGGGACTCCTTACACAACATCTACCCATGAGCAGTGTTATGCACAAGGCCACCAACCAAGGGGTTGACAGAACCAGACAGGATCTGTACTGCTGTTTTCTGACACAAAGTGGTAAGCAAGATAGAAAATGCAGCATGAAACTGTCACCTCAACAGCCTTGGCAATCTTCCCCTCAAAAATGATCCACTTACGATCTGTGGGGTTGGTTTGAGTGCTGGTGCAACAGCTCCAGCCAGGTTCACTGAAGTGGCAGAGCTCACAGCACAGCAGGAGTGAAACTCCAGACTTGTCCTTTGCTCCCCTCCACCTAAGAACAAGCACTAACACCTAGGATTTGTAACTCAGTATGGCCTGTCATAACTGACTGCAGGCTGTTTTCATGAACACATTGATCAATATGAGCAATAGCGAGCACTGCACTGGATGAGGATTCAGGACTCAGAAAGCTACAGACACACAGCTTTAACGAGGTTTATAGGGCAACTTTCAGCTGCCACAGCCTCAGCAGCATCCTGCTTGTACAAGCTGCCTTTCCTGTACTCAATCCTTGCACCAAACAGTAACCAAGGCTCTCTGGTAATGCCATGGCTCTGTCCACTTCTTATGAAAAACTCCACACTAAGACATCAATCCAAGTCACTCCCACCCCTGTCATCACAGTAAAACAGATGCTGTTTCAAGACCTCTGCTTATCTGCACAGGTCACAATGACCTCATTGGCAAACCAAGAGCAGACTTTACTACAACCTTCCTGCCATAACCTCTGCCACTGTTGGCATATGCAAACATTTATTGCCCAAAGACTGACTTTACTGCACGTTTTGAAAGCCTCACACAACAAAGCTTCACAAAGACAAATCAAGAATAACTTTTACCATTTAACTTCACAGCCCTTTTCTTTACAATTTAGGATGCCTTTTCCACCTCTTCCCAAGTCTTTTCTCATTTACTGTGGGCTGCCCAGTATGCCAAGAACTACTGAAATACAAACTTCCACCTCTATGGGAACACGCTCTGTGCTTCTCTTACCCCAGTCCCTCTGGTGTCCCAAGGCTCCTCCTCCCTGCCATTTCCCTAGCCCAACTTCCATCTCCAGAGGTAAATGGCTTCCTCCAGCCTGTAGGAACAATCTTCCCAAGGACCAGACTTCCTCCTTTTTCATTCACTTTGTGCCCAATACTGCCTTACATTAACCCTTCCACCACCTTTGCAAGCCCCAGTGCAGAGTGTTGCTCACAGCCCTGTGCTCGGGTGGGTTTGGCTGCCAAAGACTCCTCTGCCACTCCTGCACTCTACCAGGGACAAACCTAAGCTAATGCACCAAGTGCAAACCTTACACTCCAAGTTGGAGTTCCAGATCCCACAGGCCAGCTCCACAGTGAACACTTCCCTTGGCATATCCAGCTCCTAGCATTTCTGCAGATACACAGGGGAGGTAAAACTGCCTTTGGAAGATACTGAAGTGCACGTTGCACATCCAGGGACATTGCATGACACACAAAGCCCTGCATGATGAGGTTGATAATTAATGCAAGTCTAAAGCAGGTAAATTTAGTGTGGTCCAGTTAGTGTGCTCAAGGCAAATGCTCTGGCAATCTATCATGGTCATTCCTCCTTTCTATTGCCCTCCAAGGCCCATACACAGTACTGGTTTGGTGGTGCAGATTTCCTGTATGGATCCAGGATTGCAGGTGCACATCACACCTTTACCAGTCTTTACCCCACGCCATTCACCTGCATCACACTTTTAGGGATCAGAGGGTCCCAGGCATTACTTTTTTCTCCCCACCCTCTTCCTTACTCACCAGGAAATCACAAGTTTCTACAGTTATTTCAGCACTGAACTCAAAACCCAGGCTCTCTCTGAATCGCCTTCTCTCAAATGAAGCAATTTTATCTCACTTTAAAGTAACCGGAAACACCTGAATCTAGTCCTTCTACTCTGTTCCCTTGGATATTCCAATACTTCACCTCCCTTCAGCTTTTCAACACCTAGCAACAATAAACAGGTATGATGTCAAAACTTGAAGCTCTCTACAAGGCACTCCTGTGAAATTCAGAGGGACAACTGTGAGATGAAATCCTTAGCAATCAGGGGCTGAGGAATTAAGCCTACAGTCACAAGGTTTAATTAGGTTGTTACAGCCAAACTTGGTTCCCCTAGTGAACCAACCAAGGTGGTTTTCTCCTCGTCTGTCCCACCTCAGCTTTGCTGGCACCACCTCTAGGACACTTGCACAGTAACCCCGCACTGTGGGGCACAGGCCATTTTAGGTTCTTTCAGCTACAGCCCTGAGCCTGGCTGCCACGTGTCACCACACTGACATGTGCCACACTAGAGTCACCTGCTTCCAGAGCTGCACGTGAATGAGACTGCTGGGGCTACAGAGCTCATAAACCAGGAGTGACGCTTCACAAATGAATAGACTGTGCAGTTCAACTTTTTTATTTTAATAAAATCAAGAATATGCACAGCACATGCAGTGCTAGCATCTAAACTAATACAATAAGCAATTCTAAACCTACAGTGACTTGAAGTTGAATTTTCACATTCAGCAAGTTTAAATCCATTCTTGCATATTGGTTTGAATCCTTGTTATCTGAACTGAAAATATTGCTGGCTGATAAAACTTGCTAAAATGCACAAGTCACTGATTATGCCAATACAACAAAGATAACCACATGTTTGAGGATTGCAATGTGCCAGACATTCACTGAAAAAAAAAAAACACACAACTAAACAAAACTCACGCAACAAACATCTGAGAATCTGGACACTTCACATCAGTGTTTAGAAGTGTTTCATAAATATCTTAAGACAAGTGTATCAAAACCTTGGCATGTTTAATTTTAAGTTGCCAATTTTTGTTTTACTATCAGAAAGTTATGGCTATACTGCCAATGCCGGGTCTGCTTAATTTGACTTAAGAGTTTAATATGACTTAAACATTAAAAGCTCACACTACCCCGAAATATATAATTTCACGCATACGGTGACATTCAACATTCAAGTGCCAGTGTTTTTGTACTGTCTTTTGGTCAAGTTTCTTTAAACTTTCAAAGAATCACTTTTAGGCTTACAAAAATAAATATTTGTCAAAAATGTTCAATAAATATTACACAAAACTAGCAGCAAAAAGTATCTAGAAATCTGTCGTGTGCAAATAGTTTTCTTCCCAGCTATCATTCCCATGGTCCCAAATAAGTTTTAGAATCTATTTCCTTCTCCTTAAACAAGCTGCGTTCAATCTCCAAGAGACAAAATAAGATTGGAAGTTAAGGACACGCACACAAGACATATATAAAATTCTCTGAATGTGCAATAAAAGAAGTATTTTGTAAAAAGTTATGGGCAAAATGTACAAGGGCCTAAACCTAGACTTGAAATAGCACCATAACAAATGACCTCAATACTGTCAAGTGCACCTACTTAATAAAAGTTTTAGAACAAGGCACAATACACTTGAAAAATTCTATTGCACTTTAGGAGATTTTTGCCATTTTCCTATGCCACTGTAGATTAGTTGTTAAATGCTCTGGCCGCAAAGTTAGCACAGAAATTCCAAGTGGCAGAGGCATTTTTCTGGTGGACAATACTTATCTTTGGCCAGATTTAGCGTAACAGACTATAAATACAATGGAAACCTATGCAACTAAAACTGACTAAAACTGCACTTTAATAGCAGAATTGAAACCTTGTGCAGTTTATGTACATTTCCAACCTCTGTGATCTCAGGTTTGTTTGTTACTCTTCTGGAGCCATTTTACAAAGTCTACAGTAAGCCAGTTTAACATCTCCACGCAGCTTGAACAGAGTAATGTGAATCTGCATTAAAATAAAGCCTGCTGCATAATTCTTCCTGTTCATACCCTCTTGACCAAAAAACATCAACACTAGCATGCGTTATTAGACCAAAAATTCAGTCAGGCCCTTAGGGAGGACCAATCACTGCCATGGTCAGCCATTCTACCATTTCAATTTCATATGGCAGGCATTTTTAAAAAGTCTAAATAGATGAATTCTCCTAAAAACTATTTCAAGTTATCAGACCTTTAAACGTTCCCTGTAATGTTCTGCCCACATTTGGCTAGCTCACATTAATGATCTGCCTATTATATTGAAAAAGGAATTGCTGTATTTACTTGCATTAACTTCAAAAACAGTGCTTTTAATGTATGCATGTATCCATACATCATCTCATCATGACTGGAATGGCTTATTAAAGGCTATCAGGTTCTAAGTACCTATCCAGGATAGAGTGAGCAAATCAGAACTTTAACTTAGTACAGTTTTGCCACATTAGAAACTAATTGCATTGATATGCTTCAAGATGTTTTATTTTTCAAATCTGCAGATACCAAAAGCCCTAATGCAGGCTACCGCATAAGTTTTTCTTTGTAATATTATGGATGAATCAGTGATTCCTGTTTAAGTTGTATCACACCTGTGTGCCAAGGTTTGATTTTAGCCCAAGTTCAGTAATTTTTATTTTGTCAAAACAATTGAGATCTTGAGCATTACTGAGCCAACAGGACATCAAAATAAAAGTTGTCTAAAGTTAAAGGCACAGTACATTAACAAACAAATGATCCTCAGTCACAAAATTATAAATGCAGTTTCTGGGTGGGGATGGGTGGGAGGGGAGTTAATCCTGACTACAGCAATAAGAGTCTTCAAAACCACCTTCGAGATAGGGCTACTTGTTCCTTTATTTCCATCTTGTGACCTTGAGCTCCCTTAAAAAAAATTTCAGTGGAGAATCACAGCTGGTAATGTACTGCGAGTTCTTGAAGCTACACAAGGTATAGTCTGGCTAAGTTACATGTGGTTTCCATATTAGCTTGTTTGGTGGGGTATCTGCTGCAAGCAGATCAGTTGCCCCACCAGTCCACCCCCTGGGAGTTATAGTTTCCTCCATATCCATCACTGTTGTAGAAGCCTCCATAACCACCACCTATGAAAGGCAAGAGAAAGTGATGCTTAATTAACTCTAAAGATTTGCAGCTTCACGACAACCAAATAGCCCAGGTATCTGTTGTCTATTGAAGAACCCCACCCAGCAGAACTGTCAAATGCACATTAAACTAATACTGGAAAGGTAGGTCGTGTCAAACCATCAGTCAGGTAACTTGCACTGGCCTAGATCCAAGCAGGATACTGAGACTTTGCACGACAAACGCCAGATGATCTCATATTTAAACATTACATCAAGTTTTACCCCAGCAAGTATTTTAGGTGTGGTTTTGTGCTTGGCAGCAGTGCCTGGCCAGCCCCTCTCACCTCCGAAGCCTCTGCTGCCGCTCCCGCCGCTGCGGCTGCTGGTCGACCGGCTGCTGCTGGAGCTGCTGCTGCCGAAGCCGCTGCTCGTCCGGTAATCCCTGGCACCGAAGCCTCCACTGAACCGACTGCTGCAGAAGGCAAGACACAAACACTGGAGTGAAGCAAGCAGCATTTTAAGCACTGCACACATTGAGGTTCATGTACTTGGACTCTGGCTGGCCAACAGCCAGCACTTAGGTGAGCACACTTTATAAGCATCCCAAGGCTACCTGGAAAGATTTGATTCAGTGAAATCTCTGCCTCCACAAGATTTCCAACCCTTACTGTTTAACTGATGCATTTATGACCTTCTCTCATGCTGTACAAGTGAGTATTTTACAAGCATGCTGCTAAGATAACAAAAAACTCACACCAAACCCAATGTGTTTGGATCATGTTAACTACTTTAAGAGGAAGGGTTCTGTCATCCTACCCCTGGTAAGCCAGTAAACAAAGGTTTCTATTACAGTGTTTTAGGATTCTACCACAGAATTGTTTTACAAGTGGCCTCACACCTGCATTCTCTCTTCTCTCTTTGTCAGGAGGTATTGCATTACCTTCTTCTAAACATCAAAATAGAGGCTTAAGGTACATTTTTGGCACAGGAAGGTAGGTATGTATTTCTGTGTTTTATAGCTGCTTTTACAGTACTTAAATGGTTTTTGCTAACATCATTCTACCTCAGCTGTATGTAGTTGCTTGCTTGAGAGGAAAGAGATCTTATGTGTTAACTGACTTATGAATAGATAAAACAAGACCAGACAGACATCCAGCTGTCACCTTTGAACCCACCAAACTCAGTTTATGCCGCACTCATCCTCCTCTAACTGTATTTTCCAACAGATAACAAGTCACAGAACTGTCTCAATTGACTGAATTTACACCTCTAGCCAAAGCAGTGCCTCTTACCTCTTAGATCGCCCACGGCTGCCTCCTCCTTTGTGATGCTGTTCATAAGCCATGTTCTCCAGCCAAGATGGTACCTCTTGCTTAGCCTCCACAAGGAGATCAAGCAAGTCTTTTGTGATGTTTATGTTCCTCTCATTGAAGAATGAAGTGGCAAGACCTGAAGCAGATACTCAGTTTTAGCTACACACAATCCAAGTACACTACAGCACTTAAACCCATTCCACACTCCAGTTCCTTACAGCCAATCCTGAGAACACTACAACTTATTTAAGAGAAAGCTGTTGGAGACCATTACTCCACCACAGCTGGCCACAAATCCATGTTTACTGACAGACACAGAAGACACCAGGCTTACAGGTGGCAAGTGAGCCTTTTAATGGCACTAAGAACATTACCCCAAGGAACTGGCAGCTTCTTTCCACAGTGGCTAGACAGCAGTGACCAGCTTTTGGTCACAGAAAGCAGCTCACAGGCTTCTCTCAAGTACTTATTTGAAATGTATTACTCAGCCAATATGACTGCACCTGTCAACTTAGGTATGAAGTGCTGTCTGTGAAAACCCTAGGTCATACTTACCGAGGTTTCCTACACGGCCCGTACGACCAATACGATGTACGTACTCCTCAATGTCACTTGGTAAGTCAAAGTTTATGACATGCTTTACGTTTGAGATATCCAGTCCTCTTGCTGCTACCTAGTGGTTAAAGGATTAAATCAAATCTTAGTAAAACTCCACAGGCCAAGAAATAGGCTCACATGCTCGAGTTTTACAGATTTCACTTACTGCTGTGGCAACAAGAATGGGGCTCTTGCCAGAGCGGAACTGGTGCAGTGCTTCCTCTCTGTCCCTCTGGGAGCGATCTCCGTGGATACTTGTACAGGCATAGCCTTCATGGTACAGGAAGTCTTCGAGAGCATCTGCCCCTTTTTTAGTTTCCACGAACACCAAAGTCAAGGAATCTTTACCTAGTAAGAATTAAAGCCCAGGTTAGCAGAAGAAAAGCTGCACAGACAAATACAGGCTCCACCCCCTGGAAACAGGCAGCTTCAATTCTCTGCCCATTTATTCTCAAGTAACATCACTGGAGGCCTCCCTCCCCCTCTGTTTTTTATTAACAGACGTGCTTACATTAACTTGATACTGGCATTTAGCCAGTGCAATACATTCACTGCATGTTAACAAAATACCCTTTCATTCACCTAATCAATAGAAGTTCTTATTGCTTGAGTCATTAGATTTGCCTATTCTGAATTTTGCCTCATTTGCTTATCTGCAGCTGTTCTTTACCTGTGGCATTTAGCAGGTCAAGCAGGAACGATCGTTTGTCTGGCTCTTCCACCCACACTACTTTCTGTGTAATGTTCTCAGACGTAGAACCTACTCTGCCAACAGCCAGAAAGATGTATTCATCAAGGAAGTCACGAGCAAGCATCTAAAAAGGGGAGGCGCAAAAAAAAAAAAAAAAAAAATCAGATCATATATTTTTCCTTCTTCCCAAGATAAAATTTCTTTGGCCTTATGAGCTTTTCAAGTATTTAAACTCTTGTAAAGTACCTGGATTTCCTTGGGGAAAGTAGCACTGAACATCATGGTGTGACGAACCCCTTTTGGTGGCATAGTATCTTGTTCAACAATTCGACGAATTTGAGGTTCAAACCCCATGTCAAGCATTCTGTCAGCTTCATCAAGGACTAAGTACCTAAACAGTAGTAAAAAACCTTCTTCAGAACATTTTTCTGTAAGCTGTGCTCTGGTGCCTGCACTGGGTTATAAGTTCTCATCCAGATGTTTAGACAGTCCAAAAGCTACAACCTGAGCTCCTTAACTACATCCCGCTGTAAGTCATTTGAACATAGACAAGCAGCACTTTACATACTTGCAGAAATCCAGTCCAATCTTTCCCCTCTCCATCATATCAACCAGTCGTCCTGGAGTTGCTACAAGCAAGTGACATCCACGTTCTAAGTCACGGATCTGCTGGCCAATGTCTGCACCACCATATACAACACAGGGGCGAACTCTGGAGCGGTATGCAAACTGTAAACAGAGTAAGTCAGCACCAAGGAAAACTCTACTTGAGCGATGTTATAATAATAAACTGCTAGATATACCTTTCTGGCTTCCTCATAGATCTGCACAGCCAGTTCTCTAGTGGGAGCCAAGACCAGTGAGATTGGATATTGCTTACGGCGCCCGTACCTCCCATTCTCCTGAAGGGAAAAAAAAAAAAAACCTTGGCACGAGCATCCGAAACACAAGAGGAAAGAAAAAAGGTACTACAGGCAATGTTTAAGACAGGTCACCATGTTTGTCTTAACAAGGAAGACAAAGCACGGTTGAGAGCCAGCTTGAGCAGTGTCTCTGAAGACAGCCCTATTACAGTACCCAAGGTTCAGCCATGGCTTACTATGGCCAACAGCTGCACAATCCTGGTCTCTACAACAAGCATTGCGATCCCAAACCTCAGCAGTGGAGAAGTAACAGCCATAGAACCAGTTACTTCCTGTTCTGAAACTCCTACAACATAGATGTGTGACTACGTTTTGTAGCAAGGGAAGTGTCTTTTAAGCTTACGCAACAACAAAACCACTCATTAAAAAAACCAAACAGTTATGCATACAACTCCTCAGGTACGGAAAAATCTAATCCACAGCCTGGATTTTTTAAGGGAAACACCTGAAGCCTTCTAGAAGTTGAGACACTTGCCTTTCATACCCAAAATGATGACATTTAAAACCACCTATTGTGTTCAGCAGCAGACATCAGCTCATGTGGGGACGTAAAAAACCCCAAACCCATGACATTGGTCATCGTTTTCCAGGACTGGGTATCTGAATACTTGCCTTCATTGCTCTCAAGGCATCACCAGGGCCATCTGCATATATCTGGCTCAGTATCGGCAGAAGAAATGCAGCCGTTTTCCCAGACCCTAGTAGAAGACAAGTCAGTATTACTAAGAGTTGCTATCAACTACACACTAATCCTGTATCAGCGCATTCCCAGTAACACCTGCACTGGTATACGGATGCTACTTGTGGCACTGAAGCACTCTCAGCACCTCAAAATCCTGAAGGGAATGTGGTTAAAGACATGAACGTGTCTCTTGGGACAAACACCATAAATCTAGTTAAGTCACATCTAAAGCAGATGCAAGACTAAAGCTAATTAGCTTCTAACACTGCAACTATTTCACTTTGCACAAGAGGTTCTACTACTGTACAGACCTCTTACTTGCAGTAATTTAAGACCCCACTTCTACTGAGACTAAGCAGCAAAGAGTTACTAACTTACCTGTCTGAGCACAGGCCATTAAGTCTCTCTTTTCTTTAATAATAGGTATTGCATGTTTCTGTACTGGAGTAGGACGGGTGTAGCGTGTGAGTTCAATGTTTCCCATTATAATTTCTCCCATGTCGACATCACTGAACTATAAGATATTTAAAAGAAATAAGATCAGAATCCTCCCCTTCAACCACCATGTAACACAACATTCAGTTTAACAAGTCACTTATAAAGCAGATCTTGTTTCAGCTCTTCATATAGAACTAGCCTAAGGAGTTTACAGAGTCACACAGATACTTAGTCCAGTCTTGTAAGCCATTCTTACAAAGCCAGCCAAGCCTGTAGTGCAGACTACACTAGCACACACATTATGCTTAGCCTAACATTGCCTATGCTTCAGCAGTTGCTCCCAGATCAGCACCTTCAAAGCATTTCTTCACAGGTTCACTGTTTAAGGACAAGTTACAGTTAAAAAGTAAGCGATGAGTGTTCATTGAAAAAGCTTACAGAATTTCTTCCCTGTCTCAGTTCATCATATACAAACCCCCTCAGCAAAACAGCTTAGCTGTAGGAAGACTGTTTCCTTTCTTCCCTACACTCCAGACAGCAAGACATCAAGTTTCACATACAGAACAGCCACTATCAGATGCATAGCAAAATACATATTTAAAAAAACTTACACTTTCAATATGTGGAGGACAGTTGCTGCCTGTTGCTTCAACAGGAATATCATCATATTTCTCAAAGTTAATGCCAGTATTGCTTCCTGAAAAAAGTTCCCTAAAAGCAGAAGATAAAAATATTTTTACTCACAAAAATTATCAAATGACCCTCCCCCATGAATCGATACTATCCCCATGACTCACTGTTCCAGGCGTTCACTGGGGGGGAGAGGCTTTGACCAGTCATCCTCATCTGATTTGTCACACCAGCGGCTGTTCCCACCACGGTCAAATCTGCCGAAGCCACTCCGGTCATAGTCCCCTCCTCTGCCACGCTCTTCGTATCTAAATACAGCAAGAGAATCAGACCACCCTTCCCAGGCAACAGGGGGTTCTGACGTGCAGAATCAAAGCTGTAACAACGCAGCAGCGTATGCTCTGTGTATTACATACACAACTGTGGAACAATTCAAAACCAGCACATTATCTACACTTGCTTCTTGATGTAAGAACAGAAATTAGTCCTGGCCACCAGACCAGGTCACATTTTTCTGTGTCAGACAGGAGAGTTTGTCATGATTTCAGAGCTCAGTTTAGCTTAGCACAGTGAACTTTGTATCACCAGTTTTATTTGATTAAGCATAACAGTCATCTGCCAGTGGAGCTGCAATCCCAGTTGCTCAGTCTTTGCCATTTCTTTGTAGTGAGCTCTGTTTAAACCTCCTAAGCAGCATTATTTAGTATGCCCCCCACCCCTTCCTCTGCCTCATTCTACACAGGTCTCCCACATCCAGACAAAACCCTCCAGTGCTCCAATTTGTTCCTTTATTCCCCCACCGCACGTGTGACCAAATACCTCCATTATGTCACATAATTATTTCATAAAGAGGGAGCTCACCTGTGTTACTGACTTGGAAAGAAGGTGGAAGAAGTCCTTACCTCAACTGCTTAGTTTTTGGCCTGGTAAATCATGTTTGAGAAAAGTCTGGATACAGGACTAGGTCAGCTTTACTAGTCGGTAAAGGTCACTCTCACCACACTTGTGCATACAACGCATGATGTGTGTAAGACTGATCAAGTAAGGAAGGCAGAGAACCTGCAAGAGTCTCACCCAGTTTTATTAACTACACCTTTTAAACAAGAAAAAAAAATTGAAATAAAAAAATCAATTTTGATGTATTTTGTGTGCTCCCAACAGCTCTTCGTGGTTCTCCTGGAAGTAGCCACCCACCTAGCACTTCGCTGGTGAATGCTGAAGTCAGCCCGTCACTACAGCTGCAGTGACTGGCTGGTGGCAGACTACAGTGCACACTTTTTAACACATGCAAGTTGCCCATCCTTGAAATCACGGAGCTTTAAAGGCAAGGTTCTCTCCCTCTCTCCTGCCCTCCAAGACTCCTCCTACCTCATGTTGTTCACACCTGGAACTCTAATTTTACCATCAAGATTACAAGCGCAATGCTAGAGCTGAGGCAGACTTCATGTGCACCACCCAGACAAACAAGTACTTGCCTCCCTCCTCTCGATCCGGTTCCACGGTCGAAGAAGCTGGATTTAGCGTCGCGGTCGGACCGCGCACCGAAGCTGCTGTAAGCATCCTTGTCTCTTCTGGAACTCCAGCCACCACTATCAAAACCTAGCAGAGAAAGGGATTTCAGCCATACATTACACAATCCAGGCTTTTACAAGAAAAAACAAGTTCTGTCCAGGAAGTCTTCACTGGAAGGTCTATGGGACTGAATTCCTTCATGAATGAAAAATGCATGAAGGTGAATGAATGAAGACTTACTCAACAAGGGACTGAGCATTTCTCACCACCTATCAGAACTAAAGCTCCTCCTTCCATGTGCAAGCATGTTTGGGGATTTGTCTAAAAACATGCACTTGCCTTATAGTGCAAGTATTTCAACTGCCTACCCTGGAAAGATGGGTATCAGAAGAAACATTAAGATGCTAAGTCTTGCCAAGCCTCATCTACGTTATCTCTCCAATACAAATCCCTGACTACGCATTTAATTTTTGGAGGTTAACAAGGTCTCTCAGAGATCAATAAATGGTATCAGAAATCCAAACAGAAGATAAAAAATTTTATCATACAGCAAGTACACAAAGCAGTGTAATCTACACAGACTAAACAAACTAACAGTACCATACACAAATAAGGTATATGCAAGTCTTCACAACAAATTAACCACACTGAGTTTTTCCACAGCACTTTTACCCCTGCCTACAGTAAGTGCCTACTTACATATGTTAACTCAAACAAACACAAAGTACCTCAGCTTGCCAATACCACTGAGTAAAAAAACCTCACTTTTATTCTGCTACCAGGGCCTGTGAGGTAGCAGAAACGAGAAGCATTAAACACTGCTCTGGTACTGGACTAAGAAATTACGAACTGTATTTCAGAGGTTCAACCTCTTCCAAGTTTGTGTAACGTTTTCAATCTCAGCTATGGGATTCCAGCAGAGAATAAGTTAAATACTGGAACAGATAAACAAATTATGTCACTCTTGTGAGCATGCTTTGCCAGCTCCATAGCACAAAACCAGTCAAGAACTATTCATCAGACAATAAAAGCAACCACCAAACAAACTCATTCCAAAGAAAGGGGCTGTTCTAGGCCGAGTTTCTGAAAAAGGCTTTGCTACCAGAATTACCCTACCTTTTTAGATGTTCTCTAAAAGAGTGCTATTCACCTTGCCTCTGATTTTTTCATTAAGAAATTCTATTACCCAAAATGCAGAAATGAACTGGTCATAAGGGAACTTTAAAAACTAGTGTGATAACTGTAACTCCTTTGTCTGTTTAACTGAAACAGACAGCAAAAATAATCCATCAATGAAGTTTTTCAGCACACAAGATAAAGGAATGTACTTCGAGACCTCCAAAGTGCTTTAAGAAGCAACTTTAAAGATACTAACTTCGAGAAAGTTATTTTAGCTTCTTTAAAAGACATCTAAATACAGATTTTATTATGAGTAACTTTCAGGCCACACTACAACTATTGGGATATGTCATCCTGCCAAGAGATCTAGCAGCAGTGGTACTGACAGAGCCATCTTCAGGGATACAGATGGAGTTTCTTAATAGTGAAAAACCTGAGCTGACACTATACTTCGAATCTTCTACCAAGCTTGAGAAGGTCAAAGAGTCACAATTTTGTACTCCAAATAGCCTACATAGTAACCTTATTCACCTAGCTCATTACTGCATTCATTTCTGAAGCTGGTACCAGCTTAATTTTTTAAGATATAATTTTAAGATGGCACAGCAACTTTGACACCAAATAGAGGAGTACACATCCTGCTTCACCAATTCACCTTCCAGCCTGGCATTCCTGCTCTGACTTTAATTGTGGATCAGCACAGAACACAGGTCCAGGCCATACAAGTCAATTCTACATAAATGACTAGCATTAATAGCTGGGATTTCAGACATCAAATGGCAAATTAAAACTGAAGTAAATGCCCTGAGAAAACCCGTAACAGCCCATAGGATCAACTTCTTTTAAGTGAAGAGAATGATTACAAGACTGTGCAAGGACTACCAGGAAATTCCTTAAAATGTCACAGCTTTTGGTTTTTTTCAAGTAAAAACCTGCAGAGATTCCATCCAGCATGTCTTTCTCACTGCATGGATAAGAATTCACTAAGCCAATCAACTTCCAGAACAGTTCTGTAGTTCTTACACCTATGAACAGCATTACAGCTGTCAATGCACCTCCCTCAACCAGTGTTTTAATTCATACTTTGTAACACTAACACAAATCACTGCCAGCTCACTTGAAAACCTGCCACATGCAGCAGCAATAATCCATTTTTTAAAGATGGGAGCAATAGAATCACAGATTCCTTTAGTATGGATAAGACCTTTAAAGTCAGTTCTTAGTATTTACTTTTTGATCTACTATAGATCAGGTTGCGTTTTAAGTATCAAGGAGCTGCTTCCAGGAAGTTTAACAAGAAACTTACATGACAACAAGCTTTAGAGGTCATGGAAGCAGGACATTTCAGGCTGACAGCCCTGCATACTGAGCTCCCACAGCTGAGAAACAGAACTGCCATTAAGTAACACAAGGACATTATTTTTATGCCTGCTGTTATTTCCTGCAATTCTGTACTGCCTTACTCCCCCATTTACAAAGCAAACTGATTAGTATCAGTGGGACAGATCTGGAGGTAAATGGAAGGGTTTTTTTAATCAGGTCACTACACTTGTAAGGCTGCATCAAGAGTTTGTTGTGTGGTCAAACACTACCACCCAAGGTTGCTCCCCCATGTCTAAGCTTTCAAAAATCTGTTGTTAAAAATTCCAAAGAGCAGCCAAATTTCAGAAGTTTCAATGCAGCCAAAGAAATCACTGATTTAGTGCAAACAGACGTAAACATCACTTAAATCAAAGTACAACTGTAGAAGAGACTTTGAATCATCCTACAAGGTCGCTCAGTTTTACAAGCCCAAACTCATGACGCCCTTTTGCTTCCAGCAGGGTCCTGAACTGGAACTGGAGCTTTTCCATTCAGCAATTATGAACCTTGTCACAGGAAACCAGGATGAGGCCAGGGGTACAGCATTCAACCAGATTTAAAGGCAGGTTTTGAACATTAGGTTTACCAAGGAAAATTGGCAGCCAAAGCTCTACTAAATGAACAAGCCACACAGCAGATTACAGTCCCATGACCTATTCACCTTTTTGCAAGGTGAAGTTTAAGTCCCCAGAAAAGCCTCACGTAATCACACCTACACTGCCATGTCTGAACTCTGATCTAGCACACCAGGAAGTACAGTGACAGTCCTATACATAATAGGTCATAAGAGAACTCGAGGTTACTGCATCTATTATCCACAAAACACCACACAAGGAGACGAAATCTATGAACAGCAAAGTTCACAACCACCTTAAAGCTGTTTGCTGCTTTTGAGAAACCTGCACATTCCTGAGATTTAGCAAGTCAGTTTCTCGTAAGACTGCTCATATTCGAGGTCAGTGTGACTGGGAACAAGAGCACTGAACTGGCTGCCAACCAATCCCTCCCCTTTTGCGAAAGCATTCACCTCTGGTACCATGCTGTTCATCACTTGGTGCTTCAGACCATACTTCTTTTACATAATTAAAAAAAAAAAAAACAACCAAATCCTGAACACCCAGCAAACTCACTAGCTTGGATACATACAAAGGCAAGGCAAAAACCAGACTGATCCTTTTTCAAGTGGCTTAAGACTAGAATATAGCATTTTTCATCTAGTCAGATTTAAAGTGACATAGCTCCAGAAGCACTCAGATACATTAGCATTTATTTCAGTATTGCCCTCCCACCCACTCATAATACAAGTCATCATCCTCCTGCAGTATTGAAAAGAATCTGTGGAAGTTTACTGCTTTAGAAACAGATGAGATCAAAGTCCTCCCATGCCACAAAACTCCAATTCTTTATATTGTAGCACTGCAGGAAGTGTTTTAGCTGCTGCATTCTGGTAGATTTCAATAGGTGTTAGGGGAAATGTTTCTCTCATATCCACCCAAGTCACCAGACATGACAACACTGTGCTGCAGCACCTGCCCCCTTGGGATCCTACACAGCAAGGTCATGATTTACTTCGCTGAAGTGTTCCAAGAAACTTTTCTTCTGGATTATGTTCTGTTTAGATATTCAAATGGAAGATGGAAGGGCCATTTCTCAGCGAAAACCCCTGTGTAAATACGTGACCAAAATAGGTCATGTACTTCATCTTTGCTTCACCAACAGCCTGCATTTCCTTCTCCAAGTACTCCCAGGGACTTCCATAAAACTGCAGGAAGCTGAACAAGGACAACATCTATTTGTGTAAAATATGCATTTACAAAGTGAAACTGTGCCATTTGTTCGTACTAAACAACTGATTGCTCCAAGTTTCACATCAGAGTCCCTCGCAGGAAAACTAGTACCCACGAAATCCATTCAGACCAACACTCAAGATCACACAGCAAGTTAAGATGGGAGACCATCCTGCTTCAGCCACAGTTAATTGTTACAGAGACATAGAAGGTATTTTGTCAGTTGGATACTGAACTTGAGCTTCGGATATAAGTTGGTGAAGGGATCTAGAACAGTGCATTAAAAGCAGAAGATGAAGTTGCCATGTTTTGCACGGGACACTCAAGGAGTCTGTGTAATAGCCTTCAGCAGTACTGTCAGAGCCTCTGCAGTCTGCTCCTAGAGATTCAAGAACCCGTTAAGTGTTGCCACTGTGTTTGGGATACATACCCTGTTTTGAAGCTTCCCTGTTCCGCAAGTGAGGAGGAATGTATCGGCCTTCTAAAGGACAAAAGAAAGGTAGTGTTACAGGCCCGTGGTGTCAGCACATCTTGAAATGTTCATCTCGTCAGCAACAGCTTCTGCTTACTAAAAATGTCTCCCTCAAGCTTTAAGGCCTCTTGCAGCATTTTTAAACAAGAATCCTTTAATACAGCACTTGCTAGCACACTCAGTTGAAGATTAAAGTTCTTGCATACCCTTTTAGGCAGCTGGTTTAAGGCACAGATGTCTTGTGTTCCTCTGACCGAATCACCCACCCATTTATGGGTGTTTCAGTGTCCATGACAAAAGCCTGTCTTCTTAGAACCCATTAAGGGTTAAGCTGGTGCCAGATACTTGAGCAGCTCAAGATATTTACTGTGACATTCAAGTACTGGCAACTCACAGTATTACTACCAGCACTTCTCCCTCCCCTTAAATTCACCCATCCCCATCCATTCAGCTTTGATCAAACCAGAAGCCACACCTAATTGCCTCTGAATAGCATTCCTCATTTACAATCCAGAAACATCTGTCTGCTAAAGCCAAGTGAATGAGAACATACCAGCCACAAGCTGAATGGGAATTCCAGGAAGATTCCCCCCTCTTAACATACTTAAACCTTGCATATCACTTTCTATCCAATGAATTGAGATCAGAAGAGTTAACATTACCACTCTACCTGGATGTTTTAGGAAGACAAATCACCACATTACTACTAAACCAGTGGCCTCAGATGAGAGGCAACTGAAAATCTAGGACAGAACTGGAACACTAAGTTCTCTCAAGCTAATTAAGTGCTTCAGAAATGTACACACATACAGTACCACTGCAAAATTAAGCAGTTCTATCTAAAGCTCACAGTGTTTTCAAAGCAAGCTTAACTGGCAACCTCCTCTATTTCCTCATCAGCCTCAGTATATTTTGGCTTTAGAAATTGCTTTTCACAGCTGCAAACCCCCAATTTCTAAAACTGTGTGTTTGTAAGCTTGAGAATTTGCATGTACTTACTGCTTGTAGAGCTTCCTTCACTCTGAGAGTCTGAAGAATTCAAGTCTAGACCAGAAAACTAGAAGAAAAAAATCAAGTATCAACATGTTTTACCATGAATTTATGCAAAGATACAAAAACCCCTTTTCATTCATCAGAAACAAAGAATGTTCTAACAAGCTACTGCAGCAAAAAAATTTTTTTACATCGTGCCAAGCTAGGTCTCCTATTGTTACTCACGTTGTATCATCTCCAGTGTTTTTATACCCACCAATAAACACGCACCCACACGGGCAGCAAGGCCAGCAGAGTATCTCACACCCACCAAATCACTACCACAGACTTCTGCTTCGCACTACATGCAGGTTGAAGAACCGTTTTAAATAGACTGAATTTCAATGCGCTAAAATGCATCCGGCTCTGGGTCAGTGGCAATTTTTTTTTGCTACGGAGACTTCAGCACAAGTTATACAATTTAAGCTGAGCACTTTGCTTGCAGAGACTTGAGATATTTACTAACTGCATTAACACTACTAAGACATTAGTCTTCACGTTTGAGGCCATTACTGCTCACAAAATATTAGGCGATGTCTTCTGATAATTACTTCAGCAAATACGACTTTTTTGTTTGTTTTTCAAAAACGTCTATAGCCCTCAGTCTCCCAGTAAAGTCTTCCAAAAGATGTTCAGTTCACGCAGTGCTGCTGTGTCGCTCACAGCTTTTAAGTCAAACACAATATGAACTCATTTCAGCAGAAAGCAGTGGGAAATCGATAAGGCTTAAGAACCAACTTATCACAGTTGTTTGCCTGCATGGCCGGATTACAAACTTGTATCGGAAAAATAAGGCATGCTTAAATACAAATCAGTTTTATGTAATATACTGCACGGAAATGTCTTCCAACATGACCTGAATTAATCCAAAACAAAGACCCCAATGCACTGTCCTTTTCTGCGCTCAGCTGCCTGTGCTGCCACTTAAAGACATTCAATTCTTTAAGAATTTTCCCACGGCTGACCTCATAACATCCTCTTTAAAGCTACCACTTAAAATGTCATCTCTTCAGTTGATCGAAGCATCAACGCAGGGCTCAAGAATGGTTCTTATTTTAGTAGCCAACAAAAACAAAGGCTCTCTACTAGGTCAAGGCGGCTCTCCACAAGTAACAAGAAGCGAGAGATGAATCTTCTCGCAGTGGATCCCCACGGTGGGGGCAACACTTCCCAGGCGCTGCCTCGGGCATCGGTGGCGCAGCCCCGGCGCCATCTCAGTGCGGCACTGCGGGCTGGATTCCCGGCGCAGCAGGAGCAGCTAATCCGGCTGCCGGCGCCCGTCACGTGTGGCGCGGGGGGGTGGCGGGGGAGAAGGGAGAGGGAAGGACCGTCTCTATGACCTACTTCGCCGGAGCGGCCGAGGGCGAGGGCTGCCCGGCCACGGTCCCGCTGCAGCAGATGGGGCTCTTCCTGCCCCCGCCGCCTTCCCCGAGAGTTAGATAACCACCGATCCCGCCCAGCGCGGGGAGGGAGGCGGAGGAGGATGCAGGAATGAAAAGGAAAAAAATAATAATAAATGGTGCGGACCAACACGAATCCAGGCCCAACTGCGTCACCGGAGCCCGGCAGCACCGGAGCCCGAACAAAGGCGGCCACCAGCACCGCCTCCCCAGGGAAGGGGCGTCACACAAAGCGCCGTGTCGTGTGTGTGTGTGTCCCCTTCCCCCGCCCCGCACAATGGCGGCCATTGACCGCCCCTTCCTCCTCCTCCTCCTCCTTCCCCCCCACCCCCAGCTCCCGCCACAGTTCCCGCTGCGGCCATCGGGGGCCGCTGCCGCTCCCGGCGCTCCCACACAAAGCGGGTCCGAGCGCGGCGCGGGGGCCGCGGGGCCCGAGCGGGGCCGGGGCCGGGCCGGGCGGCACCGGCGGCCCCGCAACACCGCCCCGGCCGCGGGGACAAC
>NW_024580667.1:4129148-4229636 GCF_017639235.1 Corvus kubaryi
GGCGGCACCGGCGGCCCCGCAACACCGCCCCGGCCGCGGGGACAACGCACCCCCACGGGGGGGGCCCGGCGCGGCGCGGGGCCGCCGCACGGCGTTAACTGCGCAACGACCGAGTGCGCTTCAACAGGCCGCGTAGGGGGGAGGTGGGGGTTACCGCGGGGGGAACTGCGACACAATCGCCGGGAAGCGAGAAGCGAAGCCCCACGCGACAATTCCCAACCATCCCTCCCGCCCTTCCTGCCCCAAGAGCCTCCGCCGCGCGCCTCCTCCGGGTAACGGAGCGGCCTTTCCGCTTCTCGTCCCTCACCTGCTGGTCTAGACTGAGGGCATTTTCCACCGCCACATGACTCATAACGAGAGATAGGTCTCGGGCTCGTCCCGCTCCGCCTCGAGAAATGGGGATCCGCTGGGCCGGGAGGTCGCTGCCGTGGATGCCGCTGGTTCCGCCACGAATCGCTGCCCTGACTGAGCCCCCCCCGCCGCGGGCCCGTCCTTTATATAGGCCCCGCCCCCCGCGCGCCCGGCAGCGCGGGCTGACCTCAGCGCGCACGCGACCGCCCCCCCGCCCTCCTCTCCCGGCGCTATCGCGAGAACTCCGCGCAGCTCAACAGCCGATGAGGGAAGCGCTCCCGGAGGTGTCGCGAGACTTTGGAGCGCCGGGCCCGCGCGGAGTCTCCGGCGGTACCGCGAGGTTTCCCCTCCCCCCGCTCCCGCCCGGCTCTGCTCGGGACGAGAGCGGCCCCGAGTTCTCGCGAGATCACGACCCCCCGCCACAGCACACAGGCTGCGCCGCGCTCTCCTTTTGTTCGCCGCCCTCGCGAGAGCGTCCCGCGCGCGCGCGGCCGAGACGCCGCTAGAAGGAGGCGGGGCCTGGGTCACGTGGGCGGGCGGAGCCGCCATCTTGTCGCTCCCCCCTCGGCGGGCAGTGGCGCAGCGCGTAATGGCGGCGCGGCGCTGAGGGGAGGAGGGGCTGCTGCACCCAGAACACACCGGCCTCCCTGCCATAACTGCCTCTAGCGCAGGCCCGGACATGCCAACCTGCGGCTCTGCAGGGCTCAGACCATCCCCTGTGCCGCTACCCAGCGGCACTTGGCTGTGAGGCGCTTACCCCTGAGCAGTGCTGGTGGGCTGCACTAGTCACTGCACATATTCATCAGCTCATTCTCTAAGATCCTTAGCCATCAAACATACTGACGTGCCAAAGGACTTCCACTATTTTCTCTGTAGTGTCAGTTTTGCCATCGATCTCTTTACATCCACAAATAGCCCCACCTTGGGTTCAGCAGGACTTTTAGCCTGTAAGCATCAGTCAAGTAGTAAGCATTGAACTATCTGTCATTATAAAAATATATATAAATAACCCCATTCCCTTGTATCTCAGCCTGCTGACACAGAGAATACTAAAGCTGCTTCCTCGAATTTGGGTCAGTAAAAGTACTGACGAATGTGCTTACGGGATCAGGACACGGCTGGGGCTGTGAAGTCACAGGGAAAAGGACACGGGGTTCTTGACCCACACAGCAATTATTCCTCCATTTCCCTCTTCCTCAGGCTCCTGCCTCTTCCAAGAAGAAAACCACAAGGAAGATCCATTCTCCAGAAAGATGATTCACCATTGGATTTAAAAACAAGACAGAACTTTTCCACAGTACTCACACATTAAACAGCCCATCTCTGCCTAGGTTTTTCCTGCCCTTAAAATTGGAGCTCTAGAACCAAGGTCCTCCCATGGCAAAAATTAAGCCCTACAAGATTTAAACATCCACAAACGTGTCCTTGAATGAGCAACACATACTCCTCACAGACAAACTAGTCAATTCTGTGATGCTCTGGTCTCAAAACATTTACCAGTCCTCTGCTTTCACTTTCCATAATACTTCTCCAGCCAGCTACAGCTCCAGAGTTAAAGATTTGTGCTTGTATTTCTTCCCCAGGTGCACCTATTTATAATTTAAAAACTTGCAGGTGTCTTTGTTGAGGCTGCCAGACAGTTAAAAGAAAAAGTTTCTGTATTTTTTAAGAAGCTGTTACTGGATGTAGGCCCAAACTTCGGATTTTTTGAAAGCAAGTTTCAAATAATACTTTTAATTCCTTTTCTTCTTACAACTTCGCAGACAATTCTAAATTCTAAACAATTCTGCAGTGTTTTGAATCGCTCCCAACCGAGCCTAGAGATACTTCCGAGTTTACATCCCTGCAATGTCTGCAGCGTTTTACAAACAAGGGCGTTGCTTGTGATAATTCATATGCACTAGAAAATTACATTAATTAATCATTCACAAGTTAACTCACAATTAATTAATCATGTGCAAGTTTTAGGAGTATCACAGCAATTTAAACCCTGATCCTGCAGTCAGGGAAGTCAATTCCTGGGGAAGTCAGTTTTCCCTCTGAGTTGCCATCTGCGCTAGGCAGGACTATTCTCAGTTTCACTTTTAGTTCTCCCACAGCTGACTCAGACGCAATTCCCTGGAGGAAGCTGAGCAGCTCATGAGCACTTGAGTCAACACCAGAGTCCTCAAAAACCCTGCTCACTTTAAACTCAGCAAGTTTTTGCCAATGGGCTCAACCAAAACTCCTCAACACCTGACACTGCCGGGCGCTTGGACACTCAGTTCTTTAATTCTAGCAAATTCCCAGGTTTGGTATTCCTTTACCTGCAAAGCCCCATCTGGGAGGTGTTCTGAAAGGCTACACTGATAGCCCCAAAACAGCCAGAAATGCAGCTGAGTCTTGAGGAGGTTGCCCTCCTAGGAAGCCAATATCACCCACTGCCACCAAGCCATGTATGTGTGTTGTGAAGTCAGTGTGTTTATGAAGTTGTGTCTGACTTCTGTAGTGTTTTTACCCAATGCTGGCAGACACTGACCTTGTGTACACAAGTTTCCTTTTCTGTTTTGAAACTATCAACAGGTCATATGCTACTGACCATCTTAACAAGCAGATTTCTCATTGTACACAACTATGGACTCACTTCTAAGGAAAGGAGGTGTTTTATCAATGGTAAAGCAGCTCAGACATCCAGAGTGTGATAAAAAATAAATCCTACCATGGATGTAATTCTCAAGTTGCAGTACTGAAGTCTTGTTTCTTGTTCTACACAGTTGCCTATGAGGCTAGGACCCCATACCATATTTCTGTGAGTCTTTCATACTGTAAGATGGCAGGGCAATCAAAATATAAATTTAATGTTGTCCAGCCACAAATTAGCAAAGGGATTTGGAAACAGTCTTTAGTCAACAGTGAGTATCAGAGATTGGTCTTTAACAGCATAATTTCCACATTTCTGTGGACATTTTTAGGCATCAAAAGGCAGGATCTTACTTGTTTGGAGGAATAACATGGAAAGAAGAGCCACATGCCACCACTGATGTTACTGTTGGTGAACCCTTCTCTAGAAAGTCTGCATTTCCCTACAGCAGCAGTTACAAAACTCTTTGGACCAGTGCATAGCTGTTAGTGATGCCAGCCTGTGCAGTCAATGAAGGAACTGATCTGAATTTAAAATAACTCTGTAGGGGTAGAAAAAACCCTGCCTGCATCAGCTCTCTGCCCAGATAAATGCCTGTGGGATACTGGGTTGTAGTCAATGTTTTTCTTCAATTTAGTGAACATTTCCCACCACACATGTGCCCTAACTCAGTGTGCAGGGCAGAGCCACTGCACTGAAGACAGGGGTTTCTCTCACTAGTATTGCCAGTGATTATTAAACTGTGCCTGGACAGCATTTGACAGAATATTTACAAAATACTCCCCTATGCTGCAACACTTCATTCTCTCACTGCCTTTGCTGAGTACACCTCTGTCCTCAATCTTAGTACATAATGCCTTTAACTCACGTGAAGAATTAAAAGGCTGTCTGATTAAGAGCTGCTCTGTGCTTTGGCCAGCGTGTTGCCACCCAAGCCTTGCTGGCTCCCCTTCCCTTGTCTCTCCATGTTCCCAGACCGGTAGATAGAATGCACACAGCTGATTGGAGAGGGCTTGGTGAAGAGCAGATTCATGGTGTTCTCTGAAGAGATGCCTGGAGGTTTTTTTCAAGCTTCAAAGAAATTCTCATCTTGTCCTGAAAAACCGCAAAAGACTGTTTGCAGAAAGCAGAGATTCTTAGCTGAAAGGGGAGACAGAATCGGGAAGTTTTATAAGCTGTGACTCTAGAACAGGGATACACAGAAGAGATTTAGTCACTTCAGACATATACTAGTCCTTATCTGAGGCAGCACTCAAAGGCTTCTCTCTCTCTCTCTTTGTTTTTTCTTTCTTTAATGAATTCCTATTTTTATTTTCTCTAATGGTTTAGTGACAAGATCAAATAATCACAGGCTTCTGTGGGAACTGAGGAAGTACAAGCATAGTTTTGTTCTTATTTCTTCTGTCTGTGTGGATCAGACACGGGAAAGAATGAGTCCATGAATGTGGGCTCAAAGTTTTAGGGGGTGGAAGGGAGAGTGGTTTTGACTAAAATTACAAGAGTTGTTGTCCCAAGTAGAAGAATGAATGGAGAGAATGTGGCAATTCTCTGAACATTGAAAATTTCTGAGTTGGGCTCTATTTTTTCATATCCCTAGATTCCTTGCTAGCTTGTATTTTTAAAACCTTAATCATTTTTTTCTCTCTGCATTCAGATTTCTCCATCATCCCCACTGTATTCCAAATTATATTGCCTCTCTCTCTCTCTCTCACTCCCCAAGTTTATGCACTGCTTTGTCTTCCCAAATGCTGTTTTCCATGTTCCAATTAGATTAAGGGCTTGCCTGCACAGGAAAGTTACACTACTATTAATTTGCAGTTTGCTTTAAAGAAATGATGTTAAACCTGGGCAAAAGCCATGTGGACTCCCTGATAGTCCTCTGCAGGAATACAAATGGTTTATTTCAGGTTAAATCAGGTCAATTTGGAACAGGAAGAACTTGCAAAGCAGTAAGTTTTCCTACACCAGAACGAAGACAGTCCAGCAGCTCCTTCTGCAGACTGTAACCTCCTAATGGGAAGAAAGGCTGGGAGCGTGGTCCTGACCTCTGCAGGAGCCACAATCTGCTGGACAGAGGTAGCACAACACCAGCTGACTGCTGCTGTCGCTGCCCTGGCTCGGGCTGTGGAGCAGCTCTTGCCCACTGCAGCCTTTTTCCTACCTGGACAGCCCAATCCACAGCACTCACAGGACAGAAGCAGGGACTGCTGCCTCTGTGCAAGGTATTGCCTTCCACTCTGTTCATGCAGGTATTAAAAATTGAGCCCTTTGCCAAAAAAAAATACAGTATGATGTTGTTCAATAGGGCAAAGTCATGAGTATCCATCTACTGCCCCTCTTTGAATGAATGCCTGGAGTTAACTATTGGTTTACAAGCATATTGTAATTCCGTGAGTGTGCCTTTCTCTTGTAGGCAAGCCCAAATGAACAGAAGATGAAGACAAAAGAAGAGAGACTTACTGCAGCAAAAAGAAAGGAAATAGGCACGTTAGTAAATCTTGGATTCACATTCTCATTGCCAACTGGTTTGAACTGCTAAGCTTATAATTGCCTAAATCAAAATAGGCACCTAGTCAAGATGGCTCCTATATTAATCAGCATCAGAATTATACTTTGAAGAAGGCACTAATGTTTCTCATTTTGGTTTCTGTATGCCTTTTCTAATTACCATTTCTAAATACCAAGTGTAACTTTTATCTTATGTAACATAAATGTAATATTAGAGTCTTCTTTGAAAGCCCTCCAAAGGGTCACTGAGCAAGTACCACTTGCCAATGCTCTCCCTTCTGGTGTGCAGGGGTTTGACTTCAGCTGTGAGCACCTGGCAAGATCTGACCTTTGCAGATGGTGGTTGTGCAATGTGGTGCAGCTGTCAGGAGTGCTTGGGTTAAGAGAGTGGCCTCAGCCATCTGAGGAATGTGCAGTGTTTCTCCTTATTAAGTGAGAGGGTGACTCTGACAGCTCAAAAATGCCTGTGGGATTGTCAGGGTCCTGAGGACACCCCCAGCTCCCCACAGCCCTGCCAGGAACTAAATGGCCAAATCCTATGAATCAAATCCAACACTGGTCTTCAGGAGAAAGGGGGAAGAAGGTCCACCTTCCTGTTTCTCTCACTGTTGCTGTAGTGTTGATTCTGTGTTGATTTTGTCACTTGGCAGGGGAAAGATCACCAGCAAGAGAATGGGAGCAGTGTAGGGACTTGTAATACAAAGGTTGATGGCCTGAGTTAATGTCAGCAGGTTAGTAGGTCATTGAGACCCCAGGGCATTGACCTGCTGTCTCTCAGGGCACTCAGACCTGGAGAAAACGTGATGAGTTCTGATGACTGCCAGAGCTGAGGCAGGTGGAGATTCTGACAGTTCCAAAGAGATACAAAAAGACACCCAAACCCTGTGCATAGTCCCCAATTCGAGAATAACCCAGGACTTCAGAGCTGGCATCCCTTTGTGTTCTCTATGGCATCACACAGATCCTGCACCTATTACCTGAGCACAAACTTCATGTTGCCTGGACTTTTTGATAGATGGCTTAAATATGCTGGCCTGGTGCCTGGCGGCTGCTCTTATGAGTGTGAGAATATGAATATGGCTGAGTGAGACCTGTTTGGTTTCAGTTTTTATTTTGAACTAAATCACTTTCTTCCCTTTCCCCCCTCATCCCCACGTCTCGTAATGTTTTCTACCTTGTTTATACCATGTTGGAGCAGTATTTCCTACAGAAGAACAAGGAATAGTAAATAGGAGCACCAGAAGCATAATCTTTCAGGTGGCAGCAGAGAAAGAACCATAGAAAATTTACTGTCAGGAGAAAAGATTCTCTTTTTCTAGTTGGGTTCTTCAAAGGCCACCCTGTCCCTCTTTCTGGCTTTGGTCAGCACAGCTGGAGCTCTGGCCCGCTCCATTGTAAGAGGCTTAGCTCAGGCTTCAGTGTGCATATTGCAACCTTTCCACTTAAATCATTAAAGATAAAGGGTTTTGGAGACATCTAATCCATCACACTGCCTTAAGACTAAATATAGCCATCCACTCTGGGTGGATGCTCATCAGACTGGATCTCCAGAACACCAACTGCATCCCCAAACTGGGGGAGGGCTCCCAACCCTGACTGGCTTCTCCTAAGGGGCAGGGCCCCAGGATGCTGTCACATTACCACAGCCACTGCTCCTGAGCTGGGAGGAAGGAACCCCTGCCTCATGCTGAGGCTGAAAAGCTGCTTAGTGAGCCAAGGGCTCCCGGCTCCTTTCAGACTCCCACGAACACGGTGGAGCTGTAACCCTCCCACCCCTTTCCAAGACAGGCAGCTCAGTGCCTGCAGTGAGGTAGGAGCTGCTGCTGCCTGTCTGTGAGACAACAGCTCCTGGTGGCTTTCCCATTGTCTAAAAGCTGCAACAGTGCTGCTGTGTGGCTGCACAGCTTGTTGTGTGTCACCTCACTGTGGAGGAGAGACTTAAGTCTCCGTAGTAAACAGGAAGAGTAGTTTATTTCCTTCCTCTTTGCAGTTGCTTTTTATATATTTATGTGCTGCTATTTTGCCCCTCCTCAGACTTTGCTTCTTGAGACTGAATTGTTTTTCATTGTGCCTTACAGTTTATGTCTTCTGAACTTCTTGTAGAGCAGCAGGTTAACGTTTAAATGAATGTAGTGTTTATGAAATGAGCTGGACTGACAGGCATGGAAATGGAGACTTCACAGATTAGATGCCACAGTGGTAGGAGAAGTGAGAACTCCATACCTAACTTGTGATCTGGAACATCTCTAGAGGCAAGAATAGGATGTAATTATGAAATCCATCTATGTGGTTCAGGTTTCCTCTTTAATCAGTAGCCTCTAGGCTATTTCAGCCTGCTGGCATTCATTTGTGCCAGATGTGGTGGTGGCTTTGTGATATGGACAAACCAGTGCAATAGCAAGGAGCAGTGTTAACTAGCTCATTTCACATAAATTACCAGCCTTGTGGGGGCAGAGCATTGAGGCAGGGTTCATCTGTGGCCACATGGAAGGCTCTCCAGCCAAGCCAGTCACCTCAGGCCCCTGATACAGCCACAGCAGAGAACAAGTCACTCTTAGGTCATGAATCATCTCATCCTGAGGTAGATATTTAAAAAAGATCAGATAAGACATACTTTTAAATTGCCTACAGGGCAACAGGCTCAAATGTATTGATAGACACTGTAGACATCTAAAATTAGGTGAGCTGAGTCTCACCTGTGGAGTCAAACCAGTGACACACAGGTGAAAAGCCTCACTTCCTGTGGTGAACCTTCAGAGCACATCTTCTGCCTTTCTGAATTTACAGCCACCTCCAAACAGCCAGGTGAGAGAACTATGAGGGTCTTTCACCAAATGGCTAAATCTTTTCACTGATTTTCAGAAATAAAATGTATTAAATCCTTCTTTTTTAGTTTAGTGTCTAAATAGTCATTTTCCAGAACAGGAATAGTTGCTTTTTCACTTCCGCTCATGCCACCATGTGGAATTGGAAAAGCAAATGCTTGGATTAGAAAGCACAGATACCCATCATGGCTAAAATAATGATACTCTGCAGAGGGGAATTTCAATGTTGATTCATCTGATACAGTTGATCTGTAAAGATTTATCTTGCAGATTCTTTGACAAATATGAACTTCAAAACAATGTTTTTTACTCCCACAGCATTTTCTCCCTTTCTCTCATTTTTCTTCCTTAGCTAATAGTTCATTAATAAGGAAAAAGGTTCTCTCAGTGCCATAGCACATCTGCTGACCCATTTCAGTTCAAGTGTATATATAACCACTTGTTTGTTTGCACTTCTACAGGTGTTGCTGCTGTGCAGATATGGGCTTTGGTTAAATTTCAATGGAAAATCTGACAGGCAGTTAACTAATCCATGAGTCATATTTCGTAATAGCCTAAAGGTCTCTGATGTTCGACCTTCATTTGATACCCTTGCCATCAGACAGTTTATACATAACCCATCTGAAGAACATTCTTTATATAGATGACTGCATGCTGCCCTTTTATACCTGCGAGAACGGGCACTGCACTCACTGAGCCAGGGGAATCTGCTGGCTCCCTGTGAACGGGACTGGAGAGCTGCACTGCACGAGACTCACCTGGGGAACGGGAACAGTGGAAATCTCTGCTTAGTTTAAGCCTTCTGCAGGGCCTAGCTGAAAGGTGAGGAGAGGGGTGGGGAGTTGGTTTTAGACTCCACTCACCCTAACTGGACTTCTGATTGGAACAACTCTGGCAATGAATGTAGCACTGGAACTTCCAGCACTAGGAGCACTGCTGATTTCACCTGTGTGTGGCTCACTTCTTCTTGAGGCAGGAGAGACAGAGAATGAGACATCCTTTTGTCAGAGCACCCCAAACAGGGAACCCTCCATTGCTGACAGCAGCAGAGTCCAGCCAGCATTACCAATTCCAGGGTCTTAAAAGGAACGCCTGAAGTGGAGAAGGCTCGCCTGGAGAATCATCCCCTTTATTTTCTAGACAAAGCAACTCAGTGCTTATGAAGGGACCATAACATTGTTGGTTTTCAGGACTTGTCAAATCTCAAAGGCAGCAAAGGATGTTGGCATTGCTGCTGTTTTCGAAGCTAAAATAAGGCAGACACATGACTTCAGTAACTGCATGTGAAGTTTACATATTGTGACTCATCGTAATAAAGAAACCTAAACAAAACCCCAGTGTGTCATTGAAGCTGGAATATGTTTTCCATACTGAATTCTTTTAGGTTTGCTTTGCCTTCTTTTTTACAGATGTAGAACAGTAGAATATCTCAGGGATATTAACTCTTTGCTGTTGCAGGATAGAGAGTTCTGGTCTTCATGAATGGACCCTATATGAAACACAGTGGAGGCTTATCTTATTTTTTTAAACCCTCTGGCAGAACTTTTACAGCAGTGCCAAATGCTGGACAACAAGAGCAGCTGAGAAGAAAAAAGGAAAGAAGGAAGCAAAGGAGAAAGAAGGTTGTATCCCAAGATTTAACAGGCTGTCTCTTTAAGAAGCTCTGCCATTCCAAATAACTATTTTGCAATTATCTCTGGGATAGCAGCAGACACCAGGAGTGATGTGTATGTAGCATGTGAGTTGCCTGCTGTATATGGAAAACTGCCTAGGGAGGGATTGGCACAGTGGGAGGGGGAGCATGGCCAGGCTGGCTGTAGGCACCAGTGAGGAGATTTGTCATCCTGCTGAGTCAACAGGAGACACAGCACCTCCAACGGGGCTTTTGCCTGCTGGTTGTTCAACAGCAGCTGAAGTTACGTGGTAGGAACCTATAATGATAGGCTCATATGCATGCTCATTTATGCATTAATTCATTTTGCATGGATGATGTGGATTACCAGCTCCAAACTTCTTCATCTGAAGTAAAGCTGGTGCTGACTGGGCAAGGCTCACTGTGGCTGTTTCTTAGGGCTCTCCTTGCAGCCCTTCTCAAGCCAATGCAGAAGGTAAGAAAAGCCCAAACAAAGGTTTCAGTTGGATCCAGGTTCATTTCAGAGGGGCAGCAGTGTTTGGAATCTGACAGGGGAGTTGCTAAAAAGGGGTCAGGAGAAGGGAAAGGATTATGTGGCAGATGTATCCATCCCACTGTCAGCAGTTCTACCTCTTCACCCAGCTCTGCCTTCCACTCTCATAGGAACTGATTCTTGGCTGGTATTTTAATGGTGTGAATTCCCATTTATCAGAACATGGTAATAGTTGATGCTTCTTACTGTACAGGTCCAGTTGTACAAGTTTCTGTCTAATCAGTCACAAAATTTCTGGCATCTAGACTATTCCAACAAGCAGGAAGAGTTAGGGCTTTTCCATCCTTGCAAATAACTTCCCAAGAAGTCATGACCAAAAGCTGCATAAACACAGAGTTATCCTTGTCACACTCCAGGCCAAATGACAGTATAGCTAGAATCAGAAAGTCAAGAGGGTTTTTTCATGAGTGGTACTAATTATATGAGTAGTACTGAGATAAACCTGGCAGAAGCAGTGTGGTTTAAACTCTAGAGCTTTAGCTTTAGAGAACTTTCCATCCTGTTCAACTCCTCCTTGTTCCTCCAGCTCAGGTCCCAGCCTCGTAGTGCCAGCCTTACTGAAAGATTCTTGTTGCTGTCATTTAGGGTCCCAGCAAGAGGAAGGGCCCAGCTATACAAATCCCATTGGCAGGACAGGGCTGCTGACACAAATGTAATATAATAAAATAATGCATTAAAGAGTTGTATAACCCTTACCTGATGATCTGAGGGACTTCTCTCCCAGTTTGCTCCTCAGTACCCACTGAATTGTCACCTCCATCATGACACTGGATCATCATTTACATACAAACTTCTGGTTTAAAGTGCCAGGATAGAGGAACTCTATTCTATGACTATTCTGCCATATGCTGAACTCTTCCTTTGGCTGAATTTTTATCTTTTTAAAAATATTTTTTTCAAAGTCATCTTAGTATCAGAAGAGAATTTAAATTTTGTCCATCTTTCCACTTTTTTATTGCATTATTGTCTGTAATTAAACTTTAAAATACAGGGACATCACTACCTGACATTTTTCTGTCTCTTTTCCAAACAATATCTGGAACTGAAAATTAATAAAAGGAGATACATCTCTTCAGTTCTTTGTTTAGCTCCTCTGGTTTGTTTTCAGCTTTTACAGTGCTTTCCAGGCTCTCAGTTTCACCTCCATATTTTCTGGTTCCCTGAACTTATGTGGTGACTTTGATGCTGCAAAAGGGCAAGGTAAAGCACCAGGAAAAAAAAAAAAAAAGGGTAAAATACTGTGCTAAAAGAACAGGCATCACCCCAGGGATTCATGTACTGAAACATCTTTAAAATTCTTCTCAAAGCCTGACTAGTTGGAAGCTGACAGTGTCCTTTTAAGGACAGTTTATGTTAAGAAATCCTGCTTAGTCTTATGAGCAAGTTTTGGCTGAGCACAAGTGCTAATGACTTTCTGAAATGAAAAACATTTCTAAAGACAAAAATAGCTAGTACTGAAATCTCTCACAGTCATTACTTGCAATTTCTGTGTGATCCCTTGTCCAGATTTATAATGATTGCTTCCCATGGCAGCAGAACTTACAACTTTGTGGATTTGTCTTTAAAGTCTTAATTAAAACCAGGATGATTTTCATGAGCCCCGAATAATTTGTAATTCTTGTGAGAGCTCTGTCTTTTAAGTGGCCCTACATAAGATGTAATCTTCACTGACCTAAGCATGCAACACAATTTTCTTAATACTCATTGATGTTTTTGTCAAGGAATTGTATGCCTCTGGGGTTATTTCAACCTGATATGTTTAAGAAAAATTTTCCCAGCCTTTCACAAGAATTTAAAATGCATTTAGGTTATCTTTAAGTAAAATACTCCTTCTTCTTCTGAGGGGTGCCTCTAAATAGCTTGTCTCCTTTAGTCCTTCTATGAGAGTTAAAGGCATGTGCTTTAACAGTCCTTTCTTTCCTCCAGGATAACGTTTTCCATTTTACTGCCCACCCACCCACTGGTGACACATGTTGGGGACCCTGCAGTGACTCCCCAGCATTTCCAGAGCTGTGCAGTCTGAAGAACAAAACCTTCTAATTCTCCCTAATTATGGGATCATTATGCAGTGTAAGCCCCAAAATCTGATCTCCTACTAGTTCTCCATATTTGTTGGAGGGGTGGATGTTCCTTATCACACAAAGAAAAGGCCAGACTGGCATCACTCACACACTCAACAGGGCAGAACTGTGTTACAGCAATAGTCAGTGAGGGGTAGTTATACAGGATGGGTGGAGAGCTGCGCCCTCAAATGTGAATTTTTTCTTATTGGAAAACACAGCTGTTTTTGAAGCCTGAAATTTCATTAACAGGATTCCTCTACGGATACCTTGTCCTTTTAACCTGTCCTTAAAGCTCTTGTCCTGGGAATATTTCATGTAAGGTGTTTTGAGCCTTGAACCTGCTTGTGCCTGGTAGTATTAATAACCCGGGGCACGGGATGTTTATGTAGCACTGAGCACCATGGCAGCACTTAGTAAATAATGAAATAAATCGAAGGCTTTGTTTCTGTTTAAATACTGTGTTTGCCTTTTGGATCCTGCTCAACAACCTCATTTGGGTGAAACTGGATATTGCGCCAGTGTTATTCCAGCTCCTTTAATGTATGGCGACCATACAAACAATGCACTGCCTAATGAAGAACTCCGAGTCCCCCATCTAAACATGTAAGGAAAAGCCAAAGTCCCTGGAACCTGCACTAAAAATATCCACCAGGATTCTTAATTTTTATCCAAATACACAATTTAGGGAGAAAAGGCAAGAAGTGATTCCAAATCAACAATTGCAGCATACAAGGACCATTAGGGTCCAAATTCACAGCTCCATTACAGAATTCCAGACATGCACTGGAAATGCCAGGGCTGGGAACTTACTCTGGCTGCTAAGAAGGAGATGCCCAAGCATATGAGAACCAACATAGAATTAGGAATGTGAAGGAAACTCACACTATTTAACTGTTTTAAAGCACTGAGCAGGGAAAAATTGGGAAGACCAGAGCCATTGCATTCTGTGATCTTGGCCTTCCAGACCACACAGGTGGAGTGGCCAAGGGGGGACGTGTGCTGTAGAGAGGAGCTGTGTGTTTCCCTTCAGAACAGCCTGGAAGCTGCTCAGGAGTCCCAGCACTCAGGACGTGTCTCAGAGAAGTCATTCTGCGGCTGACTGTGCCTCGCTCTCGTATGTTTATAAAAGAAACATTTAAAACCATTTCAAGATTGAGGTGTATACAAGTTAAACTTTGAGTAAGAGCTGAAGAACAAATAGAGCTGTGCTAAATTGGTTTCTGGTACAGCCTGACAATATTTTCAAGATGCTACATAATCCCAAGTGATCCCATAAAAACCAGTATCTATATAATCTCCTACCATCAAGTCAGCCTTAAATTTGTAGGTGAGGTTACTACAGTCTCAGCCTGATTTAATCTCTTTTCCATCAGGAATCGGCAAAGCCAAGAAATCCTTTATGGCTAAATTCATCATATATTATGTGTGATATGTGTAATTCTCTGTTTTGAATATAAAATATAAGTAAATATAATCCCTATAAATGTGTAACCATTCATTTATTGTGGAATAATAACACTTACATTAATCGAAAGATTGATACTATTTCTCCATAACTTCATTAATGCTAAGTAAGCTGCACTAAGGGGCCTTGAGGTGGGCCAAAAGACAAGAAAGGACAAAATTCAACTCCAACAACCAGTGAACAAGGAGTGAAGGTACTAGAAACTGAAGCCTCTGCAAATCCAGGGTTAAAAGCCTCTGCCAATTCTGGAATAGAAATTAAAGTCTGCTTCTACCACCCGGAACTGACAGCAGCCAGGGGAAAATGGGAAGGGACAAAGGAAGAGTGAGGTGAGAAACAAAGTCTAAAAGGCCGTCAGGGTGAAAGGTGAATTAAGCATCTTCAAATGAAAGCTGAATGCTCTGAGTCCTGATAGTCCATCAGAAGGGGTGAGGTCCAGCAGAGGCATTCTTGGTCACAGCCGTGCAGGAGGCCAAGCTGGACAATCTGGGCAGTTTGGGATGTGCAGCTGGAGCTGGAGCACTGTCTGCTGCCTGCTTTGTGCCACAGCTGTGGCAGAGCTGAGGGCAGATGGCCGAGTGAGGGGCTGCAGGCTGCAGAGCAGTGAATTCTGCAGCTTGTGCCAGCAGCACAAGTGTGCCTGCTCACCAGAGTGCAGCAGCCAGGCAGCCTTGGTGGGGTAGCTGTGGGGGCACAGCCATGAGGAGCTGAAGGTACTGTCTGAGCAGAAATCTCTGTGGAAAGGGGAAAGGTAGATGCTGCTTTGCATGTCTGGGCTGGTGTGAATTCATCACGCTCTGGGTTTGAATGGGAGCCAGGTACAGCGCACAAGTAACTCCTGTTTGCTGTGCATGACCTAAATCCAAGTGTTGCTTTGTCAGGTTTTAACCAACACGTGTTCTGTTTCCCTCCTGTGTGGTAATGCTGCTGGAGACTGGGTGTTAGCACTGGGAACCTGATGATTCAATCACAAAGTATGAGGGCTGAATTGCAGCAACAGGGAGGAAGCGGGGACATGGAGCCTTGCTGTGTATTTTGTGGTGGTCAAAGGTTTCAGTTCACATCAAGAGAATTCTTATCTAGAATGTTTCAAAGGACTAAATATAGACCAACCTCACATGCTAGATGGCAGTGAGGCTCTCTGCAAGCAACCCACTTCCCTGCTAACAATGTTCGAGGGGATATCATGCCTTGTTTGTTTGTTTGTTTATTAAATAATCATTTTTCAGGATAGACATCAGTCAGAGCCTGCAACTCCACTGTTTCCCATCCCTTGACAATGGGCCCCCAGCAAGAATGCACCGCCAGCACAAGTCCCGGAGCTGCCCCTGAAGCCTTCATCCTCACTCTCACTGGCCTGGGGGAAGACAGGAGTATTACACAAGAGGTCTTGGAGTGATAAGATAAACATCTGCTATTTGAGACTCTGCCTTAAACCACCACATTGCCATGAATGACATGTTTTCAGTAGCAGGAAGCCAGGAATTACTCAATAGGAAGACTGAAGACTGCCAGCACTTGTGTGATTCCTGCCTCTGGCTGGGGCATGAGGGAAGTCCTCCTGGTTGGATGTCTGTGTGAACACCAGATCTCACTCACTGCAGATACCCATTTCAAGGCTGGACAGAGCAAATGCACTCTTGCAGATGATCCCAAGGTCCTTTACCCAGTGGAAGAACAGCAGGTGAGCTTGGTGTTGAAGGCAGAGAGGGTGAAGGTGTCATCAGTGAGAGATGAGAAGACTACAGCCAATTGAGATTGTTGCTGTATAAGTCCACCAGGGCCCCAACCATTGGAGGTGAGATTTTTCCAGGCAGTGAAGACAATTTCAAAGATCCATATTTGAACTCTAACCAAACAAGCAATTAAATAAAAAATAAGCAGCAATGGAAGGGATGAGAAAATCTGCTTACAGGAGATTTCAAGAGGACATGACAAAAGTCAATTTGTGAGAACATAGAATAGTCTACACCTAAAAGCAGTTTTCAGCATTAATTAGGACAACACTGCTGTCCTGCTGGGATTTTCCAGGGACCTGAGTGCATAATAGCCCTTAGGAGCCCAATCTGGGACCCCCATCCCAGCACCTGCTGGCCTGGGAGTGCCATGCCTGGCTCTGGACTGTGGCAGGAAGGGCACTGCCCATCTGCCGTGCAGAATACCCTGCTCCCACTGCTCCCTGACATGCATCTAAAGGAATAAAACCAGAACCGTCTCAAAAGCAGAGACTCTATGAATACTGTCATACTTTCAAAGCAAAATTAAAATTAGTGCTGCTGCAGAATGACAGACGTGGAATAATATGCCAAAAAACTAATTCTTGAAAGAAAGGAGGTATGTGCCTCCAGTACCTGAATCAAGAGCTCAGTGTACAATGGCACAGGCGGGGAGGCTGTCCAGAATCTTTAGAGATTTAACCACTTGTGAGTGTTCCTGTGGGAAGGGAAATGACAGATTCATTTTCCTGTGGAGGATTCATTAGTATGCTGTGATTGGTGAGTCAGTATTTTTAGCTTAGTGAGCTCAAGATGTATTGTGGTTTAGGCCTCAGAAGTTACCAACTCTGGGTAACGAATTAAAACAAAAAAAAAAAGGGAATGTGTTAGGAACAGTAGAATGATTTTCCAAGTTCTTTCATGAACCATCCTCCTCACTTGTTTAGCATTAAGCGCCTATTAACTCCATTTCGGGAAGGTGGTGATTAAACTGGGTCAAATGGAAGTGATTAGCTTGGATTATCCCTGTCATGGAAAAATTCACTGGAAGATCTAAGAGGAAGGAAATTGCCACACAGATCCCAGCAAGTTCTGCTGGAAGGTAGATGGATTTGCTTTTTTCCCTGCAAAAGAGCTTTGGCCGACACAGGATCCCTCTAAATACCTCAGACTTGCTTTGAATTGAGTTGTTTTAATCTTGGAAAGTTCCTCAGGACTGGTAGGAAAGCAGTTGTCCCAGCATTGCTCCCACTTGTGTGTGTCACCCCAGGTCCACCTTCGCTGAATTTTAGAAGCATCCCTGGAGACACTGAAGCTACCTTTCCTCAGGAGTCTTTAAGGGAAAAAACCCCTTTCATTTCTGGCGCTAAAAATTACTAAGGAAATGTTCAGATGGACAAGGCATAATAACAATAATAACAATTAGTACCACCATGCATATTGGGAGGGCAAACTGCAAGGCCGGCACCAGGGCCCAAAATGGAGAAAATAAACCTTACACTTGAGACTGGGTTGGGAATTGGGAAGACACATACCCTGGCAAGCCTCTCTCTCAGCACAGCTCCAGTTTAAGGCCACCCTCCATTGTGTGATCCTGCCACAGAGAAACAAGTATTTTGTGACTGCCATGATTACTAAGAAATAAGCAGTATTTTATTGCAGGGACTGATACACAGAGTTTCCTGCTGGCCCAGGGGTTGCTTCCTCCTGGTGACATGCTCCCTGCATGCCTGGCTCTGCTGCTCTGATTTAATGAGGTTTTCAGCTGACACCATTTAATCGACCCCTCTGCCATAACCCTTCACCTCTCATGCTGTCACAGAACTGCCCTGGGGAAACGGGGCCAAGTCCTCTGTGTGTGCACAAACAAACGTGTCTGTGCACCAGCATGTGCCTGTGCTCATAGCTGTGTTCATTTTATGTTGCATATAGAAGAAAAGAGGATTATTTATGATCTAATCGTGATGTGTTCCCCAAGCAAAACATTTTCTGCTCTGATTTATTGCTCACTTTAGGCCTGCCCCCAAGCATTGTTCTTGTATTTGGAGTCAGTCGCATTTTTTTCCCATTTGGAAATGGAAATCCTAAATGTAATGGCATATTAAATGAAAGAAGCCCTGACAGTTACTTGGAGGGAGGAGGAATTTTACTTCTCTATTTTCCCATTTTATGTTTGTTTTCTTTCTCACCTCTTTCCTTTTATTCTTTCTCTTATCTCTGAAAAAAGGAAGGAAAACCAGTATTTGGAGACAAGGCAGGAGCAGTATTTTGTCCTCATTTTCAGTTAAGAGATTAGAAAAGTTCAAAAGTTTTACTCAGAAAAAGTCCACATGAAAAGTACCTGTCATTTTCTGATTAGCACTGTGATACTATTGATCAAAAGTATCCAGCCAACAAACCCGTGTAAATTAAACATGCTTGTGCACTATATGGTGCCGGCATTTCTTGGTAACTACAAAAGAAATGCTTTTTCTTTTTTAATTCAGAGAGCTTTACAAAGCTTATGCAAGTGGCCTTAGAGCTTGGGTTTCTTTTTATCTTACAAATATCAAAAAAGAGAGGTTCCCCACCCCTCCCAGCCTTCTCTTGCTGAAGGACTTCTCAGAGGACCAACAAAATCAAATTAGTTTTGTAGGCTGCACTTAGAAGATAGAGGAGAATGCAGATCTTTAACGAATTGAGCTTTTCTCCCATGTGTTTCACAGGAGTTTTGATTCAATCAATCTCAGAAGAGTTTTTACACAGTCTGAATAAAAATTCTTTTAAAATCCTTTTTTAAACCTTTCTCCCTTCCTCCATTTTTAATTCCCCTCAGTAGCTCAGGATTCCTTTCTGTTTTGAGGCATGAAATCCCTTTAGCTCTATTGCCTTCACAGCAAAGGAGAAGAACAAAGCAAGGGAATATGAAAAAGAAAACACCCCCAAAGAAAATAATTAAATTTTCTTTTTTTTCGAAAAGCTTATCCATCATTATGCCATGAGAAAAAAACAACAACAACAACAAAATAATAGCAAAACATATACTTTTTCCCTCTTCTGTGGGTCACATCTATGAAGCAAGAGAGAATCCTGTGCTATTGTGTTTGGTTTCTAAGATGGATGCACAAACTGCCCTGGCTGTAGCCTCCAGTAATGTTGTCACCAAACGAATGTTGCCATTAAAGTGTTGGTAGGAGGTCCATTAGGAAATGCGAAGAGAAAAACTTTTTGGTTTTTTTGGGGGGGTGTTGCGTAGGAAAAGCAACTAATAACTAAATCTGGAAGTACAGCTGGGTGCTCCTAAATTAGAAATCTTTAGGAGGTCTCCCACACATCCCTGCAAGTTTGCTAAAGAGTTGTATGAGCTGTGCGTTGCTGCAGATATGTTTCACCTCCTCCAGCTTTTCTATCTGTTTCTTGCTAAGCTTCTCCATGGCTTTTAGCCTTCTCTCAGTTAACTCCCCAATGTCTCTCTGGCCAGGGTCTCACTTCTCTTCCATCTCTCCTTCCAGTTCTCTTAGTTCCTTGGTATGGTTTCAATCTTGTATCTCAGCTGTTCAAGAGGACAGAAAATTGGCTCAGTGGATTTCTCCCCTTCTCCATCAGCTGCCCCTGTTGTTTATTTCATTAAGAAAAAAATAAGCTGATCCAGATGTATAAGTAAAAAACCACTTATTTTCTTACCCATTTTCTTGCATCACTCTTCCCTGTAGGCAATTTTATTGTTGTTTTACAATACAGGCAGAAGGTAATTTTCCTACATATAGTGTTGCTTGGCCCTGAATCTGGTGGATTGTTATTTTTTCCCTGTTTGCAGCTGAGAATAATTTTTCAGAAAAGATCATACTCTGAGACGACCAGCACAGGGTTTGAGCTCTGCCTTGCAAGGACCCGTGCACAAAGGCTGTGTTCTGCAAAGACTCTTTAAGTCACCCCTAACGCCTGGATCTTAAACCCACACAATTTAGATACTTGTAAGCAACGGGATTATCTCACCAGAGAGGTGGGCAGTTTTTCCAGGATCAGTGATTAGAATAATATATCGTTTGAGATAAGGGAAAGAAGTAGTTCCTCTCTTACTGACGATGCACAAAGCAAATTTCTTTTAAAATGTGAATACCTACCACAGTTACTGTGCAGGCTTTGAGGTTGCTGCGCACAGGGAATTATTATTACCACGTTTAGTGGGAGGAAAAGAATAACAAGAAAAGAATAATAATCAATTACTGTTCCTCAGTGCCTTGCTCGCTAAGGCTAAAATGAATCTTGGTTTGAAACTAAAATAAAGCAGAATTCTCGTGCTCATTGTTTCAGGAAAGATCCGCAGAAATCAGGTGCTTTGGGCTCAGGGCCTCTAGAGGTCACCAGAACCTAATTAATGAGCAGTGCTATACCCGTCTGTGAAGTGCAAATTGCTTTGTTTTGATTGGGATTTTCCACCTCTGCAGCTCCGGGTCTCCCCTCTCCCGAGGAACCCAGACTGTCATTAGCCGGCGAATAACAGGAAACGCCTGCGAAGCCATTCCCTGCTGGAGAGCCTGGGCTGCGCAGGAGGCAGCTCCCTTGCAGGGGCGAAGGCAGAGCCACCTAATTGGCTTTTTCCCTCTGCACACTGTTCCGATTTTATCCCGTGCTTCTGTGACAAATCCTGCCCTGGCACAGCCGGCGTCCCTTGTGCCCCCGGGCAATGTCTTTGCCACACCTCTGCAAGCCCAGGGAATTCCGGGGGTATTACCAAAGGCAGGGGGTGCTGGCTCTTTCTCCTGTGCAGATGCATGAAAACAATAACTCAACAGTGAACACAACCTGAGCGTGCAGACTGGGGACTTGGCAAGGCTCTTCTGCCTAAATTCTTGCCTTGCAAATTACGATCTGCAAGCAGAGGAAACCCTGTAAAGAGCATGGTTTCCTTCCAGGTCACCCCGTGCTGTATTTACAGGGAAGGTTTCAAGGAGAGCTGCAATTATGATGGAGTGGTTGTCGTGGTCAGGGACCTCATGTGCTTCATGCAAGAGCAGAAGGGAAAGCTCAAGTAATTTCCCTGGAACTCCCTCTGGGGTTTAGGAATGAGACAGGCTAGGGAACTTGTACAGTCAAAGGAAACTGTTTATTTCAAGGCAGCAAATAGAAGCTGATCCTTTCAGGAGAAATTCCTCTCCTCTGGAGAGAGCAAAGATACTTATTTTGGGAGCAGTCAGTGGAATGGAGGCCTGTGGTGTCTCTGGAGAGGGATTTTTCTCTCCGGAAAGCCAGGAGCGTCAAATGCAGACAAGTGGCCTTTGCCCTGCCAAGATGCTGAGGGTGGTATGGGGGGGCTGCTGCGAGGGGATCCTCACAAAGGGCTCCTTTGCTTTTAGATACAGGATGCTGCAGGCCCAGGACCTTTCCTTGGAGTCCAAGGAGTTTTTCCGGATGCAGAGCAGGAGACGAGGCTTTGCCCCTTTAGCAGTGTGTACAGTAGCTCCTGTGTATGGCCCTTCCCTTGCCTCAGTGGCAGCAGGTGACTCCCCTGTGCCCTGCTCTGGAGCAGCAGTAATAGGATCTCCCCGAGGGTGTTTGCTGGGATTAGCAGGTGTGTTATTTTTGCAGACTGGAACTCTGACGCTGCAGCTTGGCTGGAGTCCACATGTCAGTTCCTAATCCCAGGCAAAGCCCCTGAGAGGTCAGTAAGACCATAAACAGGGGTAAGCGCCCATCTAAAGGAGGTCAGGATTATTTTTTTTGTAGCATACCATTCCCAGAGAGAAAACACTCGTATGACTCTTATAGCCATCCTTTATTTCCTTCCCTTTCAAAAGATGCACAGAGGTAAGGGCTTCCCTTCTCAGTTCCCTCTCAAGGCAGGGTCCTGGAGAAACCTTGCTGTTTCTTCCCCCTTTCCAAACAGCAGTCTCATCAAAATTTCTTGGTGGCTGCCATCTGTTGCAAGCAGAACACCACCCCTTTTGCTATTTACAGTGCAATTAACCTTCAGCAAATTAGCTTGTGACTGTCACGAAAGGATTAATTAAGGCAACACACCCTTGACTTGTTCCCACCGTGCATTTGCAGCAGTGCACCCACGGCTCTGCCAAAGCCCTTCCAGAATCGGGGGAGTAGTTTTTATCCTTTCTCTATTATCCCAGCAAATTTGCCAGCCAAGGGAGATGTGTGAGGATGGGCTCCAGCAGCCACAGTCCCATGGAAGTAGCTGTGGAGATAGAAGACCTGGCCTTGCCCAGCAGTGCGGGTGCCTCCCCGCTGCTGAGTGTTGATGCCCTGGAATCAGGATGTGGGGCCATGACTCAGCCAGCTCAGCTCAGTGTTGTAGTTGAAGCAGCCAAAGGACGAAGCTGCTGCCAAAATCTCAGGCTGTGATGTGCTGCAGCCATGCTTTGGAAGCACACCCTATTTTGCCTAGCACCATCAGACTTCCATCCGGATTCCTGTGCCTGGGAGGCATGTGAGGCCAAGGCTTCCTGAGAGCCCCAGACCCCTGATCTGTGCACACGTGCAGGATGTGTCTGGGTTATCCAGACAATCCTGTGCTTGCTCCAGGCTTGGAGAACCCTCAGAGAAATAAGCAAATTCCCCCAGCTCCAGTGCAGCCTGAGTACTGGTAGAAAAATAGGCTTTGGCCAGAGAATTCCAGCACAGTGGCCCTGCCTCTGCTCCTCTTCTCACAGGCTGTAACTCCTGGCAGAGAGGCAGCGAGACTGGTAACAGCTGTAATGTCTTACAGCAAAGCAGCTTCTTGTTGTTTAATCCCAGATGGCAACTAAGTACCTGCAGCTGCTCGCTCACTCGCCCACCTCCCGCTTCTGTGGGATGGGGAGGGGAATTGAAAAAAGGTAAAACTCATGGGTTGAGATAAGAACAGTTCCATTGTTGAAATAAAGTAAATAATAATTGTAATAATAATCATAATGATAGGAAAATGAGATAGAAGTAAACCCCACGACAGACAAGTGACAGTACAGCTCACCACCTGCTGACGGCCCAGCCTGTCCCTGAGCAGTGGTCGGCCCCTCCTGGCCAGCTCCCCCCAGTTCATATACTGGGAATGACACTCTATGGTATGGAATATCCCTTTGGCCAGCTTGGATCAGCTGTCCTGGCCATGCTCCCTCACAGCTCCTCACTGGCCAAGCATGAGGCACTGAAAAGTCCTGGATTTAGAGTAAGCACTACTTAACACGCTGATCTTTTACTTGTTGCTGTCAAAGTTGTTCTCATACTGAATCCAAAACACAGCACTATACCAGCTACTGGGAAGAAAATTAACTCTATTTCTGCCAAAAGCAGGATACAACTGTGAGAGAGGATGTCCTGAAGGCAAAAATCTCAGGGCTCAAAGCTGCACGAGAGCAGCTGCTGCACAGCAGTGCAGATGGTAGGCAGTGCCAGGAAATACCTGTGTTGCTGGGAGATGCTTTTGTTCTGCCATCAGTACCCCATGGCTCACCCAGCATGGACTTGTCCTGCTCTGGCACTGCCACCTCCTCCTCACACTGAGAAATATCCCACAGATCAGATCTGGGAGACAACATCAGCCCAGGGAATGGCAGCCTCTTTTCAAACCACAGCACCACCTCCACTCCTCAATGTTTAAGAGACTAAAGACCACTGGTAGTGTTCAACACTTGTATTTCCTTGTCACTGAGATTCTTAGGGCACAACCCACAGCCACACTGTTCTGACAAACCTGGGCAGTATTTTTAAATTGCCATCCAATGTAAACCACTTGCTTGCATTTCTTTGGATCCATGAATTTTGAAGGCACAGCTAAAGTAAATAATTAACCTTATTTTGAGCTCACTCTGTGCTTGGATGGGCCAGGTAATGCAATGTTGTTATGAAAGTGTTAACTAATGTTGTCTCTTAAAAAAGAAGAAATCAATTATAAAATTACATCATCATTAATGAAGTTCTGTTACCTATTTGCATGTCTTCTCTGATTTCTAAATGCCATCAAGTCTAGAATACTTGGAGGCTTTCAGGGTTTTGCATCCATGTGCGTATCCTAAGGAACCTTGAGTGCATAGAGACCTAGATGCATACTATTCCCAGCCTCCTCCTGGTTTTCTCTGATGGAAAAATACTTAAGAGTCAGCTGGGATGATACCAGCACTGGAGCCCTGGGCAGCAGCATGCTCTGATCCTGAGGTGTGCATAAACACAGCCTGTGGTGACACAAATAGGTGACAACCACTCAGCACTGCTGGGAGGAAAGGCTGAAACAGCCTCTGATGTGGTGATGGTGAACTCAGAACTCTTCACACCCTTATGGAACAGACATTTCTAACCATATTTAGGACACCCAAAAAACTGACAGGGATGAACAGCTAAGGATGATCCCAGTTCCAGCCTTACCCTGCTGTGTTGCAGCAGTACCTGGGCAGGGAGGCAGCTGGCCAAGCCTATGACAGAACCAAGAGGCTGCAGCTTCACAGATGATGACAGCAGTGTGAAGACTGCACCATGAATTAAATAACAATAAAATGAAAACAAAGTATAGTTGATACAGGATAATAAAACCAGTGAGTGTAGGAAATCATTACACAACTACTTCTTATGAATTGATTCCTAAGTCCTTACTAAGAACATGAAAGAACATGAAATTACCCATGTAATTTGCTGGGTTTATGGGCATTATTTGGAAATTCAGGTAGTTCCTTAGAGATCTGTCTCTTGACAGATTTCGTAGCAAAAACTAACCAGACTCCTGCTGCCACAGGAACCATAAATCAAAGTCTCGAGATGTTCCCACTCGGTGTGAACATAAACTCAGTGTAAACCAAAGTAAGTGGCAGTTTGCCACCCTGCACTGAGCTGTCACATGGGGCCCAGGCTGAGCAGCTGTCACACTGTGTGTGTGAGGGACGGTGACCTCCAGCAGATGGGCAGGGTGGACTCCTGGTCGTGCTAATCCCTTTACCTGTGCGGGCTGAATCCGACAAGGATCCCGGCTCAGAGCCCTTGGCATCAAGGGTTGTTGCATCTTACCAGAGGGTGAATTCCACTAGTCCTGGGAAGGCTGTGGTGGGAAAGCTCATCTACCAAGACATGGTGGATGCGTAGGTCCTTCAGCTGAAGGTGAGGAGCAATGGCATGTGTGGGTCTGATGAACTTTTCCTCATTTCCAGTGAGTCAAATAAAGTTAAATAGTCCATCTTCAGTGAATTGGGTCATCAGCAGTGACCTGTTCTGGAAGAGTGGCCTCTGATGCAGAAAACCTGGTGCACTGTTAAAGAAGTTAAGGCACTTTTCATTTCCCCTTCCAGGGTGTAGTGCAAGTTGATTAGGAACACTGAGACGATTACCTCTGCTTTGCTGTATTTCTCAATTATGCCCTAATTAATATTGATTAAAATCTGGTAAATGCAGCTTAAAGCAACTGCAGGGGTTTTATCTTCAGTTACTTCTTCACCCAAAAATTACAGCTCTTAAACTGCACAATACAGTCTGATTATTACAGATCCAGCTGTATCTGTGATGGCTGGAGCCTTACCCTGCAAACTGCATCTTTGGTCCAGCTAATTAGGAAGGGATTTGGCATGGCAGTTTTTGGCTCAGGGTCTCTGGCTGTTTATGTGAGATCCCAAAACAACAGGCTGTCAGTCCCCAGGGGGTTTAAAATAAATGCCTCTCCCCCTGTACTGGGCAGTGGTGAGACCACACTCACCTTGAGTGCTGTGTCCAGTTCTGGGCCTCTCAATTCAGGAGGGACACTGAGGGGCAGGACTGAGCCCAGAGAAGGGCAGCAGAGCTGGGGAAGGGTCTGGAGCACGAGTCCTATGAGGAGAGGCTGAGGGAGTTGGGGGGTTTAGCCTGGAGAAAAGGAGGCTCAGGGGTGGTGACCTTACTGCTCTCCACAACTCCCTGACAGGAGGACATAGTCAGGTGGGGGTTTGTCTCTTCTCCCAGGTAACCAGTGACAGGAGGACAGGACATAAAGCTGCTCCAGGACAGGTTTAGGTTGGACATTAGGAAGGATTTCTTCACAGAAGGCATGATTAGATATTGGAATGGGATGCCCAGGGAGGTGGTGCAGTCACCATCCCTGGTGGTGTTTAAGGAAAGCGTGGACATGGCACTCAGTGCCAAGGTCTGGTTGACACAGTGGTGTTTGGTCATAAGATGGACTCGATGATCTCAGAGGTCTTTTCCCAGCATAATCCAATCTGTGATTGTGCAAAGAAAGCCCCGGAGAAGCAGAGCCGTGAACTCGGAGCCCCTCTCTGCCCCACTTCCTCCCTGGCCCCTCGGAGTGTGTCAAGCAGCGTTTGGAGACACAGAGAAGCAGTCCTGGGACACCGGGGGGGCACTGCCCGGGACGGGCACTGTCCAGGGACGGGCACTGCCCAGGGACGGGCACTGCCCAGAGACGGGCACTGCCAGCACTGCCCAGGGACGGGCACTGCCCCGGCTCCCGCCTGGACCGGGACCTGCGGGTCTGGGGCGAGGGTAAAACAGCCCCGTTCCCCGCGGGGTTTCTCGTGGGATCACGCGGCCACGGAGACAGCAATCACTACTATGTAATATTTATAATTATCTATTTTCTACATATCTATCTATCTATCTATCTATCTAAAATGTATAGGTTTTGTTTCTGTTATCCCCTGAACCAGATGCTGGGTGTTTCAGGCTGGGGTTTGTTTGTCGCTGCTTTTAATGTTGCAAAATCAGGCTGTCAGAATCTAGAAAAGCTCGCCAGCGCAGCCTTTGTTTGTTTTTCTTTATGCAGTGAATGTACCGACTTGCATTCCAAGGCACCATCCAAATTCCAGCTCCAGTCACTTGCACAGCCTGACCCTTCCTATCCCAATCTCTGACTACTCTCCCTTTGTCCATACCAGCTCCCAGGAACCTGGCTGTGAACGCTGCCCCTCTGCCCCCGTTCCCGGCCGTGCCCCCGCAGCCCCGGGGCTCTCCCGGTGTCTCGGGGCTCTCCCGCATTCCCGGGGCTCTCCCGGTGTCCCGGGCCGGGGCCGAAGGAGATGGGCGGGCACCGCGGGGGCCCGCCCCTTCCCGCGTGACGTCACTGTGCCGGAAGAGCCTCGGCGCGCCGGTGACGTCAGCGCTTCCTTCTTTCCGGGGCAGGCCGGAGCGAGGTAGGAGCGGGGAGGCCGCTGTCCCGATCCCGATCCCGATCCGCCGCCATCCGCGCCCCGGCGGCCGCGGGAAGGGGCAGGGCGGGGACGGGGCAGGGCCGGGGTGCCGCGGCTGTCGCTGAGCGTGTCCCCGTTGTCGCTGAGCCGTCCCCGTGTCCCCGCAGGGCGCCATGGGTCGCGTCATCCGCGGGCAGAGGAAAGGCGCGGGCTCCGTGTTCCGCGCCCACGTGAAGCACAGGAAGGGCCCGGCCAAGCTCCGCGCCGTGGACTTCGCCGAGCGGCACGGGTACATCAAGGGCATCGTCAAGGTACGGGCGGCTCCGGGTGCTTGCTCGGGGGGGACGTTCGGCACCTCGTCCCCGGGGTTCCCGACCCTCCTGGGCTCCTCCTGGGCTGCCAGCAGTGCCCAAAGCCCTTCGGCTGTCCCTTATCTCGTCTGTTCCTTATTTGGGTTTCTCTGCTCTTAAATAAATCATATCCCTTGGAAAGTTAAACTTCTTCAGGTTTGTGAGAACATCTCAACAGAGAGGGCACCTTTAGCTAGCAGTTGGATTTTCTGGTGGAGCTCTGCTAAGTGTAGCCGTACCAGCCTGGTTTTATGTTGCCTAAGAATTCCCTGTACTTGGGGAAACGTGGCTGGGCAGTTTCCCATGTAGTTGAGTGCATATTAAAAAAAAAAAAAATCAGATCTTTGAAAATGCCAAGTGATAGCCATCATTTTAGTCTTGAGCAGTGGGGGCAAGGCAGTTCCTGCATTTGGGGTGTGATACGGTGGTTCAGGGGTGCTGCAGGTACTTTTTTGGGTGTCAGGGACTTCAGAATGCAAACAGTGCCAGTGGTTGGATGCTCGGAGCAGCCCTTCAGCATTTTACAGCGTGGTCATGTTCACATTGTAGAGAGGATTTCCTTCACCCTCACCATAGCTGAGTTGATGATAAAAGGTAGGTAGCAAGGTTTGACTTGAACTTGGGTAATACATAGGGGATTTGGCCAACAGGGTTGAAAAACATAAGCAGTGGACACCAACAGCTTATGAGCTGTCCTAGAAAATAGACAGATCTTAGAGATGTATCACAGTCACTTGTCTGTAGTCTGTAAATACACAGTTGGGTATTTTAGTCTCAGAGTGCTTCAGGAACAGAATGGACATGTTTCTCCAAGTGTAAAAGAAACAACAAGTCTGTGTTCCTTATGTAGGGGCTTCTGTAACTTTGTTGTACCTGATTTTAGAAGGTTAGAAATGCCTCAATCCCAGGGAAACACACAGAGAAGTCACTGCCTGTGCCCAGCTCTGTCTCTGCCCAGAGACGGTTGGGAAGGTGAAAGAGGATTCCTTTGAATGGAGAAATGGATACCTGCAGAATGTCAGGAGTGAGATTGTTCAGACAGGATTAGCTACAAGCAGCACACTTAACCAGGCATTATTTTGTGATCAGTGATTGATTTGGGTTGGAAGGGACCTTAAAGCTCATGCAGTTCAACACCTTCCATGTGACCAGGTTGCTCAAAGCCCTGTTCAGCCTGGCTGTGAACACTTCCAGGGATGGGGCTTCCACAGCTTCTCTGGGTAACCTGTGCCAGTGCCTCACCACCCTCACAGGGAAGACTTTGTTCCCTGATGGGATGTGATGTAGGTACTGGAGCTTGTATTCTTACAAATGGGAATCTTCAGCTCACTCACGCTGGGGGAAACCCAGATCCCCCTGAGAAGTGTCCTGGTGAGAATCAGCCCAGAGTAACCATCCCCAGTTCTCCTAGCTCTTGGATTCCTGCAGAACCCCTGGCAGAGGCTGTGTCCCACCCTAAAGCAGCTCTGCATTCCCACAGGACATCATCCATGACCCCGGCCGGGGCGCCCCGCTGGCCAAGATCGCCTTCCGTGACCCGTACCGCTTCAAGAAGCGCACGGAGCTGTTCATCGCCGCCGAGGGCATCCACACCGGGCAGTTCGTGTACTGCGGCAAGAAAGGTGGGGCTGGGCTGGGCTGGGGCAGGGGCAGGGCACTGGGTGTCCCAGCACCTGGAGTTTGGGGTGCTGGACTGCAGGACCCTGCTGCCACAGCGTCTGTGGTGCCGCTGTCCCAGGTTCAGTAGGGCTGTAACCCCGGCCCAGGGCCCGAGTGAAGCTGTGGCTGCTCTCCTTGCTCTTTGCAGCTCAGCTGAACATTGGGAATGTCCTGCCCGTGGGCACCATGCCCGAGGGCACCATCGTGTGCTGCCTGGAGGAGAAGCCCGGTGACCGCGGGAAGCTGGCACGTGCCTCTGGGAACTACGCCACCGTCATCTCCCACAACCCCGAAACCAAGAAAACCAGAGTGAAGCTGCCTTCCGGCTCCAAGAAAGTCATTTCTTCTGCAAACAGGGCTGTTGTGGGTAAGCAGCAATCACTGTGGACTTGTCACTGAATTTTCCAAACAGGGCCCCAGTTTTAATAACCATCTTGAAAGTAGTGTCATGTGCAGGCTGGCCTTGGGGTTACACACCAGGACAGCCTGTGCTCAGGTGCCTGACTTGTATTTCCCACCTGCATTACTTTTAGGTGTTGATAACCTAAGTTTGGAGGTGATTTGACCTAGTGAGAGGACAGAAAAGTAGATGCTCCTTGTCCTCAGGCTGTAGTGGAATTGCTCAGCCTGTAAAATCTGCAGTCTTTGGAGAAGGACTTAACATGGAAAATGCCATTTTGATTTCCTGCCTTCAGTACACTGAGGGAGCCTGGTGGTGGTGTCAGGTGGGTGAGGAGGTCTGACAGGGAATGACAAAGCCACTGCCAAGAAGCAGAGGCTGTACCAGGTTTGTTGTGCACCTGACTGGCAGCTGAGATGGCTGCTGGTGACACTCACCTGCCTCTGCATGGAGGACACCAAAGTGAGTGATCTGGTGTGTTATTCCAGTAAAGTTCACTCGGTAAATCATGAAGCAAGTAGGTCCTCAAAGTTCTTCACACTCCTGTGAGCTCTTTCAATTCATACTTCAGTTGAAGAATGTGATATTACCCAGGTAATTGTAGTAGTAAAACTGGCAGTGCTTGAGAAAGTGTTAAGCTCAATCCTGTGTGTGTGGATCGAAAGGAAGGCTGTAGCTCAGCTCTGGTCTCACTGTTGGTGTTGGCTTTCCTTTGTACTCCTGTGCTCTGTTTGGGTGTCACCATTCCTGCCATTCCCTGCAGGAATCGTGGCTGGTGGAGGCCGTATTGACAAGCCCATCCTGAAGGCCGGCCGTGCCTACCACAAGTACAAGGCCAAGAGGAACTGCTGGCCACGTGTCCGTGGTGTGGCCATGAACGTGAGTCTCTTTGTGATTGGGGTCACCCCTGTCCCTTCTGACAGTTCAGAAAGGATTTGTGGGATATGGGGACAAGCGTGGCACATATCTGGGAGGAAGCCTTCCCAGATAAATGTGCAGTCACAGGGTAAATTAGCAGCACTTGATAGTTGCTGCACCACGTAAAAAGTGAAGCAGTTACTCATTTTTCCTCGCAAATCAGTTTACTCTGTTGAGTATCAGTTCCTGTGGTTACATTGCTGTCTTGCTTTCCTCCTGCCCAGCCTGTGGAGCATCCCTTCGGAGGAGGCAACCACCAGCACATCGGGAAGCCCTCGACCATCCGCAGGGACGCTCCCGCGGGACGCAAGGTCGGGCTCATCGCCGCGCGCCGCACGGGGCGGCTGCGGGGCACAAAGACTGTGCAGGAGAAGGAGAACTGAGCTCCCACCCTGGGCGCCACACAATAAATTTGTACAACAGAGCTCGTGTGAAGGTCGTGGTATCTGCCGCTGCAGTGGGGAGAAAACTGGGATAATGTTCAACACAGGAAGTTGTGAGTGGAGATCGGGATTTTTTCCCCTTGCCTTGAAGAGCAGGGATCCTCTGAGCCAGCACTCGCAGTCTGTAAGCTGGTCCTTCCTGCAGGCTGGGGTAACACTGGTGTGGCTGCTCTTGTGCCCTGGTGTGGTGTTCACGTTGGCCTGGTTGTGTGGAAGCTGAGGCCTGACAAAGCAGGATAAACCTATCAAGGAATCCCTTGGTCACCTGGTTAATTTGGGAATCAGGCTGAAAGTCTGCTCAGTTTTCTAAGTTCATAACCTCTAACAATGGTTTTCCATTTTTATCTTTTGGGGGATAAGCTTGAAAGTTGTAGAACTTAAGTATTTCAGCTGCTCTCACTGCAAGGTTTGGGCTTCCTTTTGGAACTGTCAGGTTCCAACCAAATGAAAGGTGCCTCAGAAATTTGAGGTATCACACAGACTGCCCCCTCTCCTCATCTGTGTTATGGAAGGGCAAGCAGCTTCAAAAATCTCTGCTTTGTACGTTGGTCATGATGGGATATTCCAGGGTGCTGCAGTAACGTGGGCAGCAGCACTCATGTCCACTAGGAAGCTGTGTTCTCATAGGAACAGCTGTCCTGTGAAAAGCCAACATTTTGTAGAGGGATGAGAGAAAAGTCATGGGGTTTAGTGGAAAATGGCTTTCTTTACAGCTTTTCTGAACTGGCCTTTGGAGGGAAAAATCGATGAAAGCAGATGGGGCTCAGCTTTGCATTTGAGCACTTGCAAAGCCAGGGCTCCTGTGGATCTGCAGCAGCTCTGGCTGTGCTGGAGGAGTCTGTGCCAAGGGCCAGACTTCCATGGATGGGTATGACTTCCATTGATGGGAATCCAGTGGAATGAAAAGCAGAAAAGTTGTTTCTACACCCACCCACAAAACCAGTACTGCAGCTGGCTGTGTGTGTCTGGGGAGGGAAAGGTGCTTTAAGAAACCCAAATCACACCTTGAGGAAAGGCATCAGATCCCATTGGGGAGACACAAAGCAAAGCAGTGGCAAGTTTTGCTTCTGTTCCTATTGCTCGAATTCCAGCAAAGTCTGAAGTTCACATCTGTTTTTGCCATGAGGTCAGAAGCTCTTCTGTGCTCTCCTGACAGGGACCAAAGTGTAACACTCCTCCCAAACACCCTCAGAAGAGCAGCTGACGTTCCACAACAGTTTGCACCTAAAAAAGATGGTTTCTGTCACGTATTTCAGTCTCTGACAGTTTCCAACCATGTTTGGGTCTGTTGACCCCATCTGTTTTCTCGCAAAGGGAGAGATGGTTACTGACCCTTGGCTGCCTCTGCTGCTGTTCCAGGTGCTGACAGTGCCCACAGCCACAGGGTCAGTGCACCAAGCCTGTGAGTAGGGAATAATTAATACAAATTACTGCAAATAAATAAATGCCATATTGCAGTGCTTAATCCAGCTACAAACACATTTAATGCAAACATACAGAATGCAATGCCAGAAGTCTCTAGATTCACACAGTAGTATGAGGCTTTCAAAGATTCTTCTCCCTTCACCAAACTCCAGTTGCAATTACTGTTCCAGTACAGTCTCCTGTTACCAACATGAACACGGAACTTAAAAAGCCACAGTGATACTGGCAAATGACCACAAGACAAACATTCTCCAGGGGCAAAATGCTCCTCCAGCCCCAACACCTCCAGTGCTAAAAATCTGTGAAAAATATGAGGGAAGAGGGAGTAAGATAAAGCAAATAAAAATGAGAGGCTCTAAAGAAACCAACCTTGAATGAAAAATTTAAGTAAACTGAAATACATTTTCCAAACCGAAGGTCTAATTTAAGCTGTAGAATAGAGGTGAACTCCAGCAGTTTACCTGACAGGGGAAGTTAAGACAACTAACAATGCAATAAGAATAAAAAAAAATACCCATAAAAATATACAAGTGTTGTTCCTAACAAGCTTAACTTCAGGCTGGGAGGCTCTGTGAAAGCAGTGAACAGAAAACAAAAATGGGGCTGAAGTTAAGCCAGTCCCTGTCCTCTGTGTGGGCCAAGCATCAAGCAGGAGGTTCAGCTGAGCAGGGCAGAGGCTCCCTCTGAATCTGCACTGAGAAATCAGAAATTAAACAGGACAGGGACACTGCAGAGGAGCAGGAGCTGAGGGGCTGCTGACCACAGGAAAGCACAAACCTGGCTGTGAGGTGGGCGAGTGTCCTGGCTCGACTGAGGCAGCTCCAACACAAAAGCACAAATGTAAATGAAGCAAACCACATTCAATAGAAAGCACGGGGTTCCTTCTGTGGCCTTGCACTTCTGCTGCCCCACAACTCATTGTATGGAAGCATAAGATGGTTTGGGGTTGAAGGGACCTTAAAGATCATCTAGTTCCAACCACCCGGCTATGGGAGTAATTATGTAATGTGTTGTAATTATGCTTTAATTGTGTATCATAATCAGCAACCTCCTGCTCAAACTGACTGTTTTAGCAGCATGACAGAATACCCAGTTGATTTGCTTATATGGCTCATATCCAGGATGCTTCACTTCATGGAGGAGCATCTCAGTTCCCAAGCTTAATACTGCACAGAAGACATGAGATACTATAGATACAGTCAAACTTAAAAAGCTACAGCCATGCTTGTTAGTAATATAATAATAATTATAATAATTATGATAATAATTATCATTATTGTTATTAAATCCCCTCACATAAAGATTAGCACAGTTACAAGGACGTCAGAAATCTTGAAATGAAACAAACTCTTTTAAAGAAAGGTGTTAAGTGTTCCTGCAGAATTCTCACAGGTTATTTCCAGTATAAGCCTTTTTTTGCTAAAAGAAAAAAATAAATTAAAAAAAATATATACGTACCAGAGAAGCACTAAAGTCTTCCTTTAGAAGGGCTTCAAATTTCCATCTACTGAAAGACCAAACAGCATTTTCTTTATACTTTTTAAAGGGTGTGTTGAGGAGCACCAAGTGCTACATAAACATCGACAGGCATCACAAATTCCTTCACAGTAACAGAGCCCTCATTAACATCACTATCCCCTTCCAGCACCTCTGTAGCTGCTGCACGGACCAAACAATTCAACCTTGCACTGAGCCAGCCACAGGAGAAGCAGGACTTCACCCAGAGGGGTCACTGCCCCAGGGCTTCCCAGGGCTCCATCTCCCATCCTGACTGCCCAGCCTCGAGAAAGCAGAACGGGGGAGCAGGAGGATCCACAACGTGCTACACACTGGAGCAGGCAGGGAGGAACTGCAGAGGGAGATGCAAGGAAACAGTGTGAGGTTGAAAGAGGCCAGAGCAAACCCCTCTGGGGAGTTTCCACAAAAAGATGAGAGGGAAGTAAACTCCAGGAGCAAGAAAATGATCCTGGCTGTTATGCTGAAGTTACCAGGTAAGTATCTATCAAATCCAAGGGAAATGCTTTGGGCCGTATTTTCAGCTAATGTAAAAACCATAGGAGCCCAAATTCTAAAAGGTTTCAGGGAGTTGGGTGATCAATAAATCATTACAGCCTCCACAGAAGTTAAATTAAAAAATGGCTTTTTTTGTCCTGTGGCATTAACAAATTCTCAGAAATGTGAGAACAGAAACATTCGTGGGAGTTGTTTTACATTTTTGCTGTCTTCTTCGAAAGCTTTCTTCTCCCAGTTTACAGCACCCCCCCACCTGGCAATGATCTGCTGGGATACATCCAAAGTGTATCCTGAAGTCTCATGTTTTGCCAACATGTCGATGTCCAGAGAATTCACACTCATGTCCACTCAGATGGGCGACATCAACTGAACTGACCAAGGATAAACTCAGGTACTACAGAATTGTCTGGGTTGGAGGGACCTCTGGAGATCACCCAGTCCAACCCCCTGCCAAGGCAGGGTCACCTGGAGCAGTGACACAAGGACACATCCAGGTGGGTTTGGAATGTCTCCAGAGAGGGAGACTCCACACCCTCCCTGGGCAGCTGTTCCAGAGCTCTGCCACCTTCACTGTAAAGAAGTTCTTCCTCATGCCAAGGTGGAACCTCTTGTGTCACCTGCTTCCATGATGTCTTCTAAAATTTTTTTAAATTCAATGTTAGTATCACAAATTCCCAGCAATTTGCCACTGTTTTCCACTTTCATTTGTGTATCTTCAAGAGCAAATTTGGGGAACCAGAGGTTTCCAGCAGCTCTCCATTACACCCACCTCACATTCCTTTGGGTGATGGGCCTTGCTGTGGCAGAGCAAAGCAAGGGGCACGTGGCAGGCACAGGGGTCACAGCAGCTTCCCAACAGCTGCAGCAGCTCCTCTTGGCCTGGAATGTGACAGGACACCTGTCCCTGGAGCAGGCAGCCACTCGCTCCGAGAGGCAGCTGCCACTCCCAGAGCCTCTGGCCCTCACAGGCACGAGGTGATGCCAGGAGCAGTCCCAGCCTGTTTCCAGCCACTGCAGCTGCTCTGTGGGTGCTACAGGAGGTGCAAAGGCAGCAGCAAACCTGGCTCAACTGGAGGATGCCCCAGCTTTATTTCCCTGTCTTCACCAGAACGAGTCTCCTCCAACAACTTCATTATATTGTATTTTAATAAATTCAACACAAGAGGCCTCCACTAGCCCGTTCTTCAATTAAGTCCACATTTTATTTATGGTTTGCTGTTGGTACTTCAATCAGATTTATATATACATAATCTAAAACCTACATCAAAACCATGTTGACTGCTCTGAAGACCGAGAGAAGTGACACGATTGAAGTTTTCTTCCACAGCTCTATGGTAAGTCTACATTCCCACAGCAGGTTTTTGGTTCAGGTTGCAGAAGTGTTCAGAAAGCCAATGCCAGGTCTCTCTCAGACTCGGAGTGGGAGGGTTACAGTTCTCTTTCATCATTTCAGTCTTACACACAACCACAGTAGCAATCAGTAACATTTCTTTGTTCTAGATAAACACCTGGGTTGATCTGCAGAATCCTGGCTTTTCACATTCCCACATCTCTCCCTTTCTAAACCCTCACTGACACAGCTGGAAAACCAAGTCCCTTCCTGTGGTTGCTGCGTTATTTGAACATTAATTGTGAGAGGATTTGATGCTGCTTCACGCAGGAGGCAGCACGAGAGGCTGAGAAAGTGTTTGTGAGTCCTCGCGGAGCCACCTGAGAAACGCCAGTTCCTTCACTTGGATGCAAACATAGGTACCTCGAACGCTTCCATTTATCCCCAGGGAGGCGGGGACTGCCCACGCCTGCCCAGCAAACAGCCCCACCAGGAATTTGTGCACCTCGGCCTGGCCCAGGGCAGCTCTCACACGGCCGGAGCCGCTCCCGGCGGAGCCGCCGGCAATGAACGACAAGAGGTAGAAAGTATTCACAGAAGCAGCTTGCGAAGGCCCTCGCTCAGCCCACTCCCTGTCTGTATTTGCTCAGAGGATTAGACTCGGTACAGATCTTAGAGAAGAAGAGGAATAGAAAATGCTTTACATGCTACTTAGTCTGAAGTTCCTGCTCGGAACAGTTCCTGGTGCCCAGGGAGGCCCCTGTGGGCCAGGACAGGTCACACCGGGAAAGCTCACGAGCTGCTGCCAGAGGGGTGTGTGGGGCCAGGCAAAGCCCATTTCCAGTTCCCCAGGGATTTCACACAGCATGACCTCTCCCTTCAGCAAAATATTCTCATTTCTGCTATTTCACCAGTCCTTAGTCACTCACAGGGCAGGCAGATAAAATTGGTGAGTTATCAGTAAGTCCTAAGAACTAATCTTCACATTTCTAAGCTTTGGAATTTCCTTCCAGAAGATCTTTCAAGGACTTTAAAGCACCTACCAGATATTTAAATACAATCAAGTATATTAAGTGTCCAAGTTTTCAATCAGCCTTCTTTTCCAGAGTAGATTCCAGCAAAACCTACTGTTTTTATTCACCTGTAGAATAATGGTTCAAGATAGAAAATGAAGGGAAAAAATACCCCAAACAACAAGCAACCAATGAAACCCAATAATCTACAAGCTATTAGAATTCCAGACTGCCATCAGTAGCACAAAACTCTCCTATCCCATGTAAATGATGAGAAGATTTAAGAGATGACGAAGCCCACCCGGTCAAGGCTGTGGCTGCTGCTACTGCACTGTGAAAAGCTCCAGGCTGCCTGGCAAACATGGGGTTTTTTGGGGGGTTTTCTTGCAGTAGCAAACAGCAAGACGGCAGGTGTAGGTAAAAACAGGAGGTAAACAACCATCATGGAAAGTGAAGGGATTTGATTCCAAGAAAATACAAAAATATTCACTATAAAAATGATCCTTGCAATCCAGAGTGAAAAACTCTGTAAGAAAGAATCACAAGAAATGATGGACAGGAATTTAAGAGTAAGGGACAAGAACTGAGCAGCATTTCAATAAATAAAGCTACAAAAAAAGGCCAATACCTTTAAAAGCTGCACCTACAGAGGTATCACTACAGCAAAGGAACAGAACTGCTCACTTAATGGCTCAGGTGAAACCACACTTGGAAAGCATTCATCCAGCCCTGGGCATTGTTTGAAAACATGAACAGCACATCACCACAACAGAAATGTGGATTGGGGAATGGCTTATGGGGGAAAAACAAACATTTAAGGATTTTGCTCTGGTACAGACTAAAGGGGACGTCACTGCAAACCCACACGGAAGCTGCAGCCTGTGCAGCTCACACCACTTTGGGCAAAATACACCAACTCCCTGGAATAGCAGTGGCAAATTAAGAAAGAAAATTATCAGACATTTTAAATACTACAGAAACAAAGAAGGGGATGATCTTATTTTCCTGCACTGGATGTTTTTCTATGGTCAGATTGTGGGTGAAGTCATAGAACCTTTTTCCTCTTATTTTCATTACTCAAGGTTTTCTCATGGTTAAAAACTAGTAGAAGACATTTTTTGCACATTATTTTGACCAGTGAACAATGACCCTGTCATTTCAGAATTGTGCTGATGTGATTTAAGGCTATATTAAATTCTTCCAAGGAAACAGCCTGTAGGTCAGTTTTATTATCAAAAAGTGGCTTCAAGAAGTTCTAAAGCTAAAAAATAGAGTTGGGTATTTAAAAATCTGGTGAGAAGTTAGCCCTTATTCAGGAGTGTTTTCCTCCTTCAGAATCTGGTTCCCCCGTGCTTGTTTTGATTTGTCTGCAAACAAGAGCTGTCTTCTGTGCCACCTGCTGACTGAGCTGGCTTCATCCCCACCACACGTCACCAACTTCCACTCTTACAGTGCTGAAATCAACTGAACTCGTGCAAATGCTGCCAAAATCCATGGACCCACCACAACTTGCATTAGAAAATCAGAGCGCAGGACGAGGATGTCTGAATTTAATGGCTGGAATCTCTGTCAACACACTTCCAGGGACAGCCGACCCTAACAGACACTGCAGGGGTGGGGCTGTGCACTTGCTCTTGTAAAAAAAGACACAGGTATGGTTACTGGACACTTTAAAACAGCCCAGGGCAGACTTTTATACCGTAGAAATAAAAGGAAATTTACGGTACGAACCGTAGGAAGTTCCACAGTGTGAAAAGTGACAGTGCTCGGGTTGGGTTAAAGCCCTTCCTCCAGTCTGGAATGGAGGGCAAGTCTCAGCCAAGTGACTGTGCTGACACGGCAATCCCCAAAGACCACTGGAAGGCAGGGACAGGGACACCCTGGAATGGCACAGAGGGCACACAGAGATTACTCTGATCCCAGCTGCCAGCCCGGAGAAAATGCACTGAGTTCTAAGAGTGGTTTAGTGTCATGTTCCTCAGACCACCTGCAAGAGGAGCAGGAATCCTGCCACAGGAAGCAGCTGGGATCCTTTCACTTGGCTTTCTGCCACTGCAGCACCACTGTGCAGCACAGAGTTTGTACAAGACACTTCCTACTGCTCCCAGAACGCCTCTTTTGCCTGGCTCTAGGCAAGGCAGGTGCAGACTTTATTCCCAAGACCTCATGGCTGTGAGAAAGTGGTGTCATGAACATGATGGAGAGCATGGAAAGACAGGGAGCCAAAACTACTGTTTGTCCTGATTATGCTGTGCTGGAGCAGAGCCACAAATGGGGAAACTCCCACACCTGCCCTAAGAAATGTGAGGTTAGCATCAGCATCTAACCCTACCAAAAATTAAGGTGTGCCTTTCATCACAGGGGAGAAGAATTTGCTTTCAATGTGGATGTGAAAGTGTGGGCTAACCAGGTTTAACTAAGACATTTAAACGCTTAATTGGTTACTCTGCAAATTTCCTAACATGCCATTTCTTCCTCTAACTCATAAAGTCAGTCTTTAGCTTTCATTTTTAGTTAAATCCATTGCACTAAAAGCTTCCCTGCAATGCCCAGTAACTGGAACTCATGCCAACAAAAACATGGAGCCACTTTGCCCTGACACAGTTTATCAGCCTATTCATTTCTGGCAAAAGACTTAAGAGGTAGACAAAATTTATTGAAACCAAAAATGAAGTAAATTGCTACAGCAGCCAATTTTTGCCCATTTTAGCTTTGGCAGAATGGCTAATCTCATTCTCTCCTGGATCTCAGGAAATATACAGGAAGTTTTGGAACCATAAGTGCTTTTTCATGATACATATGCTAAAACACACAAGCTAGGCACAACAGAGTGGCTGAGAAGGCTTAACAGCAAATACGATAACACAAATCTCTCATGTTGTCTAAAGTTTCACTCAGAAGAAAAAAGTCATTGGGGAATTTAATTTCTTTCTGGCTTGATTTCAGCAAGATACACAAACTTGAAAAACAGAGAACTCAAATTTTCAGAGCTGGTAGTCAGCAGGGAAAATAATGTGAAAAATTCCGAGTCAAGCAGAGTCCTGTTCTGCTTGTCCCATCCCCACAAGTTCAGGTCCTGCAGGATAAACAAGCTATGACTGAACCCTGAGCCATCTCCTTCTTGTCAAAGGGGTAACACAGGTGCAGGTGACCAACTCTGTGACCAAAACATAGTACATTTACTGATACACAAACAGTGACTGAAGTCTTTTCATATATGGCTGTACTATTTTTAACACTGACAGTAGCAAGTGTTAAAAGCTTATTTTAGTCACTAAACAACCACAATCCAAATGTACAAGAGGGAGAAATTCTGCTCAGTAAGGTTATGGATTTCCCCCAAGGTCAAACTACACGCTAACCCCGACTCAACATCACCTATGGATTTTCAGTTTCTATGTATTCCACGTTACATCGCCAGGAACATGAGGAATTGCTTTACTATTTATTGGCTCATTTTATGGAAGACCAGAGATTCCTTAGAAACTGTTCTAAACAGAAAACAGGACTGAAATCAGTGATGGGGGAATTAAATCTTTAGGCACTTTGAGGGCTACTGCTTTAAAGTGTGCCATCACCAACGAGGTATTGCCAGGTGCATCGCCTGAAAGTCACCTGCCAAAATGCTGCGACAGAAACGTGCATATCAAACTTTTTGCTTGTACAATATTTGTTAAGAAGTACAATTCAAAATGGTTTTGCCCAGAGTGAAGAAAACATTGCACCTTACACTGGAGCTACCTGTTTAAAAAGCAACAGCTGCAGCAAACAATATGGGTTTATCCTTCTTCATGTCACAAAGATGCACAATATCCTCAATTTGTGGCCTGGAAAACAACTGCCACTGCAGCCATTCCCAGTTCTGGGGCAGGGGTGGGTATGGCTGGAGAAAGCCACAGGTTAAAGTGTCACAGGTTTGACATGTCTCTACAATCATTGCACTATTAAAAGCAAACACATTTGGCAAGGCTGAACTAGCACATTATATATTTTACCTATATAGTACAAAATACGTAATAATTGCCTCTGAGATAGCTTGTAACAATTACTGGTCCAAATAAATATTTCAACTTGAGAACTCAGGGTAGAATTTTTTTAGTTAAAACCTCCAACAAGCATCCCCAAACATAAATGGGAACACATTATCCAAATTTACTAAATCCAGGTAAAATGGTATTACTAAAAAACTATGAAAAAAATCTGAATTAACTTGAGCACTAGGAAAAACATGGAAGCATAAAAGTGATCATTGCTACACAGCATATTCAAAAATCTTCTGTGTCCCTCCCTTGTTACACTAAATGCCTAAGAATGCACTTGGACTGAATTTTCCATTGTTCATTTCAAAACTACAGACCTTTAATTTGATAAGCAGCTTTGTTTCTATCAACTCATTTGTAAAAAACACCATCAAGCTTGTGCTCTTAAATATATATATGTATATATAAAAACATACAAAAAGTACAAGATAAATCACATTAAGAAACTTTTACAGTGTAATTGTCCTGATTATTTTATTCTTAAGGGCCAATTTTTTTTTTGTGCACAGAATCTCAATGTGACTGTTGTTCCAGAATTCAGCATAGTGCCACTGCACAGAATTCACCTTCCTGTGCAGTCCATTAAAAAACAAAACCCCAAAAAACAACACACACCACAGGACAAAACATTCTTCTTAAATCAAATTCTATTTGTGAATTCAGCAAAATAATTTCTATAAAATAAAACAGCAAAATATTTAAATAGTATAGGGTGGGCTGTATCTGTTTTGCAGGGGTATTTGGTTTTTAGACAGGTTCCAAAAAAATTACACACATTCAAGTTACCAATTTTCATTTAAATACAGTATTTACTGATGTGTTTCTTTAAGTCTTTAAACAAATGTTTATTCTGGAATAGAGATACCTCAGAATTGTATTTGACTAACCAGTAGTTTCTTTTATATTTAAACCCTGCTTCTAATGTTAAGATTTTCTGTATAATGGATAAAGAGCTAAGACAATTCTCGCTTTCAAGTAGAACTGTGAACGAGCAGAAAACCAGCAAGTTAACTTGGTGCAGTGGCACTCACAAGTACTCTGTGATTTTGTTGACTTCCACTTCACTGGGATGCAGTAGAAGGAAAGTGTTAGAAGTTTATCTAATAAGCTCTACCAAAGAAACAAAACAAGCACACCAAATACAGTCTATTATGCTCCAGGCATCCTGGCATAGCAAATTTTTGCATATTTGTTTTAAATCTTTTAAATTCCTATTACTGAAAACTAAGTGTTCTTTATCCCACCCAGAGAGAGAACTGTCAAACATCAGATGTGAGGAACATATGTGAAACTGAAAACCACTTGTTTGTCACATTTTCCCTCCCCATTTTATAGTCTAGGTGTAAGAAGAAAAAGTTCTGAGCAATACAGTTGTCACATTGGGACAACTGCTGTCACGTTTGTTTTTATTTTTTTTTCCCCTCATTGGCTACACTAACTTGGTGTGAAGCCATGCTAAATGTTACAGCATAACTATAGCTTCAAAGTGATTAACCTAATACCAGAATGAAAAAGGCAATGAAAAAAGATCTAGAAACAATGTTACATCACCAATTTTCCACATCAACCAAATAATTAAAAGGTTACCAGCCATTATGTTGCTCATAGTAAAATCGACTCCAGTGGCAAAGAATTAACATGAAACTATTTTTGTGGTTGACATGGATAGGCTTTTTCGTAAAGGAGTTGATCCAACTGCCATGAGGCAGGCAACACTGGTTGCAGAGCGCAGCAGATATATCAAGAAATTATTTTTTTGTTTTTGTAGATCTGTGAGTCTCATCAAGACAAAAAAAATGCTTCTTGCTCAAGAATTAACAGTCAAACATTAATATACTATATACACCTTTGCCATTTACACATTAGCATCAGGCCATTTATTACAAAACACTATACACTTTCCACTGCAGGCGGGTTATATATTGACAGCAATTTTCTGCAGATAAGACAGTGAATAGACTCTCCACTCCATGTTGATTAGGAATAGTTTTTCTAGTTTTAAATATTAGCCAGACACAGAGAAAGGTTGGACTGTAAGGCCTGGGTGCACAGTCTTGATGGAGCAAGTTAATTGATTATGTGCATTTCACTAATCTTTTGTCTGAGGCGGGGAAACTTCTTCACTGCCTTCGTAGTTTTCTTGTGCTCGTTGGCCAGTTCGCTGAGGGTTGTTCATATGATGTGCTGCCGGGCCCGTATATGGCTGTCCATGCACGTGGTTATTCTGCAACAAAGCACACACATTTCAAAGGGATTTAAACCTGTGGGCTGCCTCCTGACTTCCTGCTTTCCCCCTTTCCACTCAGACCACTGCAAAGTATCCTCAAGGACACCAACTTCTCATGTACCTACATCCCTATAAACACACATCCTAGCTGGTTCTCTGATTCACACCTTTCACTTACTTTGCCAATTTACGCACAAGGGAAACGAACTTTCAACTTGTAAAGATAAAAGGATCAGTTGAAACAGTAGTCTCATCTTTTGAATCACAGTTACATGCAAAGCAAAAGTAGCAAGAAAGGAAAAAAGGAGACCAAGAGAAGTTGCCTATGTGCTGTCACATTAAACCGTGCACACATTTTATTAACAGATTCAACCAGCTTGATTTTTTTCCCTAAAACAATGGAAAAAGCAAACGTGTGTTTATGCAGCATACTTTAATTTTTAAGGGGGAAACCTCACTGTTACAGAACTGAATGAAATCTAGACCAGCAGTTTTCTGCAAATGCTCTGCCCCAATTAAAAAAGTCACACACAGATCTGGCAAAACGAAAACACCTCATTTATCCACTTTTTTGCAGAATTTGTGGAGAAACTAAGAGTATGAGGATTGTGTGTGTGTTAGTGAGAAATGCCATCTCTTGCAGGAAAGTGAACACATGACAAAGGCAATGGTGAGGTTACGGAATGTGTCTGAGCTCGGGAGTTCAGGAAGGCGTGGGAAAATCTGCATGACTTACCAACTGCTCTGCTGAGAACATCAAGTAAGGAAAGCAAGATGGAGGGGAAAATGGATTTGGGCAGGAAAGGAAATTAAATTAGCAGATTTGGAATATACAAAATGAATTGGAACAAAAAATGGCAACTAAGTGAGTGATCTAATAATTTAGTCAATTCAATAAGAAGATCCTAGTTATGATTTCTTCCAGATCTGGCTTTCCACTAGAAAGCATTAACAAAACAGCCATTTAACATAAAAAAACCCAATCTGGATTTCATATGTACTTAAGATTTAGAGATCAGTGTTTATAGCACGAGTTACATGGCAACAAAGCCATCTGCTTTTTTCCAAAAGCCTTCCAGTTATCCAAATTCAGGCCTTGAGACTTGATCTTATACTTGAAAACAAGAAAGCAACTCACAAAATATTATCAATACCAGTAGATACAACAGAATACAATTCAGTATGCACTAGGCTGTGATAGCATCAATCTCTCTGCTCTTTCTGTGGATGATTAATCCCTAATCTGTTAAAATTCTCACCTGAAGCTCTGATGGTGAAACTGCTCCTGGTGAAATGGAGGTGTACCTTTATTCCTCCAAATATGGTATTTGCCAATAACATGCTTCTGGGTAAATGCTATAATTTAGGTCACCATAAATGCTAGAAAAAGCAAACCTGAAACTCTGAATAAATAGTTTAACTCAAGAGCTTTTACCTGTTGATACTGGGAACCAGGTGAATGGGGATACAGAGGGGCATCTTCAGGTGGAGAAGACTCATGTTCATCTGGGGCATCAGGATCATCTGGTTCCTAAAGTTTGAAAAAACCCATTTAATCTACTTCGGTAAAACATATTACAATTACTCTAGCCAGAACCAATCCTATGTGGAAGTGATTGTTTCAGACATGCCAGTCATGTTTTAGACATTTAGAGAAAAAATCCACCCCACTCTGTCACCTACAGCTTGTATTGTACTGAATAAAAATTTCCTCTATCAACGTGTTACTGGAAATATACACCCGTTCAATCTACTTTAAAGGGTCAATTTCAATTCTATACTGCTAATTCTGTAAGTGACAGATGCCTATGGGAACAGTAATAAAAACTGAAAAATAAAAATATAAATCCATATTTATAAAATACTTATGAAATGTTTTATCTCTTTAATGAGTGGAGACTGTTGCTAAGGCTAATTATTTACAAGAGCACTTGACTCAATTTTTAAATTGAAAGTCAAATTAGTTCTTTACCTCCTCTGGGCAGAGTTCACAAGCCTTTGCAAGAGTCATTCTAGCACTGTGTGACCTCTCTAGGAAGTAGCCATTTGATGTTTCATTGCTCTGTATTGGTGGAGACCAATTATTGTAGGTGTATTGGGGATTGCCAGTGTATGGTCTACGCTCCAGCTCGTCTCCAAGCCATTCCACTGCCCAGGTCCATTTTCTCTTCAAATCGCCATTGCTCTGCAGATGGAATATGAACAATTCACAATTATTTCCTCTATTGTTGAAAACAGAAGTATTTTTCCTTTCCTATACGTCAGCTGTCAGAGAAAAGACCACCAACCTATCAGCTGCTGTTTAAAAGAGCTGCTGTTTCTTTTTTCCCCAAAGAAAACTTTGAATTTGAAATGAAGTCTGCAGAGTTGCAGCTGCATCACAGCTGCAAATGAGTGTGAATTTAACCAAACTACTTTCAATCCCATATAATGACCTTTTGATACAGGAGGTTCAAATGAGTTGTACCTGGAAGGTGTAATTTAATCAAGGTGTTAAAAACTATAGAATGGTGGGGTTTGGTTTTGGTTTTTTTTAAACATAGAACTGGGAGAAAAGCAGCAAGAAACAGAATAAAATGTATCACCTGCAGGATCTGGTAAGCTACAGGGCAGTTGCTGAAGAGAGCTACCATGCACTTTATACACTGGTAAGCTCTTTTCTGATAATGATTCTTCGAGCGCTGAATGGTGTCGAAGAGTCCATCCCTGTCATCCGGGATTCCCTTAAGTGCATTGTGAATCCTAGAAAAAAACAAACCAAAACAACGACAAAACTTTAAGTGTTAAAGAGTTTTAGGATTTGAATTAAGGCTCTATATACAATGTAATTATAAAAGGGACAGTTGATGTTCTGACTTCTGGTGCTACTCAAGATGTTTTTTTAAAATCAGAAAATTAACCTGGCATGTCACATATATATAACTTAGTTCAAATATTACCAAACATGCTAAAAATATAACTGAACAAGATATATAAAAAATGCAAGTATGATTAATTCTAGTCACAGTAATCAACTTTAACAGTTTCGTTTTTATTACTGAAGTATCTACTGCATTTACAGACCAGCCCTGTTAACCCAGTAGGTCCTTACAGAATTGGAACGCTTAAATCCACAACAGAATGATTACTTACACTCGGTTATGCTTCTCAAAGACACCCTTTACAGGCAGCTTCTCTGAAGGGGAATGAATGGTACATACTTGTGCATGGGGATAAGGGAGTTAGTTGGGCATTCCCTAGAACTAAGCCCAGTTTCTGTGCTTTCTGCTCTTCAACAGGACAGAGGAATTAATTACTACCCTGAAACTGTGCAAAAACCCAGAACTGACATACTTTTGGCTTTGAGGAAAAGTCAGGCACAGAAATTATACTGATGTCTCAAAGAGCTACACTCATGACAGGGAAAGTAACTGCCCTCTTTCCTCATAGCCCTGGCAGCAGTCAGCCCAGGTCCCATCTGTAAAGCAGTGATGAGCTTTACTTCAGTTAATTTAATTTAATGGTACTTGTACCATCCAAACTTGGCACTTGAATTTGTCAAATCAAGAGAAGTTTAAGAGAGTGGGTCTGAAGCCAAGGGCCAGCAGCAGTGATCCTGCAGTACCAGAAGACAAGTTGCCCCAAGGGATGCACACTGCCCAAGGTCAGATCAGGCTTGTTTCCCAGGAGTTATGGGACACCATTTACCATGGACAATTTCACTGTTTGGTGGGGTTTTGTTTGTTTGTTTTTTAAAGACAAAGATCATTAAAACTCTCTGATGATCACAGCAAAACCAAGAACAGGGCAGAGACAAGTAGTTCAAGCTACAGCCCGAAGTGGCAGCAAGAAGTCAGTGGATGACTGGAGCTGGCCATTTAATACCCTCTGCAGAAGCCTAACACAATTCCATACAGCAGTGCTACTCCTGACACTGCAATGGAACATGGAGTGATGTACTTCTCCAGGGAAGCCATATCACAACATTCCACCTCCTTCATACCCTGTTATTCCAAATAGAGCATTATCCCCAACAACCAGTTCCATGATTTCTCACCTGCAGTTCAACCCTAAAAATCCATTATTTTACTTCATTTCTATTAAACTATGCCCATCCTCCAACATTCTGTGGACTTATTTTATGGAATTATTTGTTTATGCAGAAGAAAATATAAGATAACTGCATTATTTATGCATAGCAATTCCCATAAAGAAAATTAAGAAATCCCTACAACTCAGTCACCATGTTTTGGAGTTTGGTTAAGCCAGACCACCATCTCCTTTGAGTCCCTCCTAAAATAAGGCCAGGCAATTGGTAACATCCTATAAGAGCAGCCTGCTTCCACAGCTAAGGACAGGAGTGCACATACCCAACAAGTGTGCTCTCACTTAAAGTATTTGAAATGTCCTATGAGACACAGTTGGAAATGATTCAGTAAATGCCATACTACCTATAACTGCTTATTATGAAACAGTGACATTCTGGAACACTGACAGGTAGCATATTGGTGACATTTGTGTTATCTCACCTACTACTTCTATAATAAACTTCTGAAAAATTGATAACTTTCAAAAGCTTTATTTTGTAGACATACAAAAATTAGGTTTTAAACTGAATTAATGCGTAATATGCTGAAGTTACAATTCTCTTGAAATGTGATGATACAGAGAATACTTATGTGTGAAATATACTTTTCTGCCACACTTTATGCATGTCTTGGTACCACTCCTGCAACTGATGTGCTCCTGAGCAAGCCCAGGCTGCCACTGACCCACCTGAAGGGGATGTTTCTAAGAATCAATCTGAGCATCTCACAGGGAGACCACTGAGGTTAACCTAAACAGCACATTCTCTTGTATGTGAGAAGTCCTGGCTTTTTAACGAATTTCTCAATAGTAAGGAAGGTGAAAAATTGTACTTATCTCAGAACTTCAGATAAAACCATGAAAAAATGCTTTATATGTGAATTTTGATTTAATACCTATTTAAAACAAACCTATGTAAAGATCAAAGGATCAGTTGAAAGGATTAGCAACAGAACCACTGGAAAAACAATCTACACAGAACAATATTGAACTATAAAAAGAATCGTAAATACTGACCTGTGCGTTTGCCAGGAGTCCTCAATTAACAGGATTTGCAGAAGCAGATCCAAATAAGGTCGAAGCTCGTATGTATATGAATATGCAACCTAAAAAGTGAAAATGCAGAAAACATAAGAAAGCATTCCTTGAGGCATGCAGCTTACACAGTGAAATACAAGTACACAATTCATTTGAAGTCTACTCTAATTCAAAGGATATTTCAAGCTACAATACTTATTTTCTAGAAAGTGTTGGTTGTGTCAGGAATTTTGCGGGTTGCAATTTTGTTTTGTTTTGAAATATAGTAGGTTATGTAAAAGCCAAAATGTTTCTTTATGACTTTGTGACATAGGGAAGCCCCACATCTGAAGCCCCAAGCACGACACGCTGAATAAAGTACCTTAAAAAATACCTTCAGAAAAGCAAAATTACAAAATGGCATTATGCACTGGTATTGCTTTTAGGCAGTGTTCACAGGTTATCTTCAAAGGTTATTCTAAAATGTAAAATACATGGCTAGCAAAATATCAGTAAAGTGATTTTTATGATCCTTTCAAGTGTCAAACAAAGGGACATAGAAAAATGTGATGTTACATGAAAATAAATGTGCAAATATAAAGATGGGCCAACAGAAGTAAAAAATTTTATTTGCAGTGGAAAAGTGTAACTGACCTTACAGAGATTACAATGGAACTATAAGACAGTATCAAAGATTATTTGCTGGGTCTGAAGCCAAATATGTTCTGCAGACTTGTAAAAAGAACCTTACGAACATACTTGACATAAATACAAGGGAGTTTTTAGGAAATTATTTCAACTTCCCATGCCATCTACGAATCTCTTTTATGGATAATGACAGAAAGCTTTAACAGATGCTGTTGAAATACACAACCACCACCTCGGTCTACTCTCCACACTTAACACATCATTCCTGACTTGTTAAAGGTTGATTGCTTCCCTAAACTCATAAAGCACTTCCTGCAGTACTCCAATGTGATGCACAGACCCAAGACTGTAAAGACTGACAGAGGATGCCATCTCGAGGAAAGTTTATATATCAAGCACCTGTGCAGTATTTAATACAACATTCTTACATATAAATGCAGAATCATACACATTTTTAATCCCATCTTTCTCGTAGCTTTTTACTTTTACCTGCCAAAGTAGCTCACTGAGGACTGTGGAAGAGAATTGAGGATTCTCCCAACAGCAGAAACGAAGCAACTTGATGGTCTCCTCAGAGTTGCTGCAATCTTCAATAATTTTCTTTACATAACTAGTTCTCACAAACAGAATGTCTGCTACGTTCTGCTGAAGTGCCATTATAGGCTGAGATAAATTAGGATCACCGTAAGGGTTGGCAAGTGGGGGATTACCTGGAACAAACAGTTGTTAGAGATTAAAAAGTGCTGAAGTACTTTTAGTGTAGACACTTCAAAATACAAACTGGTGTAACTTATCAAAAAACATAGGTGGAGAAAAAACACAAACACTCCCTTAACAGCTGACTTTCTTTGAAAAAAAAATGGTATGAAGTAACTGATTTTTATGTTTGTGAAGCTTGACACTTGCTACCTGAGAGAGCTACTTCTCCCTCTCTGATAAGATTATGCAGTGACAATCAAAGCAGAACAGCTGGAGACATGTTCATATGCAAGCGGAGAAATCACTGAGATTCCTCAGAGAAATCCTCTTATCTCCCAAATTTATCTATTTCACTGCTTGTGTAACACAGCCCAAGTCATATTTTAAGTGTCTGTTTACTTCACAAGACAATGCAAAAGTGTTCAGAGGAATATCTATGTTAAAACGGTCCCATCTGAATCTCTGGAATGTAGAGAATAAATACACTTTTGTAATTAATATATCTTTTTAGTCAGCTTCATTTTGTGTAGTGAAAGAATGCTGATTTGCTCTTGATGTTTCTAAATTTAGCAGTGTTTTGAGTTATTGTTTGAAGATGCCCAGAAGTCCAAGGGAGAACTTTTCCAGCTTAGTAAGCTGAAGCAAAAAATAACTTTATTATGCAAACAGTAATCATAATTAGTAGTCAAAGTAAAGTTCATACAAGTAATCTTTTTTAGTACAATATTATGACTACAGTGAATATACAACTATTTTTCACAGGTAGAATATCTTTTCAGTTTAAGCTTCAAGTAATGCACTGGAAAAAACCCCAAGCAAAACTGCCACATGATTCTGAAGCTTATTACAGCACAGTAAAATCTTCAGTTCATTAATCTCACTATAGCATAGTCTAGCCTATTGACTTTATAGCCTGATACATCAAGCTGTAATGAGTTTGCCATTAAATAGCTTCTCTACAGATTTCTAATTAGGTTTTCTAAAATATGCTTAGCGGAACGTGTACAGATACAGGCTATAAAGTCCACATGGCCCAATATTCTGTCACCATTTCTCAAAAATAACTCCACTCTATTCAGCTACTGGAAATGTTAATGCTTTACACTCTGGTTAATCAATTTCCAGCTGATTCTTTATCTTTTATAAATTGAAGTGCTGGCTTCTGTTTGCTGTCTTGAGTTTAAATGAGCACCAAATCATAATCAAGAGCTACCTAAAACAATGCAACATCTCTTCAGTGGTAAGCACTATTAGTTATCTCAAAACCTGCTATGGTGGTTTTCCTGTACATATTATTTCTGTAGTCTATTTTTTTATCGCCTACTCAGGATAAAAACATCTTTGGACAACTCTTTATAATGGGCTTAAACTATTCTAAAAGCATTACTACTTTGTAATGAGCAACCTCCTACTTCACAAAATATTTCCCAGTATTTTTAAGGAATAAGCCAAGCAGCATAAAATACAGAAGAGATTTCTGTCTTGGTCTTTTTAGTATAACAAATCAGTTTTGCTTCTGGCAAACAGATTTGTGTCTTTAAATGAAAGATGCTGCTACACATAAAAGCAACATTTTTCCAGCTAATCCACTTTATAAATAATTGCTAAGCATGCACAAAAAGACGTTTACTGATATAGTCAATGGATCTAAAGCAAACTTAAAATTTACTGTACCATTGATAGAAGACTGCATCCGTGATGAGACATTGCAACAGCGGATCAGTTGTGACACAACAGTGTACAGCTTCCCCAGCTCAGCATACTGGTATTTAATTGGAGGGCCTGGACCTTCATCCAGAGCCACCAGCATGAAGGTTGCAGGAACATTTAGTTTCAGAAGTTGTGTCTTCTCTGCTACACCTATATGGGGCAGGGAGGGGGAAAAAAAAAAATCTTGTTTCTGGCACTGAAAATACATTATTTTTAGACTTTTTTAAAAGAAAAATAACAAGAGTTTACATGACTTGCAACTTTTTAGTTCTATTAAAGCCTCATTTATACTTTCTGGGGAAAAATAACCAAATCAATAAAGATGCACAACAAAACTATATACAGCTGAAAAATCACACTGAAGGGGAGTTGTATATTACTACAGTTTCTTTTCTTCACAGTGCTCATTAGCACTTAAGCAACCCATAAGTAACATCTGTGTTAATAGCAAAGCCTCAGAGAAGTCTCTTGGACAATGAATTAATCCTTTTGTTGTGAGGCCCAGGATAGGAAAAACCCCCCCCCCCCCCCCCCCAGTGTATTTTGTTATTTTTCTATCATGTCCTAGATACATCAATTACAAACTTAAGACATTTCTAACTGTGGCATACAATGTAATAAATGCAAATTACATTACAAAATCAGTAAGAAAACCTCCAAAATCCCAACCAACCAAAAAATCCAAACCTACACCTGGTTTTACTGCAAGAATACCTTGCACATAATACACAAGTACTTACCAGGAAATTCACTATGTCCCTTCTTGCATTGTGTTTCTTATTTTGGTTAAAAGTAATAATTTTTCATATATTTCCAAGTCTTTTCTTATTCTGAAACACAACTGGACCTTACCTTCCATCTTTCTGATAAGAAGAAGTGTAAGTGCCTTTTTTATGGCATTTTTTCTGATTATGCTAGATAGTTTTGTAGTGGCATCCTGTGTAGAACTGATCTCTCACTTGCTTTGATGTGAACAGTTTACTATTTGATTTCTCAAAATGTCAGACAATTTAATCTTTTTCACAGAATGCAGGAATGATGCTATTGTGGTTTTTGATGAATGAACTCTACATCCATACAGAAGCCTTCAGGTAACAGTAGTAAGACAAGGACAACAGCTTACTGTATTAGTATTTCCAGGTTTATCTCTGCAGGGTAGATTGTGACAATGATCAGACCCACAAATAAAATTGTATTTTCCTATCTAGTCTCTGAGTGCTCTCCTACTCAGAGGCCTGAACTGCACTGACTATGAAAAGCTAATGAAGAAGAAAAGAGAAGTTGGAGCAGAAGAATTGCATCTCTCTTTTCTGCAATAACATTAATTCTACTCTGGGGGTCATGGCAGAAACCTGCCAGACAGATAATACTTTGGTAGGCAAAGTATATGAAAGCAGCAGACATTACAGGTGTAATTAAATTAACACAATTGTCTAGATTAATTTTAGAGACAGGAAATTAAATTCCTTTAAAATTGTCTACTTCCTGCATGAGCTGATAAACAGCAATGGTCAAATATTTTACAAAATTTCACCCCCACCCTCTATCAGCAGGACACTGTCTTACTGCTTCAAGCTTCTCATGTTTATCTTCCAAGGATGAAAGGGAGACTGAAGCCCCAAACTCCAAAGAGGAGGAACACAGATGCTAGGGAGCATTTATATGACATGTAATGATAACAATCTGCCTAAGGATGGAAAACTGGATTCTCCTGCTGTTACCTCTGCAACTGGATCATTAATAAAGCCTCAGTTTATTATAGTTTCATCAGTTAAAGCAATTTGCTTACCTAGATTGGCATACATCACAAACAGATTGAAATACTGCTGCAAGTGGCGCCCGTGTTCGGATACTTCCCTTCTTAGAAGATTTAGTACCGCCCTCAGTAAGTGATCACTTAAACTTAAGTTATCGTAAGCCTACAGAAAGAAAAAAATTCTACTGTTAGTGACTGAACCTATCATATCTTTATTTAGTTTATACTTTTTACTATGATAGAGAACAGAACTGGTTAAAAGGTATGGGATTCATACAAGCTCTGAAGTACCAGCAGCTGGTTAGTCTTCTGTGTCTCACACAGAGAAAAAGACAGACAGGGAGTAAGACTCCCATCACTCAATACCATGTAAATCCAAGAAATTAGGCAGCTATAGAAACTTCTAACTGGGCTTTTTTTTCCAATAGCAGACAGGCCTAAATACTCAAGAAACACACATGCAATTCCATTGTTAACTTCATAGACTAAGAAAACCAAATTACCTCTACAGGTGTATCTCAAATACCTTGTGATACAAAACACTTCCTAAGCCTGTGTTAACTTTAATTTTACACAAATTCTTTTGCCAGACACTGTAATGGAAACATTCTGAGAAGGTGAGTGAAACCATGTAAGCAAAAAGTGCCTCACTGCAGACATTAAAAACATGACAAAGCAAAGGCTCGAAAAGGTTACCTTTTTTAATAGAGTCCAAACAAAGCCATTGTTATCACAAGTATTACAGTAACATATAGGCTTTTTTTTTGTCAGTTCTAGGTGTGTAAAATCAGGCAATTCACTGTCTACTCCTACACCAAGTTACAATTTTTGACAATTTCACTGTTGCAAGATACATGGGATTAAAACTTACTGAACTCCTGCAGATTTTCAGGTTAGCGTCAGCCTGTTTGTGGGGGCTTGTTTGTTTGTTTTGAAGTTCTAAATAAAAACAAGGGTTCACTTCCTACACATTACTTCACTAAAATAGCCACTGGTTTTATTTTGTAGGTTTCACACTCCCTACTCAAAGCTCCCACTGAGCCTTCACAGAGATTTACAAATGAGGGGAAACTGAAGCCCTCTGACAGCAACTCTCTCACTAACTGGTTGAGTTATATCCTGTTTTGTAGTGCAAAATGGGCTGTACAGCTTTCCAGCCAACACTGATGCATCTACTCCAGAGCTTACTTTACACTAAATGCTTATGATGAAGAAAGAGTAAGTTTCAAAAGCTTTTCGTTAGAAAATTAAATACCTGACTGGAAGGTCCAGGAGAGGCAAAAGGTGATTGACATGGTCCGTCTTGCAATGAAAAATGTGCAATAAATACTATAAGTTTTGCAAATGCACCCCTCACTTCTGCACTGGGGCATTCCAGGAGATACTCAGAGAAGCGGTTTGAAACATTAAAAAGGACGTTGTGTGCAAACCAAAAGCGTACATTCTTGCTGTGACGGAGCAGGATGCACAGGGCATCATACCTGAAACAGGAGGTGACACCATTATGACCAAATGCAGACATTAGTGAATTCTGGCAGACATGTTCTTTTGCAGAGTTTGAAGAAAATATGTGTTACAGGTGATCCGCAAACATTTTTATTCACAAAATGATTCTAATCAGATAATTTGTAGTTCTTATAGTGATACTCTTATGAGCAATCACAAATGGAAGATAACCCTCAATTAAAAACCTAACATTTAACTGTAGCATTTTACTTCTATCACCTGTAAGAATTAAGACGGCATTACACCCCTAAACTACTCCTCAAAGCAGGTCCTATTTTGCAGCCACCATTCTCTCTGTACTGCAACTGGGGAAGAGGGTGAGCAGCAGAGAACACAGGGGGATTTCATAAGCTGTGTATGCAGCACATCATTAAATATGTAACCTAACAAGAATTTATAGTCCCATTTACAGATCTTAAAAAACCCCACAAAATGAAAAACCAATACCCAAAGACTAAAATATGTTTCAGAGAGGGTCTTGCATTACTCTGTCCTTCCAGCAGGAATATCTCAACTCTTTTTGATCTCTTAAAATAAAAGGAGTAACTTAAGCTACTCTGGAAGTTGCTACTGGGGGTACAAATTTGCCATGTATTACACAACTACTTACTAGTAACTAGCTGGTAAACTACCAGCCATGAATACTAGATTTTCTCTCCAATTTGACCAGTAGTAAGGCACACTCCTTTCCCCAGCAGAGAATAACCCAGCTTAAGGTCCTTAAGATAGGACTGTTTGTCACAGTGTGGATTTGAATTACAGGCCCTGTAGCAATGTACATAAAATACCCTGCCAACAGTGTCTCAGACACTATATACATGTTTCACAAACAGAATACAAATATACGCTGCAACAATGGGCTGTAAAGAGATTTGTTAAGAACAATTCAAACAATGTAAAAACCATTCTGGATTTGTCAGAAAACATAACCTGTTAGTTCTGTGCTAGTGACAGCTTCCATTCTTTCATTCTTTTTAAAAGACAGACAAAAAGACACATTTAAGCTCTGCTGGAAAATTAAACTTGAAGCTGTTCAGATCAGCAGGATATTTTAAGGCTCAAATTCTTCCCAGTATCTTCTACTCAAATTTTCCCCCTCTTCATGTGCACCTTCACCATGTATCTAAATGGGATCTTTCAAGAGACATCAAACTTCCAAAATTGTAATTATTGTTAAAAGACAAAATACCAATCACTAGCAGGGCCACGGACTATTTTCTTTGTATGAAATCCTGTGGTGAAGAGAAATCTAGCAGCAAGCTGAATACTAATCATAGTTATTTCTTCTGCTTCAGGCAACAGATGATCTTGTCCTAAAGAAAAATCAGAATACTCACATGTAGACAAAGTAAAAGCAACTTTTAATAATTTAACTGATTTCAGATTACTGTTTTGTCTGACATGGTGTCCCAATTTTAGAAGAAACTGGATCAAAATAGCCTCTAGCTTCTATAATGTATCATTTGAAAATGTAAGCTTTAATACAGGTACCTGGAGGCTAACATATGTCTGACTTTTATAAATTCAGCATCTCACCTTTGAGAACTGTTTTCAACAAAAGAGCCCTCAAACTTGAGCATTTTAACTTGATTTAGTACAGCAACTGAGTAATAGCTGATAGTTTATCAAAGTATTTTGTGCTAAATATGCTGGCAAGTTCATCACTGATGAACAACTGAACAGCAGGTGTCCAACTGCAAAAGTCCACAAGGACAAGAGTATTCAAAGCAGGACACACCAAATTTTCACTGGCTAGATAAATCCTCGGCCACACAAACCAAAATTCTTCTTGCAAGAAATGAATCCATAATTATCACACTACCATACTAACCTGGAGGAGGATTTAGGTAGACACTATTACAAGTAAGCAACTTCTTTATGAACTGGAAATATTCCAGGCTGTACTGCATCCGATTGTGCATGAACTGCACGTTCTGCTTCCGCACGCTTCGCTCAATGGCTGAGGGCATTTTAATCTGGTGGGGTTTAGTGGTGATAGCGATTTCTGAAATATATTTTATTAGTTCATTGTCTTTGTCTATCGTGTCCATGCGTTCATAAAAAAGAATGTAAGCATTCCACCACCTCTTCTGGCGCCTGTAGGACATTCGCTTCATCATGTGGTCAAACACTTCGCCCATGTACTCTCCCCCAAAACACTGGTTTTTCATTTCTTCATCGTCATCCATTTTACACTCTGTCACATCTCCATCATCAAATTTGTACCACCGATTCTTCTCACCATCTCCACCATTCCTCTGGATAATGTAAGAGTAGTAATGTCCACCGCTGGCCTGGCCGCTGTGCACAAGTACACCCACAAGTCTGTACTTTGTGCTCCCAGAGTGTTCATTTTCTGACTGCTCATTTTGTATTATCTGATTTTCAGGATTCACATCATCCCCTTCCAATTTTGCAACACCTGCCACCGTGTAAGGTTCCATGTCCAGTTCTCGTGGAAATTCAAAATAATCATTGAATTTGATTGCACATTCCCTTTCCCAGTCATAATCAAATCGTTTCAACTGGATTGCAAGAACTGGAGGCAACTTCTTAATCAACAAGCGTTTCACTGTGTCCACCTAAAAAAGGACGTGAACAGTTACCAGCTCTCAAATTTCCATTCATTTACTCTCACCAAATACCAAACTGAGTAATGAAAAGATGACTTTTCTTCCCTGAACATGAACTAAGGCTGAACATAGTACAGCTGTAACATCACAGTTGCACACAAATTTAATATATAAGGAAGCATTACCTTTTTGTTGCATTTTTCACAATGATATGCATTTGCACCTTCCAATAAATCTCCTTTGACATACTGTTCCAAAGAATCGAGAAGGTTTTGGTGATTCCGTATATCTACATTCAGAGTTGTGAAGGATTCCTCACATTCATACCTAGGAATGAATAGGTAAATGTATGAGAAAGGTAGGAACGTGTTCAACTTCTTATGTTTTACAGGTGCTACAGTGCGTAAGCAGTACAAGAACTGAACTCTTTTTTTATTGCAGTTTTCCTACAGTTACATTACAGTAGCTGCACACCACATTTTTATGGTCAGGAATTAGACTGATAAACACAAATACTGTATCACACCTAAAGACAACAGTTCAAAACAGATGCCAATTCAGCAAAAGACCAAACAAAAAGTCTTTTTATTTTCTATGTAAAAATCTCTGAACCGCCATCTTTATAAAATCTTTTTGCATGTTTATGACTGGCTTTCACACTGTGTTCTAAATATAATCCACAGACAAATCTCTAGCAATGAACCAGCAATGCTTGAGAGACAACCAGTTGATACATCCTGGAAACAACTTTTTGTTTTTAAAGATAAAGAAGTGATGAATAAATTTAAAAAGCTGCATCTATTCCAGTGTAACCCTGAAGGGCTTGTTTTCCTGATATGCAATCAAGCCTTCAAAGACTGAATAAATAAATATTTAGAAACACTTCAACCAACAGCAATATTCATTCATCCATTAAATAACTTACAAAATATAGAAAGGCTGTTAATTTGCCATATACAAATCCACAGTTTAGTTACCAGGAGTTTTCTCCTCCCTAAACTACAATCAGGGTAACATTTTCATTAATAAGCACAACTACGCAAATCCAGTAGAGCTCCAAAAACACAGAAAATACTTCAGGATAGTACATAATATCAGGAATGAATGGTAATTCATGTTGCTTCTCCTCTGCATCTGCCATTTAATTACCCATTGCATATAAAATCAGTGCTATCATTTTACCTTGCAGTATTCCAACGCACTTCTAGTCACTCATTGTAACCACGAAACTTAAGATGTTCACTTTACAAATTCTTCTTATTCATATATTAGCTCAATTGAAGTTGAAAGATTACCTCAATAAAATCCTTTTGTATCATTTTTCCCTGTCTTTTAATTGCTAACTGAAGGCTAAAGGAAATGGTCAGCTTTCAAAATAAAGAGTATTTGCAATGGCAACATACAGAGATCTGTATTGTTAAAGAATCACGCATGATATGAACAGTAGGAAGGCCAACTGATAGTGACAGAAATTAAATACAATAATAAAACAAAGCCAGATGTAAAAAAGCATAAGTTGATCATTAGGCCATCCTGAATTTTGCATGCAATTTTAACCATCCATCTCAAAAAGAGAGATAGATTAAAAAGTCTAGGGAATTACAACTTTACAATGCCTAGTTCTATTCCTTCATTAACAACCATCATCAAAACAGTGAGCTACAGACCTGCAGTCTGATTTGGCATGGGTGGTTTCTTACACACCTTCTACAAAGCTGAGTTTCAGTATTCACATTTAAAGCTAACTACAAATACAGCAGGAACCTTAAGACAAAGATGAACCTCCTATACCACTGTCCTTAATTAGAGGTTAAGTAAGTGAGTATGTGAGTATGTTCATAGTGAGTATGAACAGTTTTACTCACTGGAACTCAAGATTCCTACTTGGCTCAGCTCTAAACACACACTATGGAAAACCAAAGACAGAAACAATTTTTGGCCAGGTATTAAAATTTTCTACATTGCATTTGGCCCCTATAATTGTTTTCACTTTTAACATGAAAAAGCTTTTTCTTTCCTGCCTTGATCAATACACAATGCTTCACATACAATCTGTAAGTAGAAGCAATAATGATTAAGTGCCTGTAGACAAACGAATGTTCATCTGCAGAAAAAAATAAGGCAGCAAAATCTATTCGCTTAAAAAACCCACTCTTTGACTCTAATTACTTTTATAGGGATAAAAACACGGGTTGTTTTTCTGTAAAAAGGATTAAAATCTTCAACACTTACCGATGTGGGCATCCTTGACAAATCTTCTGATCAGCAAAGGACCCTCCTAAAACTTTACTTAACATTGCTGGATGGCCCAAAGCTTTTAAAGCTTCATCTAAGCTGTCCACCAAGGAATTAAAAAATTCTAAAGCATCGTGTTGTTCACGTAGATTTACAGGTTCACCCCAAAGTCTGAAAATGAAAGCACATTTCGTCAAATATTTTTTGTTTTGTTCACCAATAGTTTCTTTTAGAAAAAAAAAAATTATTCAAGCTACTAATCCCTCCTCCTTAAAGAGCCAAACTACTCGTTTTTGATGTACTATGCGCCCTGTTGTTCTTTCCCCGACACTTATCTGGTAAGTATAAAAACATGGTCTTGTGTATAACTTCATACTTAATTCAGTGTCTCACTATCAAAAACTGCTAAAATTCAAAATAACCATCCTGCTGTAAACCTAAATGTATTAATAGACTTCTACAGAATGGTGAAAAAGCATATAAAGTTGCACAGCTTCTGCTAATTTACACTTTACATCATTGCCATTCTACTATGATTAGTTTTGTTGTACTTAGTGGTCCAGTGAACAAACATCAATTCTCAATTTTCTACTTACCTAAACTGTTTCCAAAATCCTCTTGGTACATAGTACTGTAGCCTGGAAGCTGCTAAATGACCAAAAATTACTTGGAGATGCCTCAAAACACCAATATTGTACTCTTTTCTGTCTTCAGTTTTGCTCAGTGCTGGTTTGTCTTCATACTGATGTGGATAACCAAACACATCATCTCGTGGGTCAACATTGCTCTGAAAAGCAGAAGAAAATTTGTGCAATTCACTTTCATATGTAGCTGTCCCATAGTTGCATCCTTTGTTTAATTTGACAATCAAAGGAGTTTCACACTCTCAGCGGAAAACCCAAATACTGTCTTTGTTTGCATTAACAGAGTTGTGGTGGCAGAAATAAGGTGCAGTGCTCTCCAGTACAAAACCACAAGGAGGAATTCTGGAAACACTGCCACCTGGATCTTCTCAAGTGCCCCTCTGACAGTGAACCTATTCAAGTATGAAAGATTATCCTATTTTCCCCATGGATATCAGTGGAAATCAAAGTAATTGACTGGCAACAGAAATTTATTATGACCTTTTCATAAAAAAAAAAAATTACAATTTAAAGATTAGGTAATTCTATCTAATTAAATTTACCTCGTTGTCCTGCTTTTCATCCCCAGACATATCATCATCTACATCACTGCCCGTGCCCTCAATTGCAAGAATCCCATTCCTGATGGCTGGAATCATGTACAGCTGCTGAATGACAGAATTCATGTAACAAGTGGCACCAGCATTTTTCAGTCCCACAAATCCCTTTGGCGGTCGAGGCCCAACAGGTGGCAGATATTCCCATTCTGTGAGCGCTTCACAGGCTAAGAGAAAACAGCAGAATGTGGTCAAAGAACTGTTTTGTTACAAAATAAAGAGGACATTCATACAGTACAAAGGGCAGTTGCATAAAATTATTATTAGTCTGTATCACACTGCAATTTAATAAAAAACAATGTTCCATCAGAAAACTTAATTGCTAAAATTAACCCAACTTCTATGAAGGACAGTTCTATCTGTAGTCTTAATGTTGTAACATTTTCTTCTACTGCATAACTAAAGAGGTGGCCAGACAAAAATTTAGTCTATTTATACGTGAAACAGAAGTCTTTCCTCAATACCAGCAAGTTTCTTAGCTGAACAATTCAGCTGAATGAAAACAGAATATATAACCAGTTTATAAGCCTTTCAAAAATTATAATACTCTCCAAAATTTATAATCCTTAAAAAATTTACATTATTTCACTTAAGCCCCACTTCTACTTGCCAGGATGGGAAACAATTTTAGCAAATGCTATCTATATAACTTGATATATATTTTTTCCTCCTGAGTCTTCTCTCTCAGGTTTCCTGACATCTCTTCAAGAACATTTACAATCACAGGTTTCCTATGCTAAGCTGCTGTTCTGCAGTTTTAACACAAAAAGTTCTGATATAAGAGAGCATGCATATTTACAAGCAGACTTGGTATATGAATCACAGAGCATGCACAGTTCATACATGTGTTCTCTCTTCTGTCTGACATACCACAGAGATCTGGTGTTCTACTGTGCTTATCAAATACTTGAGTGGAACGAAATGCCATGAAATCCTTCTAAATGTGAGGTGATAAGAAATACACTACTTCCCAGTAGAAAAAAAGAGTGAAGAAGAAAGGATGAGGCAGAGGGGAAAACCATAAAGCTATCCTTTTAATTTATTCATCTGAGATGGAACCAAACAGAAGAAGATTGAAAAACCTCAAACGACTCATTGATAGCACGATTCAAGCAAGTAGCACTGCCATTTGGAGAGGTAGTGGACAACTCCCACCTTGGGACACTATTTTTAATTGGTTATGGTTTTGGTAAATGCTGTGAGTTTAAACCTTCTGTTAAATCACACAATGGTTTGGGTTGGAAGGACCTTTAAAGATCATCCAGTCCAACCCCCTCCCATGGGTCAGGACATCTTCCACTAGACCAGATTGCTCAGGGCCCCATCCAACCTGGCCTTGAACACTTCCAGGGACGGGGAATCCACAATGGGGCAACCTGTTCAGCATTCTCATAGTGAAGAACTTCCTCCTTGTGTCCAGTCTAAATCTACTCTCAGTTTAAAATCATTGCCTCTTGTCCTCTATAACTACAGACCCTGGTACAAAAGTTTTCCTCCATCTTTTTTATAAGCCATGTTTAAGTAATGAAGGTCACAATAAGGTACCCCCAGAGGCTTCTCTTCTCCAGGCTGAACAACTCCAACTCTCCCTGCCTTTCTCACCATATGAGCTTGGGTTTTCTTGGTTTGATGGTGTTTGGATTTTGTTTGGTTGGTGGTGGTGGTTTTTTTCTGTTTTCCCTTTCCCTGCTAGTATTACAGCAAAACATTTTTGCTATACCATATAGAGCCGGAGAAAATACGCTCCTGCTTGTTCATTTTTAAAAAAGTCTTACATGATTTTAGTGATAACAACAATCTATGCTAAAGATGAGCCTTTTGCCATCCTTTTGAAAATTAGCCCAAGTTTCACTTGACTATTGGGTTTTGAAGCACTAACAGACTGCAATCACTACAATCTTTCTCCGCTGAGAGGGAGAAAGTTCTTTCAGCGCAGAGCTGTGCAGAGACAAGGCCAAAATGGAGCCTGAAAAAGGACTATGACAAGCAGAGAATGAGTTCAGAACTAAAAAGAGAAACAGAACAGTGGACCTGTGCCTGTGTGTGGACAATGATGACAAATCAGGTGAGCAATCAAGAGACTGGCACTAAAACTACGCTGAAGATACCTGGTGAGGCTCTGGGATTGCTTAGGAAGAGCCTGAAATGATGAGACAGAAGTAGAAGATACAGATAGAATGAGGTTCCTGGGAGCTGGTATGGACAAAGGGGAGTAGTCAGAGACTGAGATAGGAAGGGTCAGGCTGTGCAAGTGACTGGGGCTGGAATTTGGATGGTGCCTTGGAATGCAAGTCGGTACATTCACTGCATAAAGAAAAACAAAGGCTACACTGGCAAACTCTTCTAGATTCTGACAGCCTGATTTTCCAACATTAAAAGCAGCCACAAACAAATCATGAACTAAAAAACCCAGCATTTGGTTCACTGGATAATATAAACAAAACCTATACATGACATATACATTAAAGAGTAGAAAATAGATAATTAAAAGTATTACATACTAGTGATTGCTGTACCTATGTAATACATTTCAGTCAACGTGTCTACTATCTGTTTGAGATTTCGCACACATCCAACTGCTAGTGCAACTAGGAGCTCAAAGCCAGCATTAATAGTAGCTGGTGAACTACAGACTGGTATGGCCTGCTCAGCAGGCAATTCTCCATTTCTCATGTATTGTAGATAAACATTGGATGCTGGAAAGATGAAATCATCTATCAACTCCTGAAAAAAAAAGACAATAAATCACCTGTTACCATGGAAATTATTTTACAACAGAGTAAGGGCTATTACATAAATGAATGTCTGAGAACCAGAGGGGTACTTAAAAACAAAGTAAGAGTAAAAATTGAGACCAATACCACAATGAGCTTTTAAATTTAGAACAGAAGAACTCCATTCTAAAGTAGTTCCCTGCAAACCACCTCCCCACTTAAAGTTAAAAATAAATCTGTACTGTTCTTGATTGATAAAAAATTTCTTTTGCAAAACCAGTATTATCTACAAAGGTCTTTATCAATTAGTGCTGAAAAACCAACACTCCTGTTCTATAATACCAGAGGTATAAACAAAACAAGTCTGATTAAAGAGATGCTCAGATGTGATGCATTTGTTCAAACCTGCCCTAAGCATTAACAGCACTAATTAAGAACGTGTGCGGGAAAGACATTACAGGGGTAATGAAGGAAAGCAGTCCTGTACAGGACTACCCTGTATCTAGCTCACTATCTCTGTGTGATGTTTGTCAAATACTGGAATACAGTAAAATGAGAATGTTAAATACACTTTATGAATGAAACATGGAATTTTAAAAATTATTTTTGAAGAAAACATTAAACTCCAATTAAAAGTATTTTTATGGATACAGACCACAAGATGTGAAGCTTCTTTTGACTTATTTACAGGTAAAAACAAACAACAAAAACCCCCCAAACATCCACCCCCCAAAAAAACCCCTAAAACCTCACAAAGACAAAAATTCCCCTCCATAGGTCAAAAAACTTGAACTTACTTTAATGAGATTAGCACCTCCTTTTTCACAACCAATGTGGTATTTCTTCTCAGGTGTCTGGAATGCTAACAACTCTTTTGTTACTCCAAGGTGACCCTCTAAGATAGTTTCTTCAACACCTGTCTCCCCTGTTCTTTTTACTTCATCCTGCCATTTAAGAGAAAGTTAGGATACTCCAAACAGCAAATATTTACCAAGCTCAGAACTGTACTTTACAATAAAGCAGCAAAAACCTAATTATCAGGAATAAACTGATCCTAAAACTTACCCTAATCCTCTTAAGCCAGTCAATTTCATTATTGAGAAGAACTTCAGCATTGGGTACATTAATATTACTGTTGTAAGCATAGTTAAGAAGATGTCTTAAGAGGGTGAAGTAGTCTCCAGAATGCTTAGCTCTCTCTCTTGCAGTGCTCTGTGTAAACCAAAAGCAAATGAGAATTTATACACGCTTCTACTTACAGTGCAACATCAACATATTTCCCCTAAATCTGGCAATAAACATAAAAGAAAACAAGTGTAAGGTGATTTTTAACCTTTTAGAAGTTTACAATAGTATTTAGCTGTTAATGAATGGCTTCTCAACTATTTTAGTAGCAATTTCTATACCTGAATGGGAGAAAGAAAACCAAATCAAAACTTACAATCAAACATTCAAGAGAGGCATGAGCATGGGGAACTGAAAAGCCCTGGCAGGACCAGTAGGAGAAGGCACTAACTGTAGGTATCTCTCTAAGCTGCTAATGTTTTTACTTAAAGGTTAGCAATCACCAAAGATCAAATGCAGACATTAAAGCCTCTTGTTCATGTTCTTATCAGAAAATACAAGAGAGTCCCTCTTCCCCTGATCTAGCTCAAACGGAAATCATCTGTGCTGCTTGCCTGTAGGTCAGAAGGAATCTATATTTTAGTGACTGTTGTTAATAGCAATTCGTCTTTTCTTGCAGGTATTTTGCCCTATTACTTTTTACAGACACTCCCATATTGAAGACTTTATCTCTGAAAACTTACCCCTAGAACAGTAAACAGCAGGGTAATGAAGAAAAGGAGAGGTCTCTGTCCCATGCAACACCTGGTAGCCATTAAAAAGAATTGCTCCTGTGCCATCTGACGAACGGTTCTGGAAATAATTTAATAGAAACATTAAATTCAATCTCCCTATCCAAACAGGACATTAATTAAATTTGTGTTTATCTGCTTAATGCCATTTTCTAAAACTGAAAGTAATGTAAGAAACGAGAATAGTTTAATTATTCACTAGCCATCATATTGTTTCTCCTTGCAGTGAAATTTCAGATGCATTAATTATATTACAAAACCTGTTCCACAAATCAAATATTTAAAGAAAAAGAAACTTAGAAACACCTAACACCACTACACCTTCGCAACTGCCAGCAAATATTGCATAACACAACCATTTGCAATCCCAAATCTTTTTTTTTTTTTCTAATCAAGCACCAGTTGTACCTGGTAAGACAAACCAGAACTATTCCAGTAAAACTGCTTTTATGTGTCGCTGCAGCAGTTTGCTGAGTATGTTTGAAGTGATCAAAATTTATCATTAGTAAGACGTGAGAGATGATGACCCTCCTGAAAATTCAAGTGGCTATAATTAAAGGAAATTTTCCACCTCAGAATCTAATCTAATCACTGGAGCAATGCGGGAATGGATAAGGTTCAGTAAAAAAAAATACTTAAGGCAAATCCCAAATCCTGTTCTTTTAAGTAGTAGGATTGTCTGAGCAGTATGCCTTGTAAAAACTGTTAGGAACAACTCTGTTTGTGTGGGAAGAGACTACAAATGAATGCTGAATGAACGATTTTATCAAAGTATCTCAGCATATGAAAAACTGAGTTTTGCAGAGTCTGCTTGGTGTGGTTGTCTTTGTTTTGTGTCCATGGAGTCAGGGTGGAAAGCACACCAAAGAATCCTATTCCCTTCAGAGTTTTTTCATGTGTGGTTAACTGTGGTTTCAAAGCCACATAAGGATGACCTTGAGGTCAGAGCAAAGATGCACCTGGCTGAGCACCCCATCTCTGGTACCATGCACAAAGGAAAGTGCACAAGAAGAAGGAATCATGCAGTGACACTTCTCCAGAATGTTCTCTCAGCTTCTAACAATCCGTGGTTCAGGAAGACTACCAAGAGCAGTATTTCATAGCCCTCACTGGACAAGTTCACAAAAGAACCCCTCAAACCATTTCCAAACTGAAGGGTTGCACTGCTTAAGTGTTATGCTCAAGAAGGTCTTACACAAAGAAACACAGTTCTTCCTTTGTTCTCCCTTTGCTACTTCTGATTTTAAGGGTCTCTGTGGTATTCTCCTCCCACCATTCATCTCTCCTCCAATATGAAGTGCCCCCAGCTATTCAGCTGTTCCTCAGATGGAAGTCATTGCAGAGCTTTGATCTCCCTTGTCACCCTTCTCTGATCTTTCCAAGTTCTCCTACTCTGCTCTGAGTTGCAGCAGACCGTGCGGCGGGGCTGGTCTGTTTTGTTCTTAACAATAATTGACATTTTATGGGGTCTGACTGCTGAGCTGACATTTTTGTAGAACATCTCACAGAAAGTTATTGTAAGATACAATCCATCAGCTGCTTGGGACACATCACACAGACACTCCTCAAGTCTGCGCATTTTAAAGGCAGAATGAAATAGATACAGGTGATATTCTCCTAATGTGAGAAATGTAACCAAGCGAACACATGCCTTACACTGTTATGTTTCTGAGGAGCATGCAATGTTTGAACACAAGTATTATATTTTTGTGAAGCTGTAACAATCTAAGAGCTCTTAAGGAATCATGAGAGGGATGCAGCTGCCTAAGCACAGGCATCTTGTGCTGTTTTAGACACATGATGACAGCACAGAGCTGGCACACAGGACATGAGCTGCATGATGAACTTGCACTCAGCAGGTGGAACAGCTGGAGGTCAAGCACCTCCCTTAGAGCTGCCAACCTGAATCCTGCCCTATTGAGTGCTCCAGGACACAGGTTTCTGTATAGTTAACAGACAACAGTCTCTTCAGTGGGTATAAGTGCCATTGCTTTACACCAGCACAAAAATTTTTATTTATTTGGGCTACATACATGTGGCCACCAAACACTTTGCAGAAATCAGCAAACTACTTCTGGGTTCCAGGATTATTTAGGATTAGCTGTTCAGCTATCTCCTCTTAACTAAGGAGACACCACTATAAAATCAATTATCTTGCACTCAGGGGACACCACTACAAAATCAATTATCTTGGAGGGGAAAAAAACTGCCCTAGCATTTAGTATTAATTTTGCATTCTGTTTCTCAATTTAGAGGTAGCATGGTTATGCTCTGAGGAAACAGAAGTCCCAATCTCAAACTCTGAAAAACAAACAATCCATCTGATCTTTTCTAGAAAGATCCTATTTGTGAGATCTGAACTTGATCATCTTCCTTGTCTTTTATGGTGCACCAAAAATATTTTCTCACATGCATATTTTTGCTCACATTGTTCTCTGATTGAATGTAGGAGATTAGAGAACAATTGTCATGGAAGGATATTCAGTTCTGTCTGGTATTTGCTAAACCTTCTCTGCATTACAAACACTGATTTGTTTCCACATTAATCCAGAAGAGGAACTTTTTAGCACCTTAGTTCAACTTCACCATCTTCATTTACAAAGCAGTCTTCTGTTTCTACTTATGTTTATGCTATTCTATCATGTAACAATGAACAGCTGCACCATTCTAAGTGACATTATCATACATATCACAAGTTTTACAGGCATGTGAGAGAAAAGAGCTCAGAGCTAGTTTCTTGTACTGACAATATAAATTATTTTTCCATACAATGCGTGATACAAGCAAGCTTCAGTGAAACTGAAAATTCAATACCCTATTCCACAGGCTGCAAACTAATAAAGCTTGAGGTATTTCTGGTAACCTTCCACAGTTTCACCAGTGTGTGCAAAGAGTTCACCGTAACGAGATGCTCTGACGATACCATTGATGCTTTCGGTACGGCAAATATTCCTAAATGTAAGACTTTTCAACCTGTTTATCTAGAAAAGTCAAAAACTCCAAAACACAGTGCTCAAATTCTGACCACATTCATCTGAGAGCACCACATTCTGAATCCCTTTAAAACGTACCAAAAGGCTGAAGACACTACTAATTTCTGATCTCTCGCAATGAAAAGTTGGAATATTCATGAAACAACAGTAAATTAAAATTAACTCTTTAGTCACAGATAAAGCACCGGCAACCAAGTTTAATAACATATAACAACTTTCCACCTGGATGGTTTCTGAAAACATCCACCCCAGTGCTTCACGTGACAACTTCAGACGGGCTGAAGCCACTGCTCTGCATTTAGGCTTTATACTCATTTTGAATTGTCAAATAATAGATGTGATACAAAAAAGAAAATAAAAAAACAACACCAAAACTTACTTGCTGTGACAGTGCAATAGTAAATCAATGATAAACGTCTGCCATGCCTTCTCTTTACTGAGTGCATCCAGTGCCGTTGGAATCAAAGCAAAACACAGGGTCATCACCTCCAGTGCTTCACAGCAAACTTGTTCATCTTCCATGTCTGGTTCATTTCCTGCATTTGTCTGTGAAAACAAACAAGAGTGCACAAAGTGGGTACAGCAAACAATCCCAAGAAACCCAACTGGCTCCAAGGTATATCGCTAAAAACAAACACAAACCACAGCTTTGTGATTAGTGACTTAGTGATACTAAGTGATTATCAGTGCCAAGTATTTACGCACTCCACTCAGATCCAAGCCAAAGCACTATGTGGGATGACTCGAACTTCCAGAACTGTGCTTCTCAAAGCAGGATTCTAAGCGTGAACTTACGGAGACAGAAGTTAAATAGGAAGCTTATAGGCAACAATTACATCAGTTAGTACTGTTGGGAGTTTTTTTTTGGTTTGCATCTGGGGTTTTTTTTGTTTGGGATTTTTTTTTGTTTTGTTTTTCTTTACTAGTCAAAACATGGAGTTTAAAGCTTGGAAAACTCTTACTACTCAAACAGAGAAAGGCACAGTGCTGTATAATTCATCAATCCAGTTTTACAAGGCTTTGACACTCACAATTTATTTGACCAAAAAGCTTTTTAATACTGCTAGAATTTATTAATCACTTTGCTATTTTTCAGAAACATGAAAGAGCTGTTTAAGTTTTAAACACAGCTGCTGTGGTGATTTTTGAAACAGAAAATAATATTACTGCTAATTGGTGCTTAGGTTACTTCTTCAACTAAACACCTGAATCAATTGAGTTGATTTTGGTACATTTTTTCAAAATAAAAGGAGAGGCAAGCCCTCTCCTCCATCTAGAAGTAATTACCTTCATGAAGTTCTGAAGAAACTGAATGCGAGCAGGTCTCAATTCATCATTTATAAATCATGAGTGCAGGATTGCAACATTAACTAGAGGCATTTAATATTTGTTTTATATGTGGAAAGGTATCAAGATTAATTAGGCAGAAAGAAGGGATTACAACGCAGAGGAGAGAATTAATTGTCAACAGGCCAAAATATGCCTCACTCTGGCAACAAACACTATTTTGTCCATGCACAACAACTGAAAAATCAGAGGCAGTCACTGCACTGCAGCAGGAGGATGTGGCAGTTCTGACACAACTCAAGATCAGAAAGCAAATGCAGAATGCCTTCAACAAGTCCAGAACTGCACCTGCTCTGCACTGAAGCCCTGGTTAGAAAGGGAAGTTATTTCTGCCCAGCTGCAGGGATCCAGGAGAAAGGCAAAGTACATTTTATACTCAATGAAGTACTTCCCTGCACTCAGGCACCCAGAGCTGGGGGGTCTGTGCATCATTGTATTTAATCTTTATAAAGCCATCATAAAATTATTTCCTCTCATCTATAACCAGATACAGTTCTCTTAAACTGTGTCTTTTCTTCCATGATATTCCTCTATTTCTAGGATACTTTCCTCTCTTTTAATGTTATATTAACAAAGTGTACTTTATTTTCCCTGCTTATTTCTGCAATTCCTTCCTCTTTTGAATTTCCAATTTTTCCCCTTCAAATTTTATTTTCCTTTTGCACAGTATAAACCAAATGCAGCTGCCATTTATTACAAATGTCCATACAGGTGTCAGTAAGAATAAAAAGAAAAACAACAAAAAACCCACAGAATTCTTTGAAGGATGACTGATAATGCACAGCTTAAATTTCACCTTTTTTAAAACTCCAATTATTTTAAAGTATTTTTACAGAACTAAGATGTACAATTATTACCCAGAAAAAAGTTTAAAAAGTACATTTAGGCATGCTCTCTTTTAGGTATATTTTCTCTAGCGCACTACTGCTCTTAAAGCATCCTATGTATAGATACAAGCACTTATCTTTGTGTGCCTGGACTGTCACATGAACTAAACCATGTTTTATATGCAAGTATCAGCTAAAAAAACCCCCAATCCCAACTTTATTTCATGAAGAAGTCATGTTCACAGCAATAGAAGCAGATGCCATTAAAACACTATGAAAGCTAATGGAGAGGTGTTGCATTTTGCTGAAGTAAATATCCTTTCAATTGATCATTCAAGCACAACAGCGAATACACCAAGAATTAAGCCTCCCTACATATTCCTTTTCCTTTTTTCTCTCAGGCAAGTATTGATGAGTACTAAACCTGATTTTGTAAGACAAAAAAAGGAAGATGCTTTTTTAAAATCACTGTCAAAATACAGATTATTATTTCCTGTAACTGTAAGCAACACTACTTAAACACAAGGTGTGTGATAATGTACTGATATAAAACTCCCAACTCCAAACTATTTGTGTAAACCACATGTGAAACCATTATTAAGAGAAAAGAAGCTATACAGAATTAGCAATTATATGGTTTTTTCCAATGCTTCTCACATCACTTTGCTCTTCTTTCTCATTCTAGACTGCACATATGCCTTGAATCACTTCTGTAGAACAGACCTTTTAAGTTTAAAGACTGGACAAATTAGCATTGCAGGAAATGCTTATTCCTTATTTAAATGCAGAACTAACTGGGCTGAAAACATGTTACAGCAGTTACAGAACTGGTGCATTTTTGAACTGACACCAGATTCAAGTTACAATTCAACAGTTACCGAGAAAAGGAATTTGGAATAGAAAATTAAGCTGTGTTATGAAAATGACATGTACTAGATTCTGAAATACATCACTGTATCCACCTAAAAGCTCATCACACTGTAAGCCTGACCAGGTCAACATTCCCTTTGGTACACAAACAAACAGTTATACAAGGAAAGTAGTTGTTCAGGAATTCTTACCTTTTCATAGATTTTACTAATTTCCTCATTTGAGCTGAAAACCAGCTGAACTGACCCACAACCTGATGCCCAAACAATTTTTTGTACTGCCCTGATAACACAGATGTCAGGGATGTATTTTGAAGCCTGAAAAAAAAAGAGAAATTAACTAAAGCAACATTAAAATGCAGCTGCAAATAACACTACAATGGATTCTAATTTCCCACAAATGTATTTCATATAAAATTTAGGATTTAAAATGTTAAAACAAAGAATTTTTCCTTAAATAGAAAACAGGTGACATATCTTGAAGAGTAATTATACTTCACTCATGTAAAATCTCGTTTTTTAAAGTAGGATGTATGCAACTCTGATTCTAAGGCTTAGCAGAAACTACCAACTTCATGCTAAAACCTTCTTTATTTAGGAAAAAAAACCAAGTAACTGCGAAGCATTCATCTGGAAGGCAGCCAGCCTCTTAAGCAATGTAAACTCTGATTCTAAGGCTTAGCAGAAACTACCAACTTCAATGCTAAACTTTCTTTATTTAGGAAAAAAACCCAAGAAACCGCCAAGCATTCATCTGGAAGGCAGCCAGCCTCCTAAGCAATGTAAAAAGTTGAACTTATTTTAGGGTTTCTCCCCATGCTGTGCTAGCTGATAGCCAGCTTGACAAACGGATGCTTATCAAGTATGTGATCATTATATAAAGGGATTGCTTCATGTCCAAGATACAGAGGTCTGAACATGAGTAAGAACACAGCTCATGTATCTTATGTATGCAGAGTCCCTCTTCAGTGTTTTGTGCATGGTCTGAGTTAACATCCAATGGTTTCTACTGATAAACACACATTACAAAACATACTACAACTGCTATTCTTTATAGTTCACATCAACTTTCAAAAAAAATACAAAACTTATCTGAAGTCTATATTCAAAATAGAATGTCCAAAAAATAGGCAATCTCTAAAAGCAGATGGCAGACAGTTCCCAAGGATTTCAAGTTTCATTTTTCTAAAGCTCAGACAATAAAAAAACGGGACTTTAAGAAGCTGAGCCAGTGAGGTATCTGCATCAGGAAACCTGAACAATGTGCATTCTTGTACTGATATGGACTTCAACAGTAGTTGGAAGAAAAATAAAAGACATTTTATCTTTATTACAAGCAAAGCAACCTTACAGCAACAGTGCCACAAGAAAAATAATGGGGTTTTTTTAATCTCATTGTAGTTTCAAACTTTAAGTAACAACATTTTTTAAAAAGGTGTAAGATTCCTCTGTGTGCTAAAGTCTTCTCTCTGGCTTATGGAAACTATGTCAGAGTAATTTTTTTAAAATTGTGAGATCTGTTGAAAAGTGTTTTTGACCATCAAAACATGAAAAGGAAAAAAAAAAAAACTTTCAAAGGCAAACTACAATATGTAAGAAATTTAGATCTACAGCAGTATTCATAATTTCAGAAAGCTACAGACAAAACTTCCACAGCAATATTGTTAAAGACATTCGGATTTTGTTTGCTTTGATGTGCTTGGTGAAAAAAAAATAGTATGTATTTATTAGCAGGCCTCTAAGAAAGACAAAGGCAGAATTCAAAAACCTTTCCTCACATCTCACCTCAAAAGACATTTCTTCTATGGAAGAAATTTAATTAAATCAGAGTTCAATTGGCTGATTTTACACCTATGGATGCAAAACCACCACTGACAGAAGGCAGATGGCTCAGTCCTGCAGTGCAGCACATTGTGCTTTCTTTAGACATTGCCCTTGGTTCTCAAGAGACAGTGCACTTGTCAACACCAGGATGATAATACAATAATATCTTCTATCTAGACACCTCAGAAGCATTTTGGAGATAGTTTTGCAGATATGCTATATGGTACAGAAAACCTGTATTTATGGCTTCCACTCTGGAAACTGAGGGATCCTGATGCACATGGAAGAGGAAGTTCAAGCAGTTGTGATTTTAGCTCCTGCTGCATTCAGCCGAATTCACTAATGTGTTCACTAACATGACTCATGATTCCAGATCCAAATGAGCTTTGGCCACACCACACAGATAAGACCACTACGTTTGCAAAGCACATTCTTTAGCCTTACTGAGGTTTTCATTTGAATCATTAATGTACCTTCAATATATAAAGATACACTGGCAATGATTTGAGACTTTTCTCTTTCATATGAAGATTACCTAAAACATTTCACGACATTTTAAAAGGAAAAATCCATGTCTTACAGAGCATTAAATTTAAGGATTAAAAATATAGAAAAGATGCTATAAGGAAAAAAAGGTGATACAGAAAGGAATTCACCAACCTCATCAGATATTTGCTGTGCAAGACGTATTGCTACATTTCTCAGCATGCATTCTGAAGTTGGATTAGGAATGTTTTGTAGGGCATTTTGTAGCACCACTGCCTGGTCATGCGTAGCCTGGTTTATCTGGAAGAAAGTATTTCTCATACTTACTTTTACATGAGAAAAAAAAGCAAGAAGATATGAAGATCTAAAGTAGCTAGGAAAGATTTGGTAGAAGTAGGTAAGATGCTGGAAGGAAAACTACTTAGTGCAAATGCCAACAGAAATAAACCTTCTCATTTTCAAACAGATACCATCACATCTGAAGACACTATGCTGCAGTGTAGGATCACAGAGTACAAGCAGTTAAGAGGAAAGGCACTTGCACCAAACTTATTAGGTCTGGGGGCTTGTTTATTGATCAGATTATTTCAAGTAAACAGAATTTTTTTCTGTTACAATGCCTCCTTCCCTTTCAGTTGATGTGGGAAAGAAAGGGTTTGGCAATACACTGGGCCTCCCTCTGGATTAGATAATAGTGTCCAGACAGAACACGGCTGAAGTTTTTATTATACTGAAGTACATTTTAAGCATTTGAGTTAGTTTACTCTTGAAGAATTCTGTTCGGAATTATCCCTCCTGTTTTCGATAACAGTTTCAAAACAGAAACAGCAAGACAAGTTTTTATCTTTTCTGTATTGGTTTGAGCATAGATCCCTCTCTCCTTAGTCTGCCAGAGCTTCGTAGTTTTGACAGTTCAAATCTGAAATGGTTGTTTCCTTGTCACAGACAAACAAAAGATGGTTTGCTGTGGTTTCAAGTTAAAACAAAAGAGTTTCTTCATTTTCCTGTACCAGTTCATTCAAAAAGCCCATCTCAAATGCTGCCCAAAAGACACTGTGAGGTTCCTGTGTAAGGTCTGGTGCTGGGCACATCCCTTGTTTTGTCAGCTTCACTATGACACTTGATTCAGGGAGCAAAGTTACAGAAGCTCCACTAAAGACTAACAGAGCTTCCACAGTCAATCAGCTATTGGACGCTACCGGAGCTGATCGACAGCAATATATGAGGCAAATCAGGTTCTGTGTACCATAACACTGTATTTAACAACATTATTAATTAAACCTTCTATGAAAACAAGGAAGAAAAGTAAAAATTTTAAAGGTATTACTGACAGCAAAAGACCAATAACTGAAAGATACAGACACATAACCTTGGCTGCCTCCTCTTCTTAAATACTGATGGAAAGCCAAGAGAGAAAGTTACGCTTTGGGGCTTATGCTTTAGGTGAGAGAAATGAAAGGTTTTAACAAATCTCACCTGCATCCCAGAGGAATAAAAAATACCGAAGTCCTTCAAAGAGGATGATGGTGACAACAAGAATAACCATGTTTTTTCCAACAAATCCGTTATTATTAAATCAGATGTTTGCAACTCTAAATAGTGAAAGTCAGCAATTGTGGACAAATGTTGCCTCTTCTGAAGAGGTCAGCCTAAGTCTGTTTCAAACAATACTTCAAGACTCAAGTGATGTCATGTCTGATGCACTTTACGTAAGTGTTGTAAGAAAGCAGGGCAGTAAAATTTACTCATTTAAAATAGATGAAATACAGGGTGGCAAACATGTCTGCCTTAATATACTCCTATTATACTGTAACATGAGACATAAAAAGGGATCTTCACTTCTTTGTAATCATTAAGAGTTATGATTTACTTGAAAAAGAATTAATTATATATCTTCCAATAGATGCAGCTAACCAGCACAGGTATTTATTTTTGATGTTTAAGGGGAATGTACTTCTCTGTTTCAGAGATGAATCTTAGTCAATATTGTGGAACAAAGGGCTCTGAAGTGGGGCACTCTGTGTATTATTGAGTACAGGTTGATAGATCAAGAAACTGCTTGGGATGGAAACTCACAAATGGGGGATTCACATTTATCACAGAACATGCTGAGCTGGAAGGGACTCACAAGGATCATCCAGTCCAACTCTGGGCCCTGCACAGAACCATCCCCAGGAGTCACACCATGTGCCTGAGAGTATTGTCCAAACACCTCCTGGTGCTGTGACCACTGCCCTGGGGAGCCTGTTCCATGTCCAGCCACCCTCTGGGGGAAGAACTTTTTTCTAACCTCCCCCGACACAACCTCAGGCCATTCCCTTGGGTCCTGTCACTGTCACCACAGAGCAGAGATCAGTGCCTGCCCTTCCTCTTCCCCTCACCAGGAAATTGTTAACTGCAGTGAGGTCTCCCCTCAGCCTCCTCCAGGCTGAACACACCAAGAGCCCTCAGCTGGTCCTCACACAGCTTCCCCTCAAGGCCCTTCACCATCTTCGTTGTCCTCCCTTACATGCTCTCTAAGAGCTTCGTATCTTTCTTATATTGTGGTGTTCAAAACTGCCCCCAGCACTCGAGGTGAGCCCCCCCCAGTGCAGAGCAGAGCAGAGCAGACCAGAGCAGGACAATCCCCTCCCTTGCCCAGCTGGTGATGCTGTGCCTGATGTCCCTCAGGACACGGATGTCCCTCCTGGCTGCCAGGGCACTGCTGACTCATATTCAACTGGGCATCAAGCAGGACAGCCAGGTCCCTTTCTGTGTCACTGTTTTCCAGCACCAAATTCCTCAGTCTGTCCACATATCCAGGGTTGCCCCATCCCAGGTGCAGGATCTGGCACTAGCCCTTGTTGAACCTCATATGGTTGGTAATTGCCCAGTCCTCTCATTTGTTGAGGTTTCTCTTCAGGGCCTCCCTGCCCTTCACTATAAACCCTTGTGCCTGACCTGTGAACCAGCTGCTCACCCACCACATGATGCGTTTATCCTGCTGTGTGCTGGACATTTTGTCCAGAAGGATAAATATAATTAAAAATGAGAAGTTACCTGTACTAACAATCATGCGAACCATTGAAAATCATATACAGAGCAAGTACATCTCACACCTAACGTTTTACAGTCACCAAGAAATAGGCTTTGTTTAGTAAGTTGATCTCTTTTTTAGAATTGCAAGACAACATTATCTGAAAGCACTTTGAGTTCTTGACATGCAATGCACTCGAAGAATAGACTGTCAATGAAAAGTAAAGAGATGTTACTGCAGACATTATAAAACACGGAGCACATTGCTATTTGCTGCAAGGAAGACTTATATTACCGGTGAAATTGTACTTGTGCCTTCCACAACTGGCTGACAAGCTTCTGCCACAGCTCGAACATGGCCATATCCAATTGCTGTTAGCAATAATTTGGCTATTTTTAGAGCGTTAAGGTAGGCACCCCTTCGAGTTTCCATATCTGCATTTGGCAGGAAGTTATTTCTGGTCAGCATGCTCAACACAAGAGGCAAACCACCACTTTTCAAGAAGTTGTATTGGAAATCACTGGCATCTTCTCCCAGAGGTGCACTGGCAGGCATTAACAAGGCATAAACTACCTGTAGAACAAAATACAGAGTTAACTAATGGAAATGCACCAGCTTGGATATAGATGACTTAACACGAGAATTTGTAGCAATACTACATATGCAATGCTTTGACAGCACTGGCCATACATATGTTTATTCCAGTAAATTGTTAAGTATTTTCAATTGTTCATTTCAAACCAGAATTTGATCTTAGGCTTCCATAATGTTACAGAGAGGATTGCCACAGAGAGAACTGACGATTTTTAAAGAACAGGCAAAGCATCACAAACCTCTGTTAGGTACAGCACTTGTGAGGCAGAAGGACCAAAGAATAGAGAATCTAGGGATGGACTAAGGCTGCTTTCCCCAAGCTTTGCATGATCTAAACAAATTGCTCTTAGTTTCTCGACTGTAGTGTTATCTGCAATAAAAACACAACTTATAAGCATTTTGCAGCAAAACTACTCCACCACAAGTCAGTACTATTTACAATCGTATATCTGAAAAATTTTAAGTGTATCAGAATAGTTGCAAAAAGTTACAGACAAAATCGACTATGAAGTGTTCTGCAATGACTACTACTGTCAAAACTGATCCCATTAAAGCAGTGCTACAAAACCACTTTAAAATACAATGCTTTTCCCCATTTTCACTGCACTGTGGCACTGAACCCTGGTACCAACTGCAAACTACGCAACTTTATAGAGCAGACAAGAAATAATTACTTGGGAAATCTTTTACAGTCCTAATCAGGATAACAGTAATGAATTACAGTACCAATAAATTACCATAAAGTAGAAAATACTCCCCTATCTTCATTTTTATATATCAGGTGAGAAATTATTATACAGGATATTACAAGATAAAGAACAGGATAAAGTTTTACCTGGTGGCATGAGCTTCATAAGAACACGAGCTCCATCTCTAAGAGGTGGCATATTTAGACTACTGCCCAAGTCTGCAACTTGCCAAAGAAAAGAGATGTATCGAGGATGCAGTGACATGATCTTAAAATAAGCAAATTTAAAAAAACCATAAAAATTGTCAGCCAAATACAAAGTGTAAGAAAAAACATGCTTGAACTGTTAATTTCAGAAAATGCTTACCACTCCAGGCAAACAGCTTTCAACTTCTGGATTTGGACCATCACTGTAGTGATTGCCATGGTTGCCCGGAGAACCAGTTGAAGAGTCAGAAGAACTATCTGGACTTGAGGGCATATTAGAATTTATCTGTGTAAGCTTAGCTGTAATTAGCTGAAAAACACAATCATAGTTTTAATACTCTGCAAAAATTAAGATTCTTTACCAAATAAGCATCTGATACAATGTTAATGGCATAATATAAGGAGGAAAAATGGAACTATTTCATAAAAATAAATGATCCCATGCATGGTATTTTTCAAGCATTTACAAAAAGGAAACAGTATCTGAATTGACGTAAATACCCAGCCTGCAACGCTTACCGTTTTATCTTTGAGATTCAGCTGCCCAATTAATTTTCTGTCATCTGCAGGGTCTACCAGCTCACCCCCAATGAACAGCTCTACTTTTGTGTGTGCACTGTTGGCTTTAATGCGATTGAGGATGCAACGCCGCACTTGGCCAATTGTGTCGTTTGTGTGAGACCAAATATCCAAATCTTCCACCTGCCGGCCTTGGTTTGGAAAACGAACTACAAGTGTGATATGTTTACCACGGAAAGCTCTGAAAATAAACAAACCAGCAAAAGTTACTTTTGGCCTCATGAAATAAATTCTTTTCCCTGCTGCAATTTTTGTTGCAGGTATTTCAACATCAAATCTTTACATGGTATTTTCCAGTGTTAAGATTTGTGAAAGCTCCAGCAACTATGGCAACGATATCCACAGAATCTTTCAAGAAGCCACACTCAGAACAAATGCATTACTCATATCGTCAAATTTACAGTCTGCTTAGGAACTCTTATAAAATTTTAGATCTTTTCTCTGTCTTGAAACTTCCTGATAAAAATGTGCACACAAAGCTTAATCAGACTGGCAATGCTTTGCTCTTTTAGCAAAGCAACTCAGCTTTAAATACACCAAAATCAGGAAAAGCCATCAGGTCACCGAGCCTTAATACCCTCTGTCAAAAGCTGTTACGAGTTTTATATCAGAATTCCAGGTTTTAAAATCACAACCCTTTAAAAAAAATTTTAAGTGGTCAAAAAAGGAAGAAACGGTTTCACATTAGCAGTGATCACACTCCCCACAATGGCAGGGAGCTCATTAGGAAAGATGTGCCCAGATAAGCCCAACAAACTAATCCCATGCAACAAAAGGCAAAAACTCCTCATAAAGCTCCTTGCTAACAAGGCCTGTGAAAGATTAGTCTAATCAAATAAGCAGCCCATATAAAAAAAGATGTACCCACAATCAACAAGAGAACTTCATTAGGACTAATCAATCAATATATACAATAAAAAAAGCTGTAGGAACACTGCAAATTACTGACACACCATAAAAAACCCACAGTTGCTTAAATTTTTTTGACAAAAAGTGCATTTAAAATAAGTGGACGAGAAACATCCACCATGTTTAAAAATATGTTAGCTGCATCATAAATCCATAGAGAGAGATAGGATTTAAGTTTTCACTCAAGGACAAGTATAAGAGTAGTGAAGGTATACAGAAAATAAATATATTTCAAAGCATAGTTCTCTTCTTCACTTTATTATGAGGAACTTACAGAATATTTCACTTAGAGATAATTAAAAATTTAATCTTGCAAAGTACGATTATGATCTCTGTAAACAATTCTGGAAGGTGAATATATACATTTACAACATGTTTTTGTATAGTAAGGCCATGAAAAACAAAAAAGTTTTGCCCACGCTAATGTAAAGAACAGTACTGCTTTTAAGTAATTATCTGAGATAAAGAACTATATCCAAAACAATTGAACCTCAAGGTACGTTGTGCTTGTTATAGAAAAAAACACCAAGTTTATTCTTAGGTCTGCTGTCCCTTCCATATATACCTGTATTTGCCTGATCTTTCAAAATACTTTTTTTTAAAATAGGGTTTCACATATTAGCAAAGAAAATGGAATTCTGAAACACAGTGAAACCATTTCCTGCATAGAAACCGTTTAGAATGTAAAAATCCCGAGGATATTAATACTATTTTAGTTTAACAGAAATCAAAATCACAATACTGCTTTTCCACACATACCTTGACATAGGTAGAATAGTTCTCTCTTCGTGGTAATCACTGTCACATTCATTTATATACTCTCTTAAAACAGTCAACACTCTCACCATCCTTATTGCTTCTTGTCTTGCACAATTGATACTGTCTTTATCTCCATCCAACACACATAAAGTATCATAGGAGGCTTTTAGACGATCGAAACAGGACTGAATGAAGTCTTCATGAATCACTACCTAATTACATTAAGAAAGTGGTGCAATTACAAGACATATTAAAATCCAGTTTTTCAGAAGGATAACTGAATGGTAGAAGAAAAAAAAAACTCCAAACCAAAATAGGTAAGTTAAAAAAAGCTCAATAAAGCTGTTTTATTCCAGCAACTCCTACCAATAAATAATTGTAATTTAGTGTGCACTTCAATCTCACATCAGCAGCTGTAACCATACTGTAAGTAAATGGAAAAAGAGGAAGTTTTGACAGAGAACACTAAACTGGACTTTCACTTTCTCTTTTTCTCAGACTATGTTAAAGAATTCTTGTGTGCATGTAAATCCAACACTTCTGCAAGTGTCAGAGCTAAGCATGGGCAGATGGACAGATCGAAGTGTGCTTAGTAAGCCCAGACCTACAGCAAGACAGAAGCCTCCAGCCATCTGCCACTGCAGTAAGATACAGCCTGAATGGCTGTAAATTCACCACCTAGAGCAGCTGTGCTGGATCTGGCAGGCTGGCAGCTCTGAAGATTAGGAAAGTGTTTTTGAAGACAAGTAGAATATCGGAATTTTAAGAAATACATCTGGCAAGTTATCAACTGGAGATCGTCCAAAGGACAATATTCCTCCACTAAATTTGTGCAGTCACATAATTACAGAATGGTTTGGGTTGGAAGGGGCCTTAAAGATCATCCAGTTCCAACCTCCATGCCATGGGCAAGGACACCTTCCACTAGACCAGGCTGCTCAGAGTCCCATCCAACCTGGCCTTGAACACTTCCAGCGGTGGGACACCCACAGCTTCTCTGGCAACCTGTGCCAGTGACACAACACCCTCATAGGAATAATTTCTTCGTAATACCCAATTGAAATCTACCCTCTTTCAGTTTAAAGCTTTCCCCTTGTCCTGTCACTACATGCCTTTGCCAAAAGTCCCTCTCCAGCTTTCTTGCAGACCCCTTTAAGTACTGGAAGACTGCTCTATGGTCTCCTCAAAGTCTTCTCCATGTCTACACAGCAGAAGTGCTTCAGCCTCTTGATTATTTTCATGGCCTCCTCTGGACTCACTCCAGTAGGTCCATATCCTTCCTGTGTTGGGGACCCCAAAGTTGGATGCAGCACTGCAGGTGGGGTCTCACCAGAGCAGAGAAGAGGGGCAGAATCCCCTTCCTGGACCTGCTGTCCACGCTGCTGATGGAGCCCAGGAAACAGGTGGCTTTCTGGGCTGCCAGTGCATGTTGGGCTTCATGTCAACCAATAACCTTAAGTCTTTCTCTGCAGGGCTGCTCTCAATCTGTTAATTTCCCAGCCTGTATTTGTGCCAGGGATTGTCCCAACCCAGCGGCAGGACCTTGCACTGGGCTTTGTTGAACTTCACAAGGTTCTCAAGGGCCCACTTCTCAGCCTGTCAAGGACCCTGTGGATGACATCCCTTCCCCATACCTTACAGAAACCCAGTATCTCTTCTCTGTCCACTGAACCACAGCTCCCAGCAAATATTAATGCAGGGAGATAACATCTGATTTGCTAGACTTCAGCTTGACCATTACATGGAAACTCAGTGACCCTTTGTAAGGGACACGACAGAAAAAAGAGATGATGTTAGCTTGTGACAACACCCCACAGACCCAGCCACTGAACATACCAGTATGAGTAAGTGCCACAATTCAAAGTGCAACAAATGGCTTTCCTCACATGGCATTAACTGTTTTCTGAGCAGAAAGAGCAAATACAGCAGATGAACTTACTATGAAAAATTAATGAGAGTTCAGTCTGCAAATATGAGAAAAAACTTTAGTTCTGCATCTGCCCAGAATCTGATGGCTGTACTCACCCTCCAAAACATGGAAACTATTTTCTGTTTTCAAATCTTTCAATGATAAAAATATCACCAAACTGATTTTTAAGACTATTTTTCTATTATATTCCAGATTTCTTGTTGCTTTTTCTTACCTGATTAACTTGTAACCTTGGGCCAAGATTAGTATAGATCTCTTTAAGAAGGTCTATTGCTCTGTTTGCAATGTCATCATTTCCCTGAATCACAACCTAGCAAAATTTAAAAAAAAGCATTAGCTTATCTTAAAACTTGCTGGTATAAAAATGAAAACCAAAACTACTACATAAGTATCTCAACACAATAGTATGTCTAATTATCTTATGAGGTAAAAGGGACTAAAATGCTTAGTAACAAAATAGAATCAATACAACTTACACTTAAGGTGATTAAATGAGCAAAAATTAACTAATTTTGACGTTCAGAATTGGCAAAAAAGATGTTTTATAAATAGTAAGAGTAGTTTTTATATATTCATGTTCACATAATATTTCAAATTTTCTCTTGTTTCAGAGAGTAAGAAAACAACTTCTTCAGATGCTTCAACAATTTGCATCACCAGACAGAATTTTCAAGTATTTAAATGGCTGTGAAGAGGTGGAAGGGAGACAAGCAAATGAATTCTGCTTCTAATCTGAGAATCTAAATTTTAATTACTAGTCACCAGGTCTGACAGCAGGTTTTACAGACAACCCTTGCAGGGTACTGAGCTGAAGCTTCCTGAGTTTTGTCATGCTGATTAGAGTAAGCTGATTCCCAAAACTAGAACATGCTAACATTCTGCAGGGACTCTGTTCACAAACACTGTGTGAACTTATTTGTATAAAAACTAGGGTCTACTTTGGTTTTAACTATTATCACAGGATTAAAATACCTAACCCTTCAACAAGCCACAACCAAAATTACTGAAGACTGCTGCTCTATACATTTTACAAACACACAGCCATTATAATCATGTCACAGTGCACCACTGTGGGCTTAATGCAGCTCTTGAGAACTAGAAAAGGTCTGAAAAAATTAAGCTACAGTTTAGATACTGATGTTTTTCACCAATAGATCTGGCAAACTTCAGAAAGCTTCAACCTTCCGACTGAAAAGGAAGATTTCATATCTAAAGAATCGGTGGTTATATGGAATCCACAGATCCTAGAAAACCACCATGTTTAGCCAAAAGGTTGTGGTTATAAGAAGAAGAATCAGACCAGCAATCACTTGGTCTGATCTAGAATCACTCCAGTTTACCACATTGGAAGGAATGCCCTGAAATATCTTATGAAGTGCATGAAACAAAGTTTAATTATAATGTGCGTGTGGACAAAAAGATAAATCTACAGATAATTCACCTGGAAGGACCTTTTCTTCTTCAACAGTAAAGGCAAATTTTTAATTTCATGTGCATACATAAATAATACTTATGTTTCAAATAACTTTCCGTTAAACATCAGTCTGCAAAGTTACCAACTTGCATACTTGCTGGGAAGACAGTGGAATCAAAAGCCATGCATTTAGTTTGAAGCAGTAGATTTTTGTAATTTCAGTCCATTACTAATAAATTACACATTCCTAAAAACAGACTTAGCAGTTAACCTTTCAGATGCTTCCTTCAATTAACTCACCCTCCAAAGGTAGTCTAGTCCTATTAATTCCAGATCATCCATCATATAGGCTCGTCTCTTTGCTACTAGCTTTCCTTCTCGACAGTTCACAGCTTTGAAGAAACGTTCAAAACATTTCATTCCATTTTCTGTTAATAGGGAAGGATCCAGCTGAAGCACATTATTTTCAAAGAAGTCCTTATTAATGTCAGGGTCTAAGTCCGGTTCATCCCCCATTAGTTTGGAATACCATTTAAAACAGGCTTCGCGATCACAAAGATAAACCGCATTTTCAGCTAAACACTTCCATATTTGCTTCGCCTGAGGGGCACAGAGCCACAGCTGACCATCCTTCAATAAAAATCTTGAGCAAAACAAAGAGACAATTAACAGCACTGTCTAATAGACATCCAGAGTTACAATTCAGTAAAAAGTACAGGCACAAAGGTGGATATGCACATTATACATGTATATATTACAAGTATGAAAACTTTATTTATATCATCAGTCCACTCATAATTAGCACCATGATTTCTTAGTAAGTTTGAATGGATCAAGAACTTGTATTCTAAAGAAAAAAAGAACACAATTCAGTAAAAAAGTGCCTTATACAAAACTACCAAGCATTGTTTACATTTTATATACAAAGAAATGTACATTTCCTAGTGTAAACTATTTAGTTTAAAAGTCAAGTGACAACATATGAGAATAAATTAATTTTGCAATCATTCACTATGGTTTAGCACTTGCTTTAGCAAAATTGCAAAAAAGGTATCAATGCCATGGAGCACAGCCAGAAGCAGAAGTCAATGAACTGGAAATTTTTCCTTTTATTTAAGCAAGTTTTTCATTTGTGTTCAATTATTATGAAACAATTATTAAGAACTTCAATTCTGAGAGCTAACACTAAGAATGTTTCAGGAGGAACAAATGATAATCAAAGTTCTTTAAAATAATTTTTCTGATTCCAAATGTTTTTTATGTGAAAGAAATCAGGGACTAAGTTACGGCACTGCTTTTCAGAAATTGCTACATACATATTCTACATTAGACATCTGTGGGACTTCATAAATTTCTGTACATTAACAAATAGTGAACTTAAGTCTAAAGAAGTTACAATTCTTAACATGCAGGAGTGATAAATTAAGTGTGCTATCCATATGTATTGTGTAATTTCATTAAACAGTTAACACTTTAGTTTAATTAATGAAAATTCTTGTTAAATTTAAAAAAGTAAAATAACATCTCCCTTAGCAAACAAGGAAAAAATAGTTCAGAACTTGATGGTTCAAGTATTTTTACTCCTCTAAAAAAAGGTTAAAACCAAGCAGGAAAAAGCTGAGACTTATCCTAAAAAGCACCAACATTCTGCAGCTCTATGCTGAGCAGAGATCCTTTGTTTTCTTACTTTATTCAAACAGGAGCTGGCCAAAATAATCCAAATAATTTTTTTATTGCACTTTCTTTCTAGGGCTCAGTTGCTGCCAACAAAACATCAGTGACTGACAAAAGTATATGTCAGTTTATGATCATGGATTTAAATCTGGTGTGATACAAGCAAGGACACATGGCCACATCCCCACTTGAAATACTTTAAATTTTAAACTAAGTTACCCAAATAGGAATGTAACTGTATCCAGTGCACACTGTATTCAAGTCAGTGGGGCTCTGCACACAGAGAGGAAAAAAGCCATACAAATCTAAGTGCAGAATCAGAACCTTGAATTCCAAAGGCCCTAATAAACTTTTTTTGAATATTCCAACAGTAGCATAAAAGCCCTCCAGAAAAAAAAAACCAAACCAGAACAAAAATATTCAGTGTGTATTTGCATCTGAGTTTTGGAAGAGTTAACAAAACAAATTACAGCTATAGAAGAGAAAGAAATGCAAAGGGTTTCTTGTTTTAAAAAGTATGAGAAGTATTCTTACAGAAGTTAAACGATGTTCAAGCTCAAACTCACCGTAAGAAGTTAAGTCGCTCCTGTACTTCCTGCACGTGACTGTATCGGCTTCCTGGTCTCACAGTTTGAGGATCATATTCACCATGCTCTGCAAATCAAAAGTTTTATTAGACAAGACATTCAGAAAAGTGATGCTAACTCCAGAAGACAGGATGTACTTGAAGACTTGTTACTCTGAATATAATCCAAACCCAGTACATTTTCAGTGAGGTATATGAGTCAGCTACCAGTTAATGCCTCCTCCTAAGCTGAGCATAGGCAAAGACTACTGAGGTCTATAATCAAATCAACAAACAATTATGTGCAGATACATGTGCTTATTGTTCAGTATAATCAAAGTGTTACTGAACAATTAAGAACTTGCACTCGACTAAATCAAATCAATTTTTCTTAATTTCAGTCGTCAGTTCAAAGTCAGAAGTCAGTCGAAAACAGAAGCATACCACGCATATAACTCAATTATCCAGTGCTTTTTGCTGACGATGCTTCGGTTTTGTCACACAGCATCTTTTCCCAAATTTCGTTTTTCTATTTTTTAGGCTTTTTTCCTCTCCAGAGGAAATCATGACTCCATTTCCCTACCACCTTTATACACAGTTATGTACATAACAACACTCAGATCAAGAAAGTATAAGACAACTTTATATACTGCAAGTTTCCAAATATAAGCCCCAAATGCCTGTAATAGTGAAAAGCTTGAAATGGAAGAAGTAACTTGAAAGCAAGGCAAGAAGTCAAACTTTTACCTGCATTTTGTCAAATCTCAGTATTTTCTTAAAAACCGGCAATTTTGTTTATAGGAACGTGGTTTTGTTTGGGGTTTGGTTGGCTGGTTTGTGGTTTAGATTTAATTAAAAAGATACAATCTAGATCTGCACTTGCATTACCTTCATCTGTACTAGCAGTATTTCATCATCACACATATTCATTATGACAGCTCCATTATGAACTAATTAATGCTGTATTTCTAATTTGCAAAGGCATACAGATTGCCTTTAACTAAGGTGACCCAGCCATGGTAGACTATCTCATGACAGGACTAATACTAAAATTTATCTTCAGAGCTGAAAATCAGTACCTCCTATTACATCAGGGAGAGGGGAACATAAAAGTGCATCAGTGTTTCAAAATAAAGAGAAAAATAATTGTCATAAATCCTGCTCTCTATATCCAAGTGTAAAAGGTACATTAACTTAAAAATCAAGTAACAGGGGAAACAGCAGACCAGTAGTTAACTGATGTCTGCAAAACTGGAGACATAATGTTCATCAGAAATCCTTAAAAATTTTGAATTATAACCTTCATGAAGTAATCATAAATGGGCAATTAGCGAAAGGAGAAATGTGAAAAAAAAATCTGAAGAAATAATATAAAAGTATCTGAACAAAAATTCTTTAAGAATTAGAAGTAGAAAACCAGTAAAATATGCTGTGGCTCCAGCAGAAAATACCAATTAGGGTAGATAAGCATATTGCAGAGAAAATAAAACTTGAAGTGTTGGGTGTTCTGGGTGGGTTTTTTGTTTGATTTTGATTTGTTGAGGGGGAGGTGGTGGTGTTCATTTATTTTCACTGTGGGGACCATCTCTGCTTTTTCTTCCTGACTGGAGTTTAATTCACAGACACAACATCAATAGAGGCAATGACAGGTGAACTCAAGTATTCAAAGCCAGGCAGCTGCACAAAGGCAGTGTGGATGTACTTCAGAAATCTGAAAAACTCTGAACTCCAGAAAAATTCCACTTTCCTAAATATTTTCTAGATCACATTCTTTCTGCATCTCCCAGATTTATTTTCTACTCTGTGCATCCTACATCAAGTCAAAGCATGATCTCCTTAAAAATTCTTTTTACATACTGGAGCAGAGAACAACTGGTTGAACATTTAAGTATAATTAGTGATAAACACACATAGACTATTATATGGCACTATTTCTACAAATAACTACATTTCATTAACACTTTGGATTTTTTAAGGCTTCAGAAAAACAGAAGATAAAGGAGAATTGATAGCAATCTTCTAAAATTTTCAAATGGTCTTTGATAAATCATCAAAAATATGAAACTGTGACCTCCTTCAGAACTACAAAATGCAAGAGCAGTTGTCTCATGTCATGGAGGATTTTGCAGAGCTGGAGGAAAGGATGAGTTTAGTAGAAGGCCAAATCATAGAGCATGGGAAAAAATTCAGAAACATCGATTAGGCTTCTCTTCAACCTCAAGAAGGCAAATATATAAAGGGGAGTATCCCAGAAAACAGTATGCATTAGTGAGTAATGCAGTAATGCAGGAGAATAGGAACACTGCTCTCCATCACTGAACGCAACTAGGGAAGACTTCAAGGGAAACAAAAATATGGCAAATTCAATAATAATTTAAAAATACCCAAATTACATAGTAATTGCAAGGTTAACTGCCAAGAATATCTGTGGATAACAGGATTTTTTATTTCTATGGCATTTGTTTGACCTGTGCTGTTTGGATATTTGCCTTGAAATTTCTCCCTCTGTCTCATTCACCTTCTCCAGCCGAGCTTAATTCTACAGCTTCCAGATCTTTCTGTCCTCACATGCATAATCTTCTTTCTTCTCCTTTCATTTATCCCCTTTCGCTTATATGGCCCCTTGGCATATTTTCTCCCCCTCCATGAAGGCATAGAAGACAAAATTTCACAGTACCCTATGTTCTGCTCTATTTAGTATATAAAACTGAAAATTAAAGAGCTGGTGCATAAGAACTGTGGATTATAGTCTTAGCACAATATCTGGAACATGAGGAATATTTCCTGGTTGCCCTTAATAATGTAATAAAGCACCTAATAAAAAACCCCACACTATTATTAATCTGTTTTTGTACTCTGATACAAATGAGAAGTTCTGCAGTAGCTTCATATGAAGAAAGAGCAATTTAATTGCTTTGTAATTAGATTAAATTTAAAACCCTTTACACACTTGTAATTCCTTTGCACTGAAGATGTTTGTATTAATGCTTAACTGAGTTACTAGAGTTGGGGAGGGGCAGGGCAATGGGATGTGGGTTTTTGGCAAAAGAAAAGAATCATTCAACACATCAGCCTAATTCTTCTGCCCTCAACAATTTGATAGGTAAACAATGTTTTCAAAAACGACCTTTTGGCCTGAGAGTCAAAAAATAATCAAAATTAAGGACAAACAGTTCCTATACTGATAGTATGTGTATGCTAAGACAGCATTGCATTAGAATACAGCTGTTGATTCTGTTTCCTTCCTAACCCTGAGGTCAAACCCCAGATTTCACAGCTGGCCAAAGCCCAAGAGAAAGAAGAATAGAATCATAGATTATACACCATCAATATAGTTAAAAAGTAATGTTCAGTACAATTAAAATTTCATTTCTGCATCATTTTAGCAAACTTAAAGAGCACTCCAAGAGATTACAGAAGTTACATGACGTAAGACTTGTTCTATTCCATCTTTCAGTGAAGACAAAGCCTAAGACAGTATAGTTTGAGAACAGACCAAAAATTTGGTATTATTTTAACATTAATTAGTGCAACACTATCACTAGTTAAGGAACTTACATTAAGGTAACCCCCCACCATGTATTCCTGAACAGAGAAATACAGCTGCAGTATCTGAATTTAACTGAATATTGTCACTGACCTACACCTTGCTGAAATGACCATCTTCACAGAGCAGCACTATTCACACGAGTCCTCAAGGACGTATTTTGGATATCTTTTATGTAGAATACATATATTTAATACTCCAACACACACAAATTCCAAAAGGCAACTTTCCCATGCACTGGCCGATACAAGCTTTCCAACATGCAAATATCCTGCTCTCTCTGAGCGACCTACATTGAATCCCTCCAGAACACAGTGCCATTTTTGAGATGCAACAGAGAGGTTGGCAGGCTGTTATGAGGCCAGGGTAGAACAGTCCCTAGTTCCAATCAGTAAAGTCAGTGGTGGGAAAGAAGGTGTGTCAATCTCGTCCTTTCACTTCTGTAGGCTAAATTTTATACTTAAAGAACTGTGGTCCAGTGTAAGGATGGTCCACCATTCTCCTTCACTTACCATGTTTCTACCCCAGTAGTTTAAAGTTAATCCAGAGTAAGAGGGCAAAGTCATCAGCAAAGGGCTGGATTTAGCCTAAACATATAAAAATACTAACACAATGTGCTGCCCAAGTGCTGCTAATAACAAACTCAGTGAGAGAAAGCCTGAACAGAAGTAGGAGTCACATGGGAAAAAGAAATGGTATCCCTGTGGTTTGAAGTCCTTCTCCCTGACAAATTACAAATACTGGCTGCAAACTGAGGTGATAAAAAAACTTCTCTAAAAAGCCTTCAAAATTCAAAACTAGAAGTTTTATTACCAGGACTTTCCACAGAAATAACTACCCTCGTCTAAGTAGGGCAAGATAATTTTTATCAATCCACAGATAAACAATGGCTGCCATGTTCTCATATTCTGCTGCAAAACACACATTTTCAACTATAAAAAAGAAAAAATAAGTATTTTAAGCTTTTCTTACTCAATCAGTCACCACAAAGGCTATTAACCCCACAGATGCTTGAAAATTAAACAAATAAACTTAATAGTTATTTTATTATGGAAATTTGCTTCTAGCTCCATTTTTGACTGGAGTTCTCATACACTCTATGAAGCAACTTTGATGTTAAAACTCACCTTTAGCATACTGCCTCATGCTTTCCATATAGGCAGAGAGGTTTTCTGCAACCAGTGTAACTAGGGCGTGATTGTGCTGAAGTTGATTGATTAAGTCATGTCGGTAAAACACGTGGGGACTTCGCTGAGTTTGACTGAAATTAAAATAAAAGTGTTAGAGGAAAAGAAAGAAGCTCTGCACCAAATAGCTCAGAAATCAATTTCAGAAACCCATCTTTGATGCAAGATCCAAATTTTCCTACAACATCTCGAACAGAACACAGATTAAGTTTCTGACAATATTTTTCTATCTTCTGACATATCAACAGTTCCTACCAGTTACTAAAAGCAGCTAATTTATGAGGATTACACAGTTACAATATGTATGGAAAACATCAAAGCAATGTGAGCAGCTCAGTGTGCTGGAAGGAAAGTATCTGCAGCAAGACAGAAGATAAATAAATACCTGCCCAAAATGAACAGTAGAGACCCTCAACTACAGTGTAACTACAATACACATAACCGTGGTTTCTTCCACAGCCATCTGATATTCTTTTCTATATTTAACATTAAAACACCAAGTAAAACTCAAGACCATAGTGAAAGTACACTAGCCAATAATCACACTAATTATTTCAGTACTTAAAAAAACTAAAAACAGAATTGATTTTTTTCTAACAATAACTATGTGAAAAAATGTTGGTACAAGCAAAGAAAGCTGTTACACACAGCATACAACCTAAAAAACCCCAGAGAAGTTCAAGAAAGGAAATATCACAAATAAATAATCAGACTAAGTTATTATCAAGACCCAACCAAAAATGCTGCTCTTAAACAACACTAGAAATATTCAGATGACAAAAGTAAACTGCAAAAGAAAACACAGAACTTGTGTCCAAGACCCACATGCCAAGAACACTATCAAATTCTAGAGCTTGGGGACTTATCACCTCTGCAGAACACTCTCAAAATGTCTCAACTGCTGTAGCTGTGGATCAGAGCAATGATCTTGACTGCATAAACCAGGCAAACAAGTGCTGCTCTTCTATGGTAAAGTGAGAAAAAAAGAAAACAAGTGGGTGTCAGGGGGAAGAGCAGCATTCCTCATTGCCACTCAGCTGATCCCATAGCCTGCCCTAAAGAAAGAAAAATTTAATTTCAGGATTGTTCTCCTTTCCTCCAATGCTTAAAAAAGTAGACCTCAGAATTAGCTGAATGGATTACAAGCAGGAATTCCCATCCTTCCTGGGAAGCAGGGACTCCATACCACATGGCCTACAGCACTCCGCAGCACTGCCACAGCTTTAGAGAACAGTAAGGAAGGCAAGAAATCCCAGTTCCAGCATCAGCTGACAGTGATCTGCAGCTGATAACCTCATTTCACTGTAGATGTAACAGCAACAGATAAATTGATTCATTGGCCAAAGATCAGTGTCCATCTGGGTTTAAAAGACAGAACCCATCAACACTCTGCAATAACTTTGTTATCTGTAACCAACAGAATTTGGCCTGCTAAGCACTGTGGGTTTCAGAAGATTAAATTTCATAACATGCAGAATTTTCTAAAATGGTCTGAAAGGGGCACTTCAAACACAAATAGTGTTAAAAACACCCAAATACCCAGACATTTGTCAGAGAGAAAACAAAATGGATGGAAGCATGAAAAAAGAAAACATATAGGACTTCATATATTCAGAACATTCTCTGTTTTCACTTTAAGAAACTTTCTAATTATGTTTCATTCCATCTCCACCAACCTCCTTACTCAGAATAAAACTGCAGCAAATCTAGCAAAAGACTGGATGTCTATTTTAGTGGCTACCCGAGATGTTACCTGTAGACAGAGAACTGCATTCACAAAGGGTAACGGTAAATAAGAACACTGTTTATTTGGGAAATACATATTATCAAACAACTAAAGGCACAAACATAACCAAGATGGAGTGTTTTGTGGAATCAAAGACACTGGAACATGTATTTATATTCACAATATTATGCATTTGTATCAATCTCACACAGTACAGCAAAACCAAAGCTTTATCAGCAGAAGGCTACAATGTTTTGTGCTAGGTATTTTTTACTTCTCTCCTTTCTCAATCATGTGCACAAACAGTACATTTGCACACAGATTCATCTTGGTTAGCAACGACTTCTAAAAGCTTAATAATTGAAGTAACTAGAGTTATGAGCTATGAGTTATAACAGTGATCGTGAGCAACGCTTCCGATGTTGTTTTGATCCACTGCTAGGATGGGCTTAAAGGCAAAATGATTGTCTTTAAGCACAGGAAAAAAAAGCTGATCTGATGTTTTCTAGTATTAAGGCAAAGTCTACATGAAACTGAAATTTTCTTTAAGCATCTAAGGTTAGACTAATATGATGTTGCCACTGGGACACAATCATTTAACTGTTAAAATTATTACACATTGGTTACTAGACACTCACTAATGTGCAGCAACTGAGGAGCTTGAAAAATTAAGTTAACACCAAAACTCATATTTTCATTGTGTTTATTCTAAATGGATACCAAAAGTCAATGTATAAAAAGAAAAAATAGCATTTTGAAAGGGATAACAAAGTATTCTGGATTATGAAAAAGAACATAGCTAGAATGCTTATTTGTTAGAAAAATACTGGTAAACTGGCAAAGGCAAAATTCCAAACAATTTAAATGGATTAAAAAGAATTATTTATCTGCACATATAACTCACCCAATATAATACTACACATGTAACTCAGCTTTTGAAGATGACAGTTGTGCTACCTGAATAAATGCTATGTACCACTAAAAGAGTACAGATTATTTGGATTAACAATCCAAATCGCAGCAACCAATCCCCACAAATTCTACTACTTCAGCTAAAAAGCGACTTGAAGCATCGTTGTTGCCTTAAAGCACTAATGAAACCCCTGAACTCCCAGTGATCAGTTAATTTTTCTGGGCAAGTAATTTAAGAGACTGATCTTGTCCTACTCAGGTAGGTACAGGCCAAACTTAAGCATTTGATATTGGTCTACAGGAGGCTCTACCATCCAACACAGACAGAATTAAGATGATTCATTATCTGTAAACTAAAGGTCAGTATTTTGAGTAATGAAGTTGACTATTCCTAAGTATTAATAACCATCCTTGCACCCATAAGAGTCCTCGTACTTACATAAATATTATTGTCTGTTGCAATTCTGGTTAAGCTGAAGTTCCTGACATGTAGCATTTCTTTGTGGTCAGGGAGATAAATTTTGCCACAGCAATTGTATAACCAATTCATCACTTTGTTCAACTGCATGAATAACTAGCAACAATTAAAACCTCCCCCTCAAAAGAATTTCTACAGTGCCAATGGCAGAAGATAATTTATACATATTTTTGCCAAGAATCAGCAGCGTTTGCTGATCTGGACTGAACTTTCCATTGCCAGTGCCAATCAGCTGACCCACCTCAGAAGAGCAGAGTAAAGAATATGTGCTCTGTGACATGTTTTTGAGGCAATTGTCACAAACATCGGTTTGGACCTATTTTCACTCCAAATTCTAGAAGGATGGTAGAAATTAAAGTTTTTAGTCAGATAAGGTAAGCTGACAGTAAGAGGTATTGTATGCATGCATTGCAGTTTCCAAATTGTATCAATATTAAGAGTTATGAGAAAATTCAGAGACTGGAAAGTCACTAATTTCAAAATTACGTTTTCACTCAGCAGGTTTCCCAGTCACCTGGGCAGTAATACCACCTGACTAAAACAACTCCCTCAACAGTTATCTTGCTAACAAAGGGCTCTCCACAGGAGGAAGTCTTTTTAAGTTACTTGATTAAAACTTCCAATTCCAAGTTTACTTTCCTGCCATACTTGTTTTCAAATTCTGCATAAAAAATGAGGTGCTATTACATACTGCAATGCAGACTGCCCTGAAATCTGAAGAAGAGATGGTCAGACAAAAAAAGAGGAGAGACATTCAAGCCATCTAACTGTATACAGACCATATGGGAAACCTACACTTCCACAATCAAAAGAAGTTTGGTTCCTCCCAAGATTACTTCAGAGCAGAAACCTAAATCAGTGCCTTGAATGAGCTCTGCTTCAGTAATTACTTAAAGCAAAGCATCTTTGTTAAGGCACTGTGCTAAAAGCATTCAACTTGAATAACCAGGTAGCTTGATTTGCCTGGATCTTACAGCATGAAAAAGGTTAAGGATTCCAAGACACAGAAAACAGATTTTTCTGCGAATTAGCAAGTAACTTTGTGACCTTGTTGGATAAACCTCAATCAATCATTAATGTAAAACTGTAAAGGATTAAAATATACTGAAATTTTGAGAAGTATGTTGCAAACTAAATGAATAAAGGAAACTCCAAAAGCCAGGAATGTTTTATCACAGCTCCTGAAAATGGTATCAGTAAGAAGACAGTGTTGTGCAAACTGTGGCTTCTTTTCCTCAGCTTTCCCTGATTTGATCCTTCTTGTGAGCTGACTGTAACAGCAACACTGATTTGAATACTTTATCTGCTTACAAGAATTAAAACAAAGCAATTGTGCAACACTGATAAGCCAACAATATTTTTCAGGAGTTTGTAAAAATTCTGACATGGATACAAATACTGTAAGGGGCTCAGTCTCAGCTATTTCTTACTAAGAAGACATTTAAAATAATTAAAATAATCATGTATACTTTAACAAGTCCAAACTGATAATGACTTCTCATTATTTCTTCCTTTTAAAAACAAACATCAAATGAACCCCCCACAAAACAAACAAAACCCTTCACCCCAATAAAAGAAATTTCACACACTTCTAATCTATTCCGTTCAGGAGAGAAAATCACTAGAGAAATTCTCCCAGACTATAAAGTCACCTTTGATTTCAAGCATATGAACTAGATGACCTGCAAGAATTTATCATCAAAGAACAAGGATGGGTGGGTGTGTTTGTGTGCATACGTGCATGCATACAGCCATATATGCACGTAAAACATATTTATGCTTTGTAAGCTAATTCCATTGTTAGGCAGGGAAGTCCATGAATAACTGAAAAAGAAACTCAGATTTTCTACTAGACTACTGTTATAAAAATTATTAAAAGCATGTTCAAAGAAGTAGTTAACACTCTCTTACTGAACTTAGGTGTCTGAATTTTTGGAGATCATTTAAACACGCTAAAAGAAACTAAAGAACATCTTTCAACGCAGGTTACGATTTTACCTAGTTTCCTGACCTCTTGTAAAAAAAACCTTACATTTGCATTATTCCAACCCATCCAACTTTTAACAGACAAAATTTTATCTGAATTCCATTCTTACCTCAAGTTCTGTGGTGCTTCACCAAACAAACTGCAAATTTCTCTAATTTGTTTCAGTGCAGGAATGACCCATTTGTCATTTGTGCGAAGTTCTTCTATAAAACGATCTATCCACTGGATCTTTTGTGTATCTCGATCCTTGAAGAACAGCAGTTTATAATCAAAATCAAGTATACTGCAGTGCTATCAGAATTCCCTTTCTTTGTTTCCAACACAGAACATACAAAGTCAAACAAATACTGGATCACGTGAGTTCTGAAGCATAAAAGCATAACAAGCATCTGAGCAGCAGCACTACATGCTGAAAGAAGCTACCAGGGTGTTAAAAACTCCCTGCACTCAAGCACTCAGTACTTATTTAAGAAGTGTTTAAATAATTTGCTCTCTCTTCTTTCATTTATTTCTACTCTCTGTTATAAAATATCAAGAAACAATGAGAAACTGTTTCTTGACTTAACAAGATGGAAAATGAATTCATTTCATACCATAACAAATTACTACTCTGGCAGCCTTCCACAGAAGTTTGGGTGGGGAAGGAGAATGTCCAATATCTGAAAAGGATCTTGCTAGGTCCTTTCTAAAATTGTACAAGATAGATAAGGACTTACTGGCACAAAAAAACTCAACAAAACCCACTGAAACAAACTAACATGATTGAGTTTGGGAAAAAGCAAAGGGCGGGAGGCGCTGCTTTTCCTTTCTCCCTATTTATTTTGGTAGGGTTCTTTTCCAATTCTTCCGGTGTGCTAGTTACAGTATGTCACTGTGTCCTGTAACATTTCAAAAGTACCAGGATGTTGGTAGAACCATACAAATTTATGTAAGTAACACTTTTGTTAAATTACCCAATACCTTGAAGTTTTCTTGGGGAATGGAAGGAAACTCAGTGACTGATTTCATACTGGATTACTCACCTGTGAACAGCTGTAATCTAAGATTTTAATATGGGCACTAAGAGCCTGGTCCATGATATCAACTGGCACATCATCACTGTGAGCCAAATTCCATAGAAGATTCAGCACTTTGTGTGCCATCACACCATCCTTGTCATCCTCTGCAAGGCGACGAATTAACTCAAGCAGTTTCTCACGCTGTTTCTTGCTTGCATTCGTCCAACTTGCCTACAACAATATTTTAAAAAATATTATAGAAGCCTTTTTTTAAAAATTCCACACATAACCTGCACTGTTAACAAACAATGCAACAATGAAGTGATGCAACTACATAAAGAACTTCCACATTAGTTCCTGTCATTAATAATAAAGAGCAAATTAGAGCAATACATAAGCCAGACACAACTGAAGAGCTCTTCTAGTATTTACAACTACAGCTTATTCAACTTGAGGCTTAAAAAAGATGGCTCTTTGTTTTAAAGATCACAGATGGGCTTGTAAAAGTTAACATTATTACCACTGACAATTTCACCAACAATCAGACTGGACTCAGCTGTTTCTTTCAAATGCTTTCACAAAACTCTGGTGCTTACACTTAAAATTATTTCTTAAGTAACTTATAACCACTACGTAAATAAAACTTTAGTATCACTCATGCCTCTGAATCTGACTGAAACAAGTCACCTGCATTAAATTAACCTTTTCCTATATAGCAATATAGGAAATATATATTCAAGATAACATCACTTCATATTCAACTCTCAAGGTCAGACACAGCAGTTTAAACACAGAATTTATGAGCACTACGCTCAGTACCTGAACTACAGAACGTTAGACCCACGTTCACCAAACTGCAGGACCACACAAAACAAAGCACAAGTTGCATGTAAACCAAAATATGACTATAATGCATTTATCTAGAAAAAGAAAACAAGAGTCTACAAAGCTGGCTTGCATTTTCTAGTAGAGCAGACCATGTCCTAAAAGTGAAACAGTGAAACAAGCCAGAGAGCACCACTATTGGAAGCTGCAAATGTTAAATGCTATACATAAAAGCCAGTGAGTAACATAAACTTTCAGAAACTAGTTGTTTTGTCATTTCAAACAAATCACTATGTGTTTATAAACATTCAACTTTATCTTCCTGAGACTGTTTCATTTCGTATGTAAGCTAAACAGAGAGAAGTTATTACATGATAAAGAGGAAGTTGGGGGAGCAGGGAACGGAAGTCCTTGATCTCCTCCACTTAAAACATCAAAAGTAGCACTGCCCAGTAAACCTGACAAAACCTACTCTAGTGCCAGGAGAAAAAACATAATTTACTAAATCACCAACACTTCTTAATTTGGAACAAATGCAAAAAGGTATTTAAGATAAATAACTTATTTTATTTGGAAAATTCTATATTCCTGGCATTGCTAAATGTAACTTTAATACTACAGGCTTCAACAGACCTGCATTATCCTGAAGTGTTCAAACCAGAAAACAAAACTGTCTACTACTAAACAAACTTAAGCAGCCATTGTTTTAGACAGGAAGTAAACAGAAAATCTCGCAAGGAGCACTCATTAAAGAACAGTCTTTCTAGAACTAAGTATTACAGACTGCTGCTACACATTAAGAAGTCTTTTAACACAGAGAAACTGAGCAAATCTAAAAGAAGTAGAAAGTAAGACTGAAAAAGCCACAGATTTACACACTTCCTCGCAGCCCATTTCCTGAATACAGTCAAAACACATAATTACCTTAAAACAATCAAACAGGTGATCAAGCTGTTCAGGAGAGAAATCCCAAGCTAATTTTGCGAGGAGATCATGTACATTTTTTACAATGGCTTCATGTTTTCCTGCCTGTCAGGAAGAAAAAATAAGAATCCAACAACAATTCATATTAAGTCAAGCAGCAAGACATTCTACATCATTTTTACAGGAAGACTGTTAGAGGTGGCCAGCTGAAAATCTGATGCTGTGGGAGCAGCACAGCACACTGAATACTTCACTGGAAATTCAAAATATTTAGATTATCTTTTTAAGTGTAAGTATTTAAGTGAGCTTTGTGTGTGTCAGCACACAAGTATTTATTTAGAACATAAATACTGCAGCATCAAAATATTTATTTTTTTGTTCCTGCTACAAAATCAAGCTGGGATAGCTGACAGTAAAATCTAAAAGGATATTGTAACTTACAAACTGGTATTTTAATGTTTCGTGTGGCTTTTTATGGTTTGGGGTTTTTTTAATAAGAAATTACTCAAAATCCACTTCTGAATTTCACTGAGGTGTTTTAAGGTGTAAAACAATTTTTAGTATTTCCACAATTTCTCAGGCTGAAGTACTTCCTTTGTGTTAGTGGATTCACAGACAACTAAAGCCTTCTATTACAAACAACTTGTTACCAGACAACATTTTGAAGTCCAGCAGCTTTTAAACTTACAAACCCACCAATGAAACAACTAAGAACAAGATGCTGAGTTTTATATTAGACACAGTTTTAACTGAGAGTTTGTGTACATCCCAATTTTGACATTTAGGGAGGAAGACAATAAGGGAGGAAAAGTTAGTTCCATTTAACTCTGAGCTTGAAGAAAATTTTCTGCCCAGGCTGGAAAACACATCCTGTACTTTACATCTGCACTCAAAACCAAAAAATTGGGACTATGCAGACCAATAGCTGATTTACTGCAGAAAACTTTTCTCTAAGTGAGGAACAAAAACAGCAAAACATATACCTAGAATACATATTCTGATGTAATTAATCTTGTATACTATTAAAAATACATGTATAAGCACTTTTGAAATTCAATTCCTACTAAAAACTTCCGTAAGTAATTTAAAACCAAAACTAAAAACCAAAATCAGACTAATAGCTTTGTTACATGCTGTGCCTTAAATTCTTTATAGGGTGCCATAAATTTTTGTTTAAAAAAAAGTCATTTTAAGTAGTAATGTTTGTTTTCACATTATGGGTCAGATTGCAAGAGGAGGAATTACAAAACCCCTTTTCCACTTGACTTTGGAAAACATAATGTAATTTTTTTCCTCTTACCAGACCATTTCCTGGATAGAAAGAAAAACTGAGAGCATGCAGGGCAGAAAGAGTATCTATAATATAACAAATAAAAGGAGAAGTATGGCCAGCTCCTGGGGAGAGCAAGAAGAGCAAGAATAAAGTATATAACAACCTTGGTTTGGGAGGTTTTTAACAGATATAGGGAAGCCCTTAAGCACTGAAGAGTCTGGGGAAGCAGAACCAGACAGTGGGAGGAGGTAAGGAACCTGGTGTGTGACCTGCCAGCTTGCTGTGTGGGAACAGGGAAATGCCTGTAAAGTACCAATTAAATACCCCAGAACGTAAGTCATGAGACCTCAACCTCTGCCATTTTGCGTCTTGTACAGCTGGATCTTTCCCTGCAACTCCAGAGGCTGCAACTTAATGCTTGCATTTAGAGACTTCCAACATCATTCTTTGAATCAAATACACCCCTAAATTGTGAGCACTGGCTTTGTAAGACATGAAAACACTTCAGAAAATTAAAACTTAGGTCATCTTCTAAAGGCAAAAGCAGAATGATTACATTACCTTTAGTAATACTAAGAGTCTTAGGTGCATGCTCACCCTCTAAACCCAGGCAGAAACACAAGTGCTCGAGCCTGAAAGCAAAACCTCCCCACTGCTGCACTGAGGCTGAGCTAAAATAGCCTGTTATATAAAACTACACAGTAAATCAACTCCTCACTACTGAATTTCATGCCCCAGCTGCTCTTAGGAGCAGTCATTTAATAAGAACTTCTAAAAACTACTATACACAGGGAGTAGTGAAGTAGGTGAAAATCATTCTGTATTAGCAGATTTTGTTTTTTTCAATTTTTAGTCCATTATAGTCCCATGGTTAAAGCCACAGTGAAACCATCTACCTGAGTAAGTTACTTTCACACAAAAAAAGTACAGGACAAAACTACAGCAGGAGCAGTGCAGTAACCACCTACTTGAAAGCTTAAGAAGTGAGCAGAGCAAGTTGGGTATTTAAGAACATGGAACATTTCTTCTGAAATTACTCCTATTTATGCCTAATTTTTTTTTCAACTGTTGGGGTGGACCCATTTTTTAAGGGTTGCATCACATATTCACATTTTTCTGGAAGGGTAGAAAGTTTGACTTACTCTAGCTTATCCATATATCCTATTTCCAAGCACTAGGAGCAAGGTAATTGCTTGGAATACTTTTTTCCCCCAAATTTCAGATTTTTTTATCCCCCTATTAAAAGTGAGGCTCTGAAATAGGTCAAATAAGCCTACTAACAGCAAACTGACCTCTCAAGATCTTCCTCCC
>NW_024580667.1:4229736-4265852 GCF_017639235.1 Corvus kubaryi
CCCAGGTATCTTGCAGTCTGGAAAGATCTACAGACCACAAGCTGAAAACCAACAGTATGATTCCAGACCTTAATTCAAGTAATATTTAAGTGTATTGCTGTGCTACATGATGAAATTTTCTTAACAGGACTTTGGGATAATAAGAAAAAACTGTATTGATTTTCAGTCTGTGCAGTTACTGCCACGCTGGAATTGAAGTCTGGGCATGATAAAGTTATTTACAACACCAGAGATCTCAAGTCAACCCTCCCCTACATCACCTGCAGTCTCAAGTGTTTTAAATGTAACCTGAAGATAAGTGCACTTAAGCAAAACTGTTACAGTCTCAGAACAGCATGAACACATGTAAACTGTGTCACCCAAACCCCTATTAGCCCTTGCCCTGCTATAACCCAGCTGGCAACTGAGCACCACAGAGCTGCTCACTCACTCTCCACGCCACAGTGGGATGGGGGAAGAGAGTCAGGCCGGAAAAAGTGAGAAAACCCATGGGTTGAGATAACATAGTTACTACAGAAGCTACTATGAAGAAATTAAACTCTATGCCTGACCAAACCCGTACAGCCCTCCCTCCCTGTCTTGGGAAGTTAGCCTTCCCACACTTGAAAGACTGGCCTCAGGACTTGTACAATCAGAGTTTCACTACCCATTACTTACGTTTCTACCCTAATTCTTTTTTATTTGCTATATACTCAGTAATTCTTAATGATTTCGTCTCTCCAGCTGCCCATTCTGTGTGTTAAACTCATGCAGCCCCCAACTAGGAAGCCCAGCCCCTCCAGTCATGTAAGTAAAAAAGTCAATATTGCACAATTTGTAATTTTTCAAATGTAATTATTGCAACACAAAGGAAAGAACTTGCAGTTAAACAACTTCTGGAACAGCCATTATTATAAGTCTTACTAATCACACTCTGCCCAGGAAAAACTTACACAACTGTGGGGAGCTCAGAGACTACCAACACATATTTCTTAATGCATTTTAAAACACTATGCTATCACATATCATGTCTTTGCTCAATGTTGAAGGTCCCTTAATACTTAAAAATTATCATCTCTGCACCGTGTTCTCAACTGTTCCCTTAGGCTTTACATATACATGTAGCTTCCACTGGAGACATTTGAGATGACAATTTTGAGCTCCAGGACCCCAAAAAAGAACACCATTTAATCTAAATTTTTTCTTTAGCTTTGTCTAACACAGAGCAGAAGCAGCCCAGGCTCTCTTCTAAACATGACATACAAGGAGATGCCTCCTGTGCAGCAGCAGAAAAGCAGCTGAATTATTTACCTGTGCAGCCCAAATGTTGTCAAGATCCTGCAAAGTGAGAGCTTTCTCTTTGATGACAAACCGGAGGATTTTCTCTAGTTTTTCTACATATTGAGGTTGATGAAGACTATCTCTTAATACAATTGATAAAATGTTGTTCTGCTGGATCCATTCCTGAATATAAAAACAAAGTAGTGCCATCTCAAATTATTCAGGCGCCATCATTAATATTTAAACTACAAAACAAAAATCTAACCTGTTACAGATGAAAAAAGATGAAGCACAAGAGGAAGGTTTTTATCTCTAACTTTAATTTCCTCTCAAAAAAAAAAAATCACCATTTAAAATAATCCAATATATTATTGGATTATTACTGGAATCCTCTTCACTGTAATATCTTAGGGGGAATTTTTTTTCAGGCATATTAAAATCATGAACTCAGAGCATAAAAATTTTCAAACAATTTCAAACATAAGAAGTCAGTGTGAAGAAGAGTTAACTCTTCTATTCAAGAAACAAAATTTTTAACTTCCAATTCACAGTCATTAAGTATCAAAACCAAGTTGTTTAAGACAATTCTAACTTTGCTGGTACACCTACTGCATATCCCATAAAAAGGACCTAAGAAAGGACTGAAATATAAAGAAGATTAGATTATTTAAGTACTGCCACTTATAGGGGTTTTGAAATGCTTCTAACTGAATCAGAGGCAAATATTCAAGCCATATTTAAGGAGATGCAATTTTCTCAGTGGTGTCACAGACACGGTCAGACCGCTTTGTTCCAAGTGAAGCAAAGCAGGATGTGCTCTGAGCACTAAAAGAGAAAACAAACATCCACAGCATCATAATTTCCAACTATGTCCTTGATTAGACTTACAATATTCAAGCTGGTCTCATGAAATAATGAAATCTAGAAGTTTTCAACTAAAAACACAGGTCTTGTATGAGATGCCAAACTGTAGGGAACATGTAAAAAAGAGACCTATTTCCTCCTATTGCTTTAAAAAGTCAAAACTGCGGTTATTCTTTCTTGTCAGATGTCCTTTTGTATTACAAACTTCACAACAGGTGGCCAGTCAGAAAGATAGGGCAGAACAATGTAAAAATCACTTAACACAACTAGATTTCACAAAGATTAAGAGAAAATAGTTCTTATTTTAATTTTATAATTGCTCATTTTCATAGTTCCCTATACATACATTCAAGAAACAGTATTCAAAATACAAAAATATTAAAACAAAAATGTGGTATCTAGAACTTTCTGTACCAAAGCTTTCAGTTTCTGAAATGTGAGAAGCAGAGTGGACACTTAGAACTCTCGTAAGAAAAAGCTGTAGCGCAAAACCCAGACTAAATCCTTATTTAAATGACCATAAATTTCGAGTTACTGTGGCACTGAAGTTGCAAATGAATCAGACTTGTTTTATCTAGGTTTCTCTGGGTTTTTTAAATCACTACATAAAACCCACACTATTCAAGGATCCATTTTTGAGTCATGTTTTTAGCAGCACTGAAAAGTAATTCTCAACAGCAGCTTTGACACAAATACAGCATTTTTTCACAGAAAGGCTACTATTAAAATGCTTTATTACCACTACATGATACCTAATGTTTCTAACACTATATGAAAATAAACAGTGTGTGCTGGATCCACAATATAGAGCGACTTCTCCAGTTAGAGTACTAAGGAGAAACAAAATCTATGCAATGAACTTCACTGAAAAGGAGCACTTACCGCCATTCTTTCAGCTGTGAGCCACTCTTCCTCTTCAGGATTACCATGTCGATGAGTGTAGTATGACACACTGGATATTACTTTGTTAACTTCATTTAGTGCATTCATTTTACCATTGAAAGAGGAAATTTGTAACAACCTGTGAGAAAAACTGAATGTAAGAAGTGTGGAAAAAAATGTCACCAGTGGCATATTATATTAGGAGTAGCATCTTACCTAAGTATCATTTTTAACCTAAATATTTCTAAATTTTTTACAGTTTCTTCTTGTCCTGGAACTCTTGAAGCTAAGTTCTTTAGAGATTTGATTATCATTGACAGAGCATCATTTTTGGCTTCGTTCTTTGCTTCTTTTTTCAGTTCATCATCTGTTAAATTTTCTAAAAACTGTGGAACCATTTCTATAATTGGAAGGAAGTATTTCTTCACTGAATGTAATGTTAAAAATTCAAAACATTGTCCAAATGGCCTAAAAAAGAAAGAAAAAAGGGAAAGTGTCATAATCAGTAGACATGCATATAATAAGGTGTAATTAATTCAAGAAACTCATATCTACTTAGAAGCACATGAAATGGTGAAGGCAGACATAACCAGCTAAGAGATGCAGTGAAAGGAAGTGCTTCAATGACAGTCCAAGCTTTGTGCTAACATAGTATTTTATACTGAGTCCAACTTTTCCAAATGCATAAATCATTATTTAGAAAAAAAACTTACTTGATGAGAGCTGCTATGATCTGAACATTCAATGCTGATCCACTCATGAATCGATCATGCAAGATCTGAAATCCATTTAATGTGCCAAACTTGTTGATAAGATCTACTAGCCAACCCTGCAATAAAGCAAAGTTATTTTCTGATATTTACAATGTACCATCTAGAAATATTTTCAAGTACCTGTTAATAACAAAATTTGCTTTTAAAAAGTCTTTACACAATAGCTTACATACTCAGTTTTAAGGAAATGCTCAGAAACAGGCAACAAGATCTCTTCTGTTATCATGTCAAAGAGCCGGTGCTGTATATGAGCTACTCAAAGAAATTTATCAAATATATAGGAATAAAATTGACTATAATTTAGGTCCAGCTTTGGCTGCTATATTATTACAGAAAGTCTGACAGTTCTGGTATTTTTTCTTTGTTCTGGATGCAATAATGCCAAATATAAAAACATTAAGAATGCAAAGTAACATTCTTCTAAACACAACTAGCAATGTAAGGGGAGTCCTTTTTTTATCTTTAGTTCTTTTAAGTCAATAGTCAGCAGTTCTACTAAAGAAAAAGAAAATTAAAAAAAACGAAAATATGTATATATATAATTCAGTTAGCTCCTGAAGTCTTATCAATACTATTTGGAGATCAATTCTGAAAACTTCAGACTCAAGAACCAGAATGGATTACTAATCTTCACTTCCAGTTAAAAAAATAAAACAACAACAAAACCAAAAGCCCAAGAAACCACAACTACAAAAACAAACAACAAAAAAACCCAAACAAACAAAAAACCAAAACCAAACCTTCAACATCCCCCCAGAACCAAACCAAACCAAAACCACCTAAAAAACCACACTGACAGTAGTATCTCATGTCCAATTAAAAACACCTCTTCAACCATTGGAAACTGTAAGGAAGAGAAAATTCCTACTTTATCACATAATCCCCTCCTCAAAATGTGTTGCCTACAAAATCATGTTAAGTGAGAAGGTAAATCCATCAACTGGCAAATGCAAGCAAGCCAATTAACACAGTAGGAATGGCATTCCAACAGAGTTGTGCCAGCTTACCACAGAAACACATGACACAGTCTGACAGTGGACCAAAGACAGGAAGAGTTAGAAAGGGAAATGTACATTTCCCCTTCTAAGCCAGGGGAAATCAGGACTCTAAGCAGGAGTTTCTAATCAGGAGTCATAAGCAGCAGAACACCTTAGTGATAGAGAGAATGAAGAGGGCTTTTTCTCCATGCTCTAAAAACACTTCTCTACAGCTCCTGTGTCATTATGTAACACCGCACAGAATAAAATACACTGGTCTGAAAAGGTTTTCATACCTTTGGTGATCGTGGGTCAGGAGGACGGGCATAAAGCTCATCTTCAGCGAGCTGGACTCCTGCAGGAACTGTTTCTGAGGGACGAGTACCATTGTATAGATGGAATTTGCAGTGAGGATTTAAGGCCATGGCAAGAAGTTCAAGAAGGGGAAACCAATCTTGGGACAGCTTGGCCACACAGAGTTCCACTAGTCGATGAGTGTTGTTAATAATACATCTCTGTTAAGAAAGAAAACAAACAAGTAAGAACGTGGCAGGGGACAGACTCAGAACATACATGGTTCCAGTCCTCCTCAAATCATCTCTCATGCTCTATTTCCTTCTAAAACACTGCAGGCAATAAAGCGAAAAAATGACAGAAAGGTGTTTCCCCACTGCCCATCCAGATCCATGTATACAAGAGTTTTCTCACAGCTCACTACTGAGTTTCAAAGATTAGATCCAGCTTTTACAGTCTCCCCCTAATCACAAAGGCAGACTCCTTCCTTATTTAAATAACTATGCTCTTCAGAAACACAACTTCAAAAACTCACATGAATCTCAAACTTCCAGCCGCTCACTGCCTCATCTGTAAGGATTTTTGTGAAGGATATTGTTAACCCATCTCGAAAAAATCGCTGGCATGCTTCACTTTTGACATCAAGGCCTATTTAAAATAAGAAAGAACAACAAAGTATTAGATATGGAATTTCATTAGTTGTTACATGAACATTTTAAATGCTGAAAGCAGATTTGGTGTGCTGGTGTTGGTTTCTTCTCAGTAGCTCATACAGGGCTGTGTTTTGATTTGGGCTGGAAACAGTGTTGGTTAACACAGGGATGTTTTTTTTTTACTGCTGAGCAGCGCTTACAGATTCGAGGTTTTCCTGCTTCTCACACCACCCTGCCAGGAAGTAAGCTGGGGGTGCACAACGATCTGGGAGGGGATACAGTCAGGATAGCTGAGCCCAAAGAACCACAGGGGTATCCCAGACCATATGGTGTCATGATCAGCCTATAGAGCTGGGGAAAGAAGGAAGAGGGAGATATTTGAAGTGAAGTTGTTTGTCTCCCCAAGCCACCATGTGATGGAGCCCTGCTGTCCTGGGGATGGCTGAACACCTGCCTGCCCATGGGAAGTGGTGCATGAATTCCTTGGTTTGCTCTGCTGGCACACAAGGCTTTTGCTTTACCTGTTCAACTGTCTTTATCCCAACCCACGAGTTTTTTAACTTATGCCCTTCTGATTCTCTCCCCCATCCCAGCAGAGGGGCACTGAGCTGTGTGGTCCTTAGTTGCTGGCTGGGGTTAAATCACAACATTTGGACTTCAAAGGTATTTTGTTTAAAGTTTCAGAATTGATTTTAAACAAGTCTTGGATGAAAACAAACTTACATAAGCTTAAATGGACAAAAAACTTGATGGATTAATATTCTAGTAAAGCTATCTCAAAAAATTACACTCCTTTATACAATTTTTGAATTGTTTTTAAAAATGTGTGATCTGGATTGCATTTTTTTCCCCCCATGTTTACAACAGGCTTTGATAGATACACTAGCAAAAATAACAATAAATACAATCTTTATCTTCCATTCTTCTTTATGTTCTCTCTTATCTACTTGCTAACAGCAAAACCAGTGAGTGAAGAGGGGTAAAAATAACCATTTCAAAAAAATGCAGAAGATACAGCTTCAGTAAGGAACTCAGTAGTGGTCCCATAGAAATGCAGACAAATCATCTTGAGAGAAATGGAATGGTCTTTGAGGGTACTGGAAACAACTCCCATTACTGGGCTGCCTAACTTTTGGATGCATATGTGCCCATGCACATACAAATTTAATTTTTTTTGTCACTAGGGCCTACCTCTCTTTCCCACTCTGTGCAATTCATCAAAAACACAGATTTGGGATCGAGTCTGAAGGTTTATATTGTGTAGTGAAATCTCATTTCAGTTTAAGTAAGGTATAAATTCCAAAGTTGCCTTGTATCTTGCTTGTGTGTGTCACATTGGAAAGTTCTGGCAGCATATTAAAAACTAAGTGTAAATATTAGGAGCAATAAAATCCTTTTGAAATAAAGACTGGAGAATATTCTTGCCTATAAAAAACCAAAACCCTAAAATAAACCATTTTTTAATCTTTTAAATTTATAGCATCCAATTCACTATGACATTTATTTCTGGAGCAAATCTCATTACTGAAAATACTCCATAAGTATTAAAGAATTATTGTGAAGATAAACATCAGTCTACCTCTTAAATGCTATTTTTCAAATAGGTTTTCTTCTATTAGCAAGTAACTCCAGACTATCTGTTGATAGTTGCATGGCTCATTGTTTAACAAAGAATAATGGATCGATGCCTACACATAAAAAGAGAATTTTCCATAAATGAATGCATCTGCCAGGAATAATGCAAGTCACAGTCTTAACAGGATTCACACTACTCTGTCAAATTTGCTCCTTTCACTTGAAGGTGGTAATGCTGACACTTCGTTCTCATATGTACCTTCAATTAGTTCAGTTATGTCCCTTTCAATTTTAGTCCCTGAAGAGATTTAAAGATGATGCAAATACCACTCTTATTTTATAGCGAGGGTCACAAAGAAGCCATTACCCTGCAGTCACTCCAGAATGCTGATGGCCATTGGCCATGTCAGGAATAAAAGCTATTTAAGAGCCCTCATCACAAGAAAATGGTGCTTGACAAAAACATGTAGTGGGGTCTTTCTAGGTTTTGTTGCTTCACAATTTAAATAAGATACAGTGAGAAATACAGGGTTTATGCAATTCAAAAGCTGGTTATTTTTCAATTTATCCTTTCAGTTCCTCCTTTTGGAAACAGATCTTGTCAGAATATGAAAAATTCCCATAGACAGGTAGCAAGGAGTCCAATTCTGGATGTTACTGACATAATGGAGCACAGTTTAATCTATTAAGAAATGTACACAACAGAACCATTTCTATTACTTCTCTATATATACCCCACTCTCAAACAGTGTCTGCCAAGCTCTGATCTACCAAAACAGTGTCAGTTACACCAAGTTACACCCTATCATATTCCCTGGGAACTGGAAGTTATTTAAAAGGAACCATGGTAGCCATCATGTAACTTCAAGCTGCAAAAAGACCCCCGCAAACTAGGATGTAGCTGTAAAGGTAACACATTAAACAACTACTTATAAGAGCTTTCCTTGTTTTCTCCTTATTCAATAATCCTTGCATACACACATGGGAATTCATCTAGAGGGTAGGAGGAAACATAATTAAGTAGCAATGCAGAAGTACTTTTCAGAATTGCACACCACCAACTTAAAAATCAAAGTGCAAAAGCATACGAATACATTTCCACTGTTTTTCACAACTTCAAGAAGAAAAATAAGCTTTTTTGGGGGGGGGGGGACTTTCAACTAAGCCTGATGCTTTGGGGAAGTACATTGGTGTCAGGAGTAGCTAAAAATCTCATTCTGCTCTTATTACTTCACTGCACTGACAGCTTTTAGGTTTTGGGTTTTTTGGGGTTTTTTAAAGATGACTTAACAGCTGGCAGAACATACATCTCCTCTCTCACAAATCACAAGCAGATAATTCCTTTTTACCGCACTGTTCCAACAATGCAGACACAAAGGTGGCTACATTTTCTTTTGAAAAGCTGGCTTTTTTTTTTGCTTCGGAACAGATGTGATCCCTTCAACATCCTACACTTGCCTGAGGATTCCTGCCAGACCAAGCTACACACAAAGCCACCAATTCCAAGCACAACTCCAGCTGATAAATCAGTGTTGGCAACAATATATCATTATCCTATGCCAGATCACAAGGATGCACCCTAACTTTTGGTTCTCCACAGAGTGCTCCAAAGCAAAAAACACTTAACAATCAAGATAACCCAGAATATCAGGACCACAATCATCTTTTTAGTCTTAAAGCTGCCTAAGAATAACATTTATTAACATGGAAATGAAATTGTCCTGGGCCAGCACCTATGCAGAAGAAAGAGCAGGCACTTTGTATGACACTGTATTTGAAACACAACGAGCTCGTAAGTGCAGATATCCAAAAAAATTATTTTGATGTAACTTCCGCTATTACTCAAGCACAAGGAACCTCCCAGGAGAACAGAACTTTCCAGAACAGATGACAAACTTGTCAATCTGACCAGTACAAATCAACAAACACATACACAGTCCTGATAGGGAACCCTCCTACTCCCAAGTCAGACACAGCAAGCACTGGTAGGACTATTAGTCTAAGCCATGCTGCTTAAAATGCTAACTTTTCTCTGATACTCTTAGAAGTATATGTGTGCAAATCTGAAGAAAAATTTATGGCAAGACATTTGAAAACTAGACTAGAAACTTAGTTAAAACAAATAGAATTCTTTGAGTTTTAGCATCTGCTATAAAGACCAAACCCACTAGGTCTGATATCAAAGTGAATACAGAAAACAGGTATGACAGGAATGACAGGATTTTTATGTCTGTGAGCTTATTCGACTTCCCTACTCGGGCTAAGGCACCTATTTCTAACTACATTAATGGCTTTTTTAAGGTTCTTATCTGTGAAGATTTGGCATAGCACTCTGACACAATCTTCAAAACCAGGGCTATAACAGAAATTATTAACAATTTTTAAGCCTTCACCAGGGATTCTAAAGAAGACGAAAAAGTATTACACACCAATCCAATAATGAAATGTCTTCCAGCTTACCTTTTTTACTTAGGTCAATAGCAGCTTCTAGAAGAACTTCTAATTCCCCCTTCGGCAATACAGGAACAACCCATCGAGGCCTATATTCAGAAACAAACAAACCCAATTTCAGTTGTGCTTCTGAAAAATCAAGAACTCTTGCCCCATTGTAATGCTTTTAATATAGGCTCAGGAAACAGATTTTTAAATGCCCTGATGAGTATTACACTGACCAACCCAAACAAAAACTCATTCTGCTTGAAGCCTCTTTCTCTTTACAACTTTAACCCAACAAAAAAAGCATTTCAAGAAGTCCAGTGAAACAAAGATACAAAAATTCTGATTCCACTATCAAGATGTTTGCACAAATCATCTACACCTTGTCAAAAGTGTGAAAATACCTGTTGATCATGTCATCCAACTTTGCCAGGTCTGTGTGTGGAAATGCAGGCTCCTCATCTTCAAGCTGGGGTGGAGCATCAGCTTGGCCCTGCTCATCAGGCGGGGTAGCTGGGGAGTTCTCATTGGAAGAATCAGGTGAAGAAGTCTAAAATTGGGATGGAAAATACTTTAAATACTGCCTGTACTTGTGTGCCACTTGTTTTGGCATTTTTCCTTCCTAATGTGTGCCAAAGAATCATCTCAAGTACATATCAATATAAAATAATTTGATTTCAGATTTATTAACAAAAAACAGAGCATAAAATGTGCTACATTCTTTCTATGTTGGCAGTTTAAAAATCAAGCTACTTTCCCAGCGAGGGAAGTGGGGTTTTTTTGGTAATAGCTTCTACTGTCGGCAGACCATGTTTCCAGACTGTGAAAAAAATACACTGAAGCTCCAGTTTTTACAAATCTTGTCCAGAGAAGTTGATTATTAGAGACATAGTTTTCAACAAAAGCACAGAAGAAAATAATCATGGAAAACATTTTCTTAAAGAGTTTGTTAAAAATGAGTGACCTACTACTATAACCATCTACTAATCAACCTTGAAGAACATGATTCTTAAATCCATTTTGATGGGCCATGCAAAACACAACACATTTTTCAGATGCCACTTATTATTCATATACAGAAATAGTATGAACTGACAATAATAATGGCTCCAATTGGAAGAGCAAGACTTAGGAAGACAAAACCTCAAGAACGTTTTTCACCTGTTGTACCAAATCTGCTTGGCAAGGAGTGTTATTTTCTTCACAGCAGCCTGTAGGGTGCTGGGTTTTGGATTTGTGACCAAAACAGCACTGGTAACACAGCAGTGTTTTGTCTGTTGGTTAACAGGCACAGATTCAAGGCCTGTTTTTCTCTTTGGTAACTCCTGTCAAAACTCAGACATAGGCAGGAGATACCATGAGCTGGAAGCAAGGAAAAGCCACCTGGGATGTTGTCAGAGTATGAAGAAATGCAGTGAGGAAGGCCAAGGCTCACCTGGAATTAAACCTGGCTAAGGATGTCAAGGCTAACAACAAGGGCTTCTTCAAATACATCACAACCAAAATAAATGCATGGGAAAATGTGTCCTGTTGCTGCTTCAGCCAGGAGACTGGGGAGGAGATCTAGAGGAAGGAAGTTTCTTTTGGTTGGGAAGACTGGGTAGAGACCATGTAATTAAACTTCATATCCACAGGCCCTGGTGGGATGCACCCACAAGTGCTGAGAGAAGTGCTGGAACCATAGTGAGGCAGGAGAGGTGCCTGAGGGCTGGAAGAAAGCAAATGTCACCCCAGTCTTCAATAAGGGCAAAAGGAGGACCCAGAGAACTACTGGACAGTCAGCCTCACTTTAACCCCTGGAAAGGTGATAGAACAACTCACTCTGGAGGCCACCTCCACTCACATGGAAGACAACATGATGATCAGGAGAGGTCAGCATGGATTCACTGAAGGTAAGTCATGCTTGGCCACCCTGATTACCTTCTACGATGAAACAAGTTCAGCAGTCCGAAAGAACTACCTGGATGGATGAGGGGAGAGCAGGGGATGTTGTCTGCCTCGATTTCAGCAGGGCTCTGACACACTCTCACAGCATCCTCATTCACAAACTCAGGAGGTGTGGATGGGATGAGTGGACAGCGAGGTGGATTGAGAACTGGCTGAATGGCAGATCTCAGAGGTTGGTAATCAGTGGCACAGGGTCCAGCTGGAGGCCTGTCACCAGTGCTGTCCCCCAAGGTTCAACACTGGGCCCAGCACTGTTTACCTTATTCATCAATGACCTGGGTGAGGGGCAGATGCCTCCTCAGCGAGTTCTCTGGTAACACAAGGCTGGGAGGAGGGGCCAACACCCCAGAGAGCCGTGCAGCCCTTCAGAAGGACCTCGACAGGATGGAGAGATGGGCAGAGAACCTCCTGAAATCCAGCAAAGGCAAATGCAGGGTCCTGCATGGGGAAAAACAACCCCAGGCACCAGGATGGGCTGGGGCTGACCTGCTGGGAAACACCTCTGGGGAGAAGGACCTGGGGGTCCTGGTGGACAATGAGCTGTCCCTGAGCCAGCACCGTGTCCCTGTGGCCAAGTGGCCAATGGGATCCTGGGGTGCATTAGGAAGAGCACTGCCAGCAGGTCAGGGACATGATCCTGCTGCTCTGCTCAGCCCTGGTGAGGATCACCTGGAGTGCTGTGTCCAGTTTGGGGCTCATAAGTACAGGAGAGACATGGAACTCCTGGAGCAGGTCCAGCAGAGAGTGGCAAAGATGATGAAGAAACTGGAGCATCTCATTGAGGAAAGGCTGAGGGAGCTGGGCCTGTTTAACCTGGAGATGGCTTAGAGAGGACCTCATCAATACCTGCAGGAAGGTGTCAGAGGATGGACCAGGCTCTGCCTGGTGATGCCCAGCAACAGGCAAGAGACAACGAGCAAAAACTGAAACACAGAAGTTCCACTTGAACATGAGGAAGAACTTAACGGTGAGGCTGATTAAGCACTGGAACTGATTGCCCTGAGAGATTGTGGAGTCTCCTTCTCTGGAGATTGTCTGGTCACAATCCTCATTAAGGTGGTCTAGGGAACCCTGCTTGAGCAGGGAAACTGCATTAGATGACCACCAGCTGTCCCTTAGAACCTTACCCATCCTGTGATTCTCACTTTGCCCCCAGCAGTTAATAGGGCAAGAGGCTGGGAGGGGACACAGCCGGGAGAGCTGACCTGAAATGACCCAAAAGATACTCCATGCCACAGAGCATCACACTTGGCAATAAAACAACGGGGGTTTTTTTCCCAAGGCAGCTGTTGCTTGGGAAGTAGTTGGGCATCCATCAGCTGGTAGTGAGTGATGGCACTTGCATCACTTGTTTCCCCCTACCCCTTCATTTATTAAACTGCATTTATCTCAGCCCAAACAGCTTCTCACTTTTTTCTTCCAATTCTCTTCCCCATCCCACTGACGCAATGGGAGTCAGCGACAGTGGAGACTTCCTTGGCAGTTCAGGGTCAGCCCACCACACATCTCAAAGTACAGCTCATTCGCAGGAAGCAGCAATCACTAAACCTTCTAGTATTAAAAAAGTACCATCTTCATACTGAATTAAATGACCAAGTGTGGCTCTTCTCTTAAATGGTTTTGGCTTTAAATGGTATTGTTTAAAAGCATTTTCTCTGGTATTTTTTCCCCCCAACAAAAAAGAATCATTACACCGCGATGTAGTATATGAAAGCTTTTGCTTGTCTTCTGAAAGCAAGAAACATGTGAAGCTGTTCAGGAAGTCTAGTACAATGAACGGAGACCCAGACACAGCTGCTCTGAAAGAGCTGATACCTGGGTAAGCTGTTATATCCAAGAAGTGCTTTTGCAGAACTGAGCAGAAACCGAACTCAGAGATGTAGCACAATTTTACCGATCTGTGGCAGGTAAGTCTACAATGTGGTTTTGAGGAAGCTTCTGGTATTATTCCAAGAAGGCTTCTTATCCAAAATAGGTATGCTTGAAAGAATTATGCCACTGCCTGAAAAGGGAGCATTTTTTGCTATGCAGTGCTCTCCAACCACATTTACTTTGCCAATAGCATTGCCTTCAACCCTCAAAATATTGTTGTACTTCCAGACACACACACAAAAATGTCTAACTTAACTAGAGATCTCCACAAATACACAAATTCAAATAATTCAGGAACACTACTTCTACAGAACAAATTCCTTTATTTTTAGATGAACTGATTGTTAATACCATACCTGATTCTGCTGGAGGGGAGGCTGGGACTGTCCATCAGGAGCCTGGCCCTGGCTATCATTCCCTCCTACCGGAGAGCCACGAGTCGTGGCTGTCATACTCGACACAGGGCAGATCTTTGCAATTTTGTCTGCTTATGTAGTTGATGTAAGAGAAGAAATTACAGTCCACTTAGTAAAGTTGAAGTACCAGCATATGCTTGCCTTAAAAAGCTCCAACTCAAGAACATAACATCTTGCAGAGACCATTGCATAACCTGGAGGGGAATAAAAGGACAGTATCCTGTATTAATACATGCATGGAAACACAATCCACACTGGGAAAAGAACATTACAGAAACAAATACACTGCTACAGAGAATCTTCTATATTATACTTAGTGTTTCATTTTATTGAATACAATTGACCATGTCACATTTGAAATATTTACCATGATTTTAATGTTCTAAGTAAAAATTACACTTATAATCATCTTTATACCATTGAGAAACTGACACACATCCAAAATGGGTGGCTATTTACTCTGTGTTCAGAATAAATGCATGCAGCGGTTTACTCTGACTCTTTTGTGTCTGAATTGCCACAGTAAATTCTTCATCTGAATTCATGGTGCTGCTCAAGGTCTATGTAGTAATGACCTGATTAAGAGCCTAAAAAGCCAAATTTGTAATCTTTTCCAATACTCTCCACCTGACACTGTCTTAACTGCAGATGTCAGACAGAATTAAGAGACTGATTCTATCTCAGCTGAGGCTAACAGAGACCCTGCAGCCAAACTATTAGCACATCAGTATTCACCCAGGGAATTTGATCTGTATTCCCTTTATCCAGCACATGCCTATGAAAGCCTGGGTCCACTGGCCTTTTGGCCCCACTATGAAGCCGATCCCACCCCCAATAAGTGGTTTAGCAGATTATATGAAGAAAATTGTGACATCAGATTTGTTGAAATTGTAATGGTATAACAACAGTTCAATATTCACTGTGTTTCAACTTCACTGTATCATATACAGACAAAAACAGTTGCATTAAGTTAAAACAGCAATTCCACTCAATACCACCAAGCATTGTATAACCACAGAAGCTGAAATGTAATTTCCCAGAGCAACTCAGACTTCCAAGCACCACATAAAAGAAAAACAGTTCTCAGAAAGTTAAAAAGACAAGTAAGGTGATAGAAAGAACTGTATGAGCTTCCAGCAAGATGCATTTGGCAGCGCTGTGTTCCTGATCCAATCACCAAAACCTCAAGTTAACAACTGGAGTGAAATCTCTGTTGTAACACTATGCATATTCCTAAGTGTTTTATTATGATGTCTCATCTCAAGTTAAGTTTCAATGCTGTTATCTTTCTCCAAGACACTTTAAAATCTTTTCTTATATTGTGTGAATTTGCACAGCATTACATATACAATAAAAATTGACTGAATACACTCCAACTCCTCTGCCCAGTCTCCAATATTAACAGCACCAACAAACTTGGAGATCTTTAATAATGTCACTAAAATAATGTTCGCTTTTGAATAAAACTGTATTGTTTCAAAACACTCAACTGCAATCCATCTGTAGCTTTCATAATTCATATTCATAGGGCTTAGTAAGCCTAAGTCCAGAAAAAATGCATTACCAACTCAAAACTTTCTTTAGGAAGACACTGATTTTTGAAATGCAATTTTTAAAATTAATATATTTGGTATTTAATTTGTGGGTTTTTTAAATGCCCTGCAGAGTATTTGTTTTCTACTGATGTTTATAAAGATCACTAAGTAGAAAGCACTAGCAAGAGTAAGTTTCCTGCCACATATATATACACATACACACACTGCAGTCTACTGCAGTTCAATGCAGTCAGTTCCCCTGCACTACCTGATGGAGATTCCAAGGTACCAGTGAAATCAAACTGCTGCCAACGTACACGGCACTCTTCTGCAGCCCTAAGCCAACCACCATCACCACCACAATAAACCTTCTTTAATCGCCACTATTCTTCCTTAACAGGGCTGGTTCACGAAACAGCCACATAAAAAACTTGTGCTGGCACAAGGAGTAAGGTAGCATAGAAGCAGGGAAGGGGTAAAACAGCTCATTTCAACAGCAATCCTGGTCCAGGCTGGCTTAAACTGCAGGCAGAAGTGTCCACCAGCAGCTGCAGTTCCACAATAGCTGACACCAAGGACAAGCTGCTTGATCTCATCTCTTCCGTACTCTAATGCTTTGGGCTGACTTATCATGAAGTGAGCTGGTTCAGAGTACCAAAGGAAGCAACAACAAAACCCCACCAAATGTACAAAGACTGATTATTTTTCAGTTTCTTTAATTATCTGAAGAGGAGCACTGCAAGGCCAGAGAGTATCACCCTAATGCCAGCCAGGAAGCCAGGACAAACTGCAGCTCTCCTATCACACTGACTGACATTAGTGTGAATAACTCAGATTTTGTTTCTGTGCTTAGCTGAAGGATGTGGGCAAAGCATTCTTGTAAATTCCATTCTGCTCAAGACAAGTAACACGATTTAACCAGGAGATACAAGAAATCTAATACTGAAATAGCCAACCTACTCAAAATCTTGCAAATTCACAAAATGAAACAAAATCTAAGAAAAATATTATGAATTTTGTAGATACTAGTAAATACAAAACATTTACATGAACACTAACCTGGTTTTTTCTTCCTCTTATTTAGGGATTGTTTGCTTAAGAGTCTAATCATGATTCTCTATGCATATTACTTAAATTACATTCCCAGGAAAGCGTATGGCAGGGCTTCCACAGTTTCACTTGTCTTAGCCATGTGCATTAGACAAGGCAAACTTCTTAAGTGAGTTCATCGCCTCTCCCTCCAAATTTGTGTGATGTCCTCAGACAGACAATAGTAACTTCAAGTTATGCTGCAGCTAACTAAAAACACTCCATCTCCAATACATCATCTGACTGCTTCTTGTAGTATCTGCATGTTCTCAGTTGCAGGGATATTCTTGTTCAGGTATTTTCCTTTTAATTACAGAATATACAAACATACTTTTGTAAATGCAATCATTATCCAATTCATGCAATTTAAACAGTATTAGAAGGAAGTGGTTTACCAGTCCTGTTTTCAGTCATTCATTTACCATTTATGTTTCAGAGAAAACAGCAAACTGCAAGCCCACGGAGAACACACCACTGCTTTAGTCTCTCTAGAACTAATTAACCATGAAATTTTGAATTCCCATCACTTCTTTAATTCAGACTATTCAATTTCAATTTTTTAGAGTTACAATGCACCAAGGCACAGTTTGGCTCAGCTCAAGAATAGCCTTTATACCTATTTATAATTAATTTGATAATTTATAAACAAATGTAAACTGATGCAGTGACATAATTGGTTTTAAGTGTACAGACAGCCCAATATAAACAATTCAAATTACGTGTATCCAGCTGAATTCTAATGGATACTCTGTGTTAGTTTTTACATACATCTCATTTCTACTATTTCTGATTTTGGATTCAGCACACTATCACAAAATACGCTGAACTGGAAGGGCCCCACAAGGATCATCAAGTTCCACTCCTGGCCCTGCACAGAACCATCCCCAGGAATCAGACCATTGACCAGGACTCCCAGGTCCCTTTCTGCAGCACTGCCTTCCAGCACCTCATTCCCCAGTCTGTCCATACATCCAGGGTTGCCCCATCCCAGGAGCAAGCCACATTAAAAAAAATTATCACCTTTATCCAAAGCTTTGAATGGACACAGGGTCAAGGTGCAGATAGATCCCTGTTAAGTGACTGCTAATCAAGCAGTGTATGAGGCTATGAAGACTGAATCAAATGAATCCCACTAACATTTGCTTTTGATGCCAACTGAAAAAATTCCTATTTGCCATGTTTTTGCCATCTCCTTACGTCACCCTGATCCACCAACAAATTGTACGTGAAAGCCAGCTTTTGCTCCACCTGACTCCTTGGAATTTCAGCAGCACCAGAAAAAGGCAACTATAGACTTTTTGACTCCATATGGCCCCCTTTAGAAGGCACCATCCAGTGGGAGCAGCATTCCAACAGAGCCCCAGCTGCCCAGATGGAGGACACCAGGCACGGCACTGGCCTCCAGGAGGGAGCGGTCTCTGCTTCCAGGCTCAACCACCCATTACAGCTGCACACCTGAACCTCACCTCAGCTTCCACAGTCTGCAACCTCATGCCTATGTGGCAGAATAGGTTAATTTTGTTTTGGGGAGAAATCAAGAACCTTTTCAAAAGTCAGGGGGGAAAAAACTCAGAGGTAGGTTCCTAGATAAGTGGTAAGTAAGACGCAAATATGTACACAATAGTCTGTTACAGGATAACATGTCACAGCAAACACAAAGGCATGTTACCATATAATGATAAAGGAACAAACACAATTTTCTAATACAGCTGACTTCTTGAACGGCCTTCATTTGAGTTTCTCCAAGTCTCCTCTTCAAAAGTAACTGAAATACCCCAATACATACAGCCCTTTTCCCTAAATTAGTTACTTATAATACAGAGTCTCAGCAAAAAGCAAATGCAAGGTGCCAGATGACACGAGGCAGACCTCAAAATACACTTTATTATTCATGAGCATTACTTAAGCCCTATCTAGGGGGACAGACCTATTTTTCCTTTAACTAAAGTATTCTGGTTATATACAAGTGACGACATATGTCACAAAATCTACTTTGCCATGTCGTAACAATGAATGCCAGAGTTAAGAGTCTGCTTAACATGTAACAACAGAGCTTTCTAACAACCATAAAGCAATTTATTTACAGAATGATGTTCCCATGAAATGGGAGCTCACAGATGTGCTGCTCCTTCATCACAAGCGCTATACTGCAAAAAGGCTTAACAGCAGCAATACAAATTTGGGGCTGAAAGGTATCACTGATTTGTTTCATACAGGATTCTAGGAACTGCATTCTTAAAACCTCAGTAAGTACTGAATCATCACAAGGATTATGATATGATTCTAGTTTAAAAATTCTAGACTTCTACCCCATTCCTTTATTTCAACCAGAAGGATTTCTCAACTAGAAACACCTCCCCCAAATCTGTAACACTGACCTAATTCAGTAGTTACAATCTATACACACCCCCACACATTTTCCATTTTCTTTCCTCCCTGTGCCTTGTATCTTTCAGAAAGGAGGAAATTATTAACATAATCAGAATAGAGAACTGGAGGTCGCAGCATTTTGCTCATTAACACTGACATGCACTGAGAGTGACATGCATTCAATGATTAATGCAAAACCTGTCATTAAGCTACTATTCAATAGAGCAAGAAGTATCTTTCAACATTTAAAAAATACCTGATAAGCAGCAATCAGAAAATGTTATCTCAAATAGCACATATTACAAAAAAAAACCCCCTTTGAATTCTTTCTCCTCCCAAACAAATGAGTGTATATGAGACTTAGTCAACTGCATCAGGTTCCAACATTAGTTCAAAGCAAGAAATGTCTTAACATCACAGTACAAGACAGAACTTGAGTAACTGTAATGGTTACAAACTAAAACTATTCTCTCTGAAAAATATGTTACTTCAAGTAACTTTTTTCAGTCATCGTTCTACATCATATACCTGAAATTAAGACAACTGGGAGCAAAAGTTTCTGGAACACTGAGAACATCTACGTAAACATATAATTCTATTTGCCCTCAAATTCATATAACAAAATAAAGGGAGATTGCTCTGAAACATACTTCAGTTCTTTGAGGATTCTTTTCTTCTTAATTTCAAAACTTGGTGTTGAGACTAAGCTTAGTCTCAACATCTACTTAACAGTACCCAACTTCACCTTGTACAAGATGCTCCTACATGCAGCACTCACATGAGTTTAAGCAAGAGTAAGAGCATAGAAAGTGAACTTCCAAACTGGGAGCCCAAGAAATTATGATCAGAACAAACTGTATTCAAGCCAAGGCTTACAACAGTATTTGGCTCTGCACATCAAGGCAACAAAGCTGACATCTCAAAACATACTAACTTCTTGTTTTATAGCATCTCAAAATGGTTTGGGTTGGAACGGACCGCAGTGATCATCCAGTTCCAACCCCCTGCCATAGAAGGGACACCTTCCACTAGACCAGCTTGCTCCTTTGATCCAACCTGGCCTTGAACACTTCCAGGGATGGGGCATCCACAACTTCTCTGGGCAGCCTGTGCCAGTGCTTCACGACAGGAAATCATTTCTTCCTAACATCTAATCTAAGCCTACTCTCAGTTTAAAGCCATTCTCCTTGTCCTATCACTACATGCCCTTGATGTAAGTCCCCCTCCAGCTTTCCTGCAAGCTCCCTCTCAATACTAGAAGGGGTTCTATGGTCTCCCTAGAGCCTTCTCTTCTTCAGGCTGAACAGCCCCAACCCTCTCAGTGTGTCCTCACAGCAGAGATGTTTCCACATGGAATAACTTCCCAAAAGACTTAAATAAGAAAGGAAACACTTTACATCAAAGAACTACCTTACTTCATCCAATTCATCCAATTCAAAATTCATCCAAATTACACCTCTGCAAGCTATGGTGCGAAGTTCACCATCCAATACACTTGTGCACAAAACATTCCCAGTGTTCTGGGAATGCATTCAGCATCCTCCCTTTTCACTTGGTACACAGAACACTTTTACTGAGTATGTTACTCTTTATCATTTGTGCTTTAGGAGTTATGTTTAAAGATGGTTTCTCTGTATGTACACTACTTTTAATTGAAAGTGTATCTATATATATAGGTGGTAGTGGTATCAGCTGCTTTTCTTACTCTGTGCGCTAATTCAAGCAGTCGAGAAATGTTTTATTGCATCACAAGCTAAAAGACCTGCAAAATATACATTTTAGATGTATTGGTTCTGTTCTTGAAGTCTACAGCTTAAAAGCTCCTAGCACGAAATAATGCCTTACTGTATTTATAATTTGGGGCTTCAGAACTAAGGAGGAGATACTATGTCATGTCTAGGAAATGGTGTACCTCTTCTAAAAAGCTGGAGGAAAAGGTAGGTTCTCCCTGCTCTTCCTGATTTTGTTTGTGTGCCTGACTGGCAGTTCTGATTTTTTTGAAAGAAAAAGTGCCAGTTAAAAGTACAGATTGTGTTGCTGTCTGCTGATTTCTCAGTTCTTTTTCTTGTTTGACAAGCCCAAAAGTCAAAGAGAATAGAAACAGCAATCTTTAAAAGGACATCTTTATTCCCTAACTGCAAGGGAGTAGACAAATAGTTGCAAACTCCAGAACAGCGAGGCTGCCTTGGCAATGGATGGTCTCTCATGTTCTATAATGGGCTCAGATATTTGATTCATCCCACTGCGTTCTCATCTCACTGGGGTAGCTAATTTGTGAGGAGGGTTAACTTTTTGGCTACTTACTTTTTTTCTAGATGTAAAAGTCTGTAATTCACAAGTTTCTTATCAGTTCTGTGACCAAAATGATATGTTTCTATTAAAAAGACAGAAGTGCTGAGAGTTACTCTTGCTGCAAACATACAATTGTGGTGTTCACTGGCAGTTGCTTTTGTAAAGAAACTGTGCTTTTTGTCATGTTCACCAATATATACAAAGTTTTCAGTATGCCCCTTTTTCTAGGTAAATGACGTGACACTTGGCTGTGTTAGTGCACATTTTGTTGTGCCAAGCTTACCAGATACCCCACATTACTCTGTGATGTGTTCTCACTGTCACCCCATTAGTTTGGGTGCCATGTGCAAGATTTATTAGTAATTTTATGGGTTTATCTGTGTAATTGGTAATATATTAATAGTATGAAATTGTGAATTGCTAGGTGAAGGGTTTGGCTAGGAATATGTTCCTACTTGTTAAAATCATGTTAATAATTCTGGTTTCGCTCACTAAAGATTCATTTTTTTTAAACCTTTATTTTTTTCCTGTAAATTTAATCAGACAAGCATGTTAAAATGCAGTACAGAAATTCAGGTAGTCTCTAACATCTTTCGATTCTCCTCCTCTACTCTGCTCTGGTGAGACCCCACTTGGGAGTGCTGTGTACAGTTCTGGTGTCCCCGATACAAGGGTATGGAACTGTTGGAGCAAGTCCAGAGGAGGCCACAAAGCTGGTAAGAGCATTGGAGCATCTCCCTAATGAAGACAGGCTGAGAAAGTTGGGGCTGTTCAGCCTGGAGAACAGAAGGTTGAGTGGAGACCTCACAGCAACTTTCCAGTATCTGAAGGGGGCTTGCAGGGAAACTGGAGAGCAACTCTTCAAGAGGAATGCTAGTGACAGGAAAAGGAGTAATAGGCACGAACTGAAGGAGGGGAAATTCAGGTTAAATATTAGGGAAAATTTTTTAGTTTGAGGATGGTGAGACACTGGAACACGTTGCCCAGGGAGGTTGTAAATGCCCAACCCTGGGCAACGGCACCAGTGTTCAAGGCTCCTTTCTTCATGATCAAATCCTTGGACCTTTAACTTGGTAAAAATGTTGAGGTTTGTATGAAATATTGTGAGAGTAGTGGTGAAGCCACTGATAGCACACATCCCAAACTTCAGTTCTGCAATTTATGCAGGAAGGTTTTATTGTTATTTTAGGTTGCATTAGAGTCTACAATGTCTAAGTCAGGTCCTACTTTTAACTAAAGAATATGGGTTTTGTAAATTCCAAAAAACATCCACAGAGTATCTCACTTCTTTTCATGAGTGGGGCTCAAACCCTTAATAACTGTTAAGAACTTTTGTACCCTAACTCTAGCAGAGGATAAACAGAAGATAAACCTCTAAAATTTCCTTAGGTGCTGTTTTCTTCTTTTGCTGCAGGCCTCAGGAAGAAAGCTCAGGGTTTTTTTAAACACAATTTCATAGGCAGGACTGATGAAGCTAAAACTATGAGATATCTTCTTCCTCCTCCAATTACAGGAATATTGAGGAATAGAATTATTTTGTTCATCTGCAAGGGACCTCCAACGATCATCTCGTCCAATTGCCTCAGGATTACAGATAATACTAAGTGCAGACAAAAATCTAAAAAAGTTAACTAGGAAAGTTTAAATCAAAACACTCCCCCTGAGGTACTAGAGCCATTTGATACTGTTCACAACTTCAATTCTTCCTATGGAAGGAAGGAGAGGAACCGACGGGAAAAAAGGAAATAACCGTTCAACATTTTATCCTTGGAAGATGGTGCCGAACCATACTGAGGTCCAAATCCTCACTGATGTTCAGTGGCATCCCTAGCCTTAGTTTCTTCCTGAGATACACAAACACATTGTGGCTTCTGTGATTTCTGATGAGGTTCATGCATTCTACCAGGCCACTGGTAAGTGCTGAATGGCTTTTGCTACCTTCATTCTTTCTCAAGTACCTGAAAGGAAGGATAATGGCATCTTGCAGATTTGTCCCACTTGCAGCTTTAAAACATGGCCTTATTTATAGTATATATACTGCACTTAAGGCTTTGCAAAACTCAGGACTATAAATATTTGAAATGTTAGCTAAAGTCATTCAGCCAGTGAATTACGGATGTTACTACAACGTTATTTTTACATGTTACCTACACGCCCCTGATGTGTCACTGTAGCGTGCAGCACCTGAAGCCAATACTGCAACTGGACTGTAAGGATTCCAGTAGAAAAGTGGAGTTTAAAACTGGCCTGCAAAAATCAGGCTCAGCCCCTCTGGCTCCCTTCATGTTCCCTATCGAAAACTTAATGGCTTCTCTAAACTATGTTAAACACTGCACTAAAGAAAATTAATTATTAATTAGTAGTAGTCTTTATGTCTAATATTCTGTGGCATTATCAACACATTATGGAAATTTTCACACAAAGTATAAAACCAACCCAACTTCCTGCTTGTTAATTGTAAATAATTAAAGCACGATACAGCACCTAACAGATATTAAGCTGGAAGCAGATTACATTCTTGAATCGTGACAAAAATGACTTTGTGAAATACCTAGATATTTTGAAATGCAAGCATTCCCATTACTGTACTAGTTTTAATTTCACTTTTTTTTTTAGCTCTGCTTTTCATGTAATGTTCAATCAGCACAAACTAAGCACAGGAACCCAAACTCTACCATCAACATTGTCAAGTGTCATTTAAATGTCTCTAATACAGAAGAAAGTGATACCAGCGTTAAAATTCATGTTTCAATAAGCTCCTTCACAACTGTTTAACAAACTCAGCCAAACTTCCAACTAGTTTCAACATATCAACTGCCTACTCAGGCTGGCGATTTTGTACTGTTCCATGCCAGATAACTGCAAGTAAACATTTTGACATTTTCTGCTGCCTTACAACCATTTCAGTAAGAAGATACTTGTCTGAAAAATCAAGCTTGCACAAGCTCCCTAGAGGTGCTACAAGATGATAGCTAATTTCTTTTAATATTGTCTGCCTTAAACATGCTCCATTCCAACCCAATTCATACAAGCCCATCCTCCTAAGCAGACTGCTCCAGAAATCCCTGAAAACTAGCTACCTGCTCCAGAGAACTTGTGTAACAACTCCCCTTAAAAATCTTGGTCTCTCTACAGGGAAGCAAGAAGTGGCAACAAAACAGAAGTTTTGTCTTTTGTCTTTATGTTCATTCTGCCAACTCAGTGAAGGCTGAGGTTTAATATAAAAGCAAAAAGATAAATAGCAGAGGAGGTTGGAAAGGAACAAGAAGCCCCCAGAAAGTACACTAAGAACAAAGCAGGGCTGGAAACAGAAGAATTATTTCCACTATATCCACTCCCCCCACTGAACCAAGAAGTGCCACCACTGTACCAGAAACACACTACTCCTGGATCCATAAAGCCTATCAAAAGGCACGTCATAACCTTCTTTACCGAGAAATGCAGGAGGAAACAATCGACTACTACCACATCCTAAGGACTGAGGATGGGTTTAAGAACTCTGTTGCAGCTATCTGAAAACCAGAAAGTCATTCAAAAAAACCACAACCCACCATACACAAAATAAAAAAATCCACAACACACACTACTGCTGCTCTCCCTGCACTGAAATAATCCCATAAACTGCCAAACCCATAAGCCCCCTTGCTAAAGAGCCCTCCCTTAAGTCACAAAACAGACAACAAAGATCCCACTTCTCAGCTGAACCTACTAACAGGCCAGAAGACACAAGATGAACATTGGACCTGTTCTTCTCAGGAATAGTGCTTAAATCAGCACCACGTGAGAGTGACAGAACTCTAATAAGGTGGTTTTGCCACCACAGTGTGTGTGTGTGGATCTCTACTGCTTCTATTGTTGGAATCTCAGTGTGAAACAGCAATCTCATCCACCAGTACAAGTATTGTAGCCTGATACATTTAGAAAGTAAGTCTCACTGTACTTCTGCATGTGGACAAGCCTTAGCTCAAAATCAGGGAACTCTCCACTGGACAAGAAGGGAAGGATGGTGATCCTGCTGGCTTCCATCCTAACCACTTTTTCACCACTATGGAATTAGCCCTTGCATCACCACATCACCAGCCAGACCAAGAAGCCAATCTGGCTGAAAAGTAACTGGAGGAATAAAATCATTTTAGTTTTCAGCTGCATCACATGCCATATGAACACTAACAATGGCAGGAGAAACAGGAAGAACACATAACCATGAATAGAACCAACTCTTTCAGCATCACTGCAAATCTCGCATGAAATACACCCTAGAAGAGCAGGGAAAGGGAAGCAAATAATACAGATCATTACAATTAGCACATATTTAACTAATATATAACCAAGGTTCACATACATTATAGCACAAATGAATCTTTACAACATAGCAAAGTCAGAAAGACCAAAATTTTTCCCAAGCATAATGGACATCACAGGAAAACGCACACAGAAAAAGCTTTTTAGTAGATGATAAATGCCAGGAATGTCAGTTCACCAACAGCACAAGTTCAGTCATGAAAGAAATATTAAGCAGCCACAGCAAATAATGCCAAGTGCAAGAAGTCTCAGAAAGTGAAGACAACAAACTGTCCTGGAAATTATGATAAAGCCAGTGAAATACTCAGCAGATCGCAATGAGTCAGGAAAATTATTTGGCAGTAATACTTTGAATAATCTCACTACACGCAGACAACTTAAAGCTACAGCAACTAATACAGAAGTTGCAAAACACAGAAAGGTGGCAAAAATTTTACTTCTGATGACTGAAAAAAAAAAAAAGGCCAGAGTTATAAAACTGTAAGCAAAACTCTACAATTCAAACATTACCTGGAAACTCAGGTTAAAAAAAATGGAGCTAGAGATGACAGAGCATGAGTAGCTGAATACAATAGCTGCATGCACTGTGACAGTCAGCATCTTGTGACTTTTTCACAAGTTTTCATTTAACAAAATTTTGAGTCTGCATGAGAGACAGACACAACACGCTCTCTGTATTTGTCAAGGGCTCAATTTGTCATTTTTCTCCTACCTAATTGGAATTTTCAGAGTAATCTGGTTTCCACTGTAATTTCATTTCCATCAAACTGAGTCCCCTGGGTAAACAGTAATCAACTGAGGCACCAGGAAGAAATATTGTCCGTTCCTTATTTGTCACAGAAGTTAAATTAAGTTTTATAAGGAAAGAAATATAACTCCAGAAATAAAAGGGAAATCTCTGGCTTACAAGGCAGCTATATAGACCTACCAAAAAGTTAATTCTGTGTCTTGTTCATAAACATTGCTGGAAAACACACAGGTCTTCTTCAGATTAACCTTTTCATCCTCCTCTCATTCTTCTGGGTATTGAGAGAAAGAGAAAACTGAGGAAGAGTGAGGACGTACAACAACAACTTAAGCCAACAAAACTGTGTAACACCTGACTATCTAACAAAAACCCACTGAAAAGTTATGACACGAGGTAGGTTTGAAGTTTACAGCCTCTATGTCTCAGTTCTTCATCAACAACACAAAAGACAACGCAAGCTTTTTGATTATGTTTGGGTAACGTACAGGATGAGAATGGAAAGAACCTAAAGAACCTATCAAGCGTATTAACAGAGGAATAATTCTACTCAGTATTTAGACTGATGTCACACATGCATTTACAGAAAGAATTCCAAGGATAAAATACTGAATGACAATCCAATCTATCTGACTGAATGAGTCAAGGATCCAATGGGAGTAATAGTTCCTAATTAAATGGGGGGTGTGGGGGAAACACTAGTTTAATGACAAGCTTCATTCTCCACTTTCTCCATTTTCCATGTTTATGTAAACTCAGAGGAATCTGAAGTTCAAGACCTAGCGCAAGGTCCTACACATGGTTCAGAGCAATCCCAAACACAAGAACAGGCCAGGTGAAGGATGAAATGAGCAGCTCTGAGGACAAGGAGTTGGGTGTGTTGGGGGACAAGAAGCTCAACATGACCCAGGCAATGTGTACTCACAGCCCAGAGAGCCAAACATGTCGTGGGCTGCATTCAAAGCTGTGTAGGCAGCAGGTGAAGGAGGGGATTCTGTTCGCCTACTCTGCTCTGGTGACATCCTACCCACAGTGCTGTGTCCAGCCCTGGGGTCCTCAGCACAAGAAAGATATGGACCTGCTGGAGCAGGTCCAGAGGAGATCAGGAAAAGGACCAGAGGGCCAGAGCAACTCTGCCATGAAGACAGGCTGAGAGAACTGGGGTTGTTCAGCCCAGAGGAGAGAAGGCTCTAGGCAGACCTTAGAGCACCTTCCCATACATAAAGGGGACTTAGAAAAAAGCTGGAGAGGGACTTATGACAAGGGCATGTAGAGACAGGACAAGGGGGAATGGCTTTAAGCTGAAAGAGGACAGGTTTAGATGAGCTGTTAGGAAAAAAATCTTTACTGTTAAGGTGGTGAAACACTCAAACAGGTTGCCCAGGGTTGTGGATGTTGCATTCTTGGAAGTTTTCGATGCCAGGTTGGATCACAGGATCCATTACCATAACCCTAAATGGTAAAATATAACATACCATGATCCTCAATCTTTTCTCAAGGCTCTTTACATCATTTGTTTTTAACCACACACAATTTTAAAGCAACTTCACTGAGCCATTTGACAATTTGACTAAAAAACTAATAATAGAGGCACTTTTAAAAATAAGCTTTTGGTTCTGTTGAGAAATCCACCCTGAAATACAAATCCCATGTCTTGATGAAATAATATGGAAAAAAACAAACTTTTCACTTCCATTTATCAAGAATCTGCGCCAGAACAAGGCACCTCAAACATCAATCTCATATCTACAAATGCAGCAAGGCAAAGAAAAAACCCAACTGATTACATGCACCCTGTGACAAGCTGTTGTTTGTAAAGTTGTTTCTAGCTGAGAAAGTGTCTCCAAAGTACACACCCAGCATCACCAAGTCTGGGGAAACAGAACATTAGCTATTCAGTACAGACAAGACAACTCTCCTTGAAAGCAGATTACTAACACGTAACCAAGCAGGCAAGTAGGAGCAAACTACAAAAATGTTAACAAATTTTTTTTTATTATGAGGAAATCACCACAAAAATCATGAAAGTATCTTAAGAGAAAACAAACACTTCCACAGCCTGTGTAAGAGGCAAAGTTTTTTATACCTACAGAAATGTATCCCCAAAGTAATGTCTTCACAATTCCTATTTGTTACAACTGAAAATTGTTACAACTGAACTGTTTAAATGTCAACATGGTTGCTCAGGCTTCTCCCCCTCCCCTCTATTTCTGGAACGAAGTTCTAAGACAAGAATTTAAATTGATCAAACACACTAGAGAAAATGATTATGTCAAACACATGGAATAAAGAATTCTAGTGGACAGCTGCAATTCAGAACTTAAATGACACACGATGATAAACTCACATTTAAAGCAAATTTTGCTGTCAGGCTAACTTAAAGTAGAACTAAAGGGTTAGTCTTCATTTTAAGTGTGACCTACTACTTATTTATTGTATTTTCACACCCACAAAGAACTGCAATGACTCATCAACACAGCCAAATCCTCAAACTGTATTTCAGGTGTAGCACGGTGTAAGCACATACTTGAAAGCATGAAGCAGGAGAGATTTTGATTCTCTGCTCTCAACTGTTATTCACTGCTGGCCTAGATAAAGCCCATAACCTGCACAACACCTCAGCCTTCAGTGTGATACTTGTACCTGAGTAAGTGTGACACATATAAACAAACAATGCATTGAGTAGAGGTACAATTTCAACTTCAGAAAAAGATGATCTTCTGAAGTACCATGTAAGGATCAACCAACACAGTGCACTGGAACCTCCAATTAAACTCTTATATCAGCCCCTAGTTGCCAACAATGAAACTAAACTAACCACTATCCTCCTCCAGCTGCCTCCAGGCAATATTTAGGACCAGCATATCCAGAGTTCTGCTGGTCCTAAATATTCATATCATTATCAGGAAAGTGATAGAAAATAAAAGGAACATTCACGACAGGATGAATTACCAAACCTTCCTTCATCTAGTCAAAAATCTCAGAGTGGTGCAGGTACGTAGAAAATTCCAGTCAGACACCTGCTAACCAGAGGCTGGGACTGATTGGGGTTTTTTCATGGCTGAAAACACATTAGGTTATAGCAAGGTTTCAGTACCACTGAACTCACCTTGCTGCATCCATCCCCATATTCAAAAAACCAAGCAAAAAAACCCCCTCATTTTTCCACTCCTACACATGGAAGGAAAGAGAAAAAAAATAATGGCTTCCCAAATGGCACAAGGGGAATTAACATTTTCAGCTACGTCTTCACTAGACATGTAACAAACTGTCACCCACAGCAACCTGGCTGAACTGCTACAAGAACACAAACTGGAAGCATTTTCAGGTTGTGTTCCAGCCTAATTACCAAAACTATCATGAAGACATCCCAACACAGCAAGAGAGCTATCAGGCACTTTACAGATCTGACATTACCACTTCACCTAGGGAAAAAAGTCAGTACATCATCCTAGAAAAAGTCCCATTGCATGAGTGTGTGCACACCCACCATTATAAGCATTCAAGGAAAAGCACATGGGATTTTAAGGTCCCACTGTGGCTAATAAAACACTGTCTGAAAGACAGGTCAAGACATATGGAGGGCTGTGCAAAACTGGAGCCTGAAACTGTAGAACCAGCCACTTGAGTTATATCTTCAAGCTCCAGAGAATTTGTCACAATTGAAGATTAAAAAAAAAAAAAAAAAAAAGAAGAATTCTCACAGCTAAAGGATTCAGGAAAACACATTAAAAGGAAACATCAGAAATCATCAAACAATTAACATTCTATTTCTAAATCAGAGATCTACAAAGTCTAAAATTTAGTTTAAACTATAGTTTAAGGTTTTAGTTTATCAAAATTGTAGTCTTTCACCAACCTATTCACCTAAAAATTAAGTTAAATGGATACATCTTTCTTATTTAACTTTCAAATTCATGGACTTGTCCTGTTGAAATTTACTAAAAAACACACTGAAGTATTCTATTGCTAAAACAACAGAAAAACAAAAACCACAGATGACTCAAGGCTCATTTACCAAGATGCCAGTATGTTTTGACAACAATGTTCATTCTCATATTAAAAAAGAGACTTTTCCTCCCCTCACTGTCAAATTTATTTCTGGACAAGAAAACTGAAGTTCCACCCACAGCCAACATGGGCCTGTCCCCACTATCCCACACCACAGTGTCACCAAGCACACTCCCCTCCAACCAAAAAAGCCTCTCTGGTAACATAGAGATCATAATTGATGCACATCACTGCTCATTTTTCTTACTCAATGCACTTCTAAACAATCTTTTTTTCTTTCTTTCACCATATCATGTTGTTACAGCTAAGACCACCCTAACACAAAATCAAACCTTTTCCTCCTCCCATACCCAGTCCTGCTGAAGCTCGAGAAAAGGTTAAGCAGCAATTAAATGACTTAAGGATTGAACTCTATGGAATTTGGAACATACGTTTTTCTGTCATTCCGTGTTGCCATTCAATTGTTACAAAAAAGTGCTACTTCTCTTAAAGGGTCTTCTAGGGACAATTTTCTATTACTTGAGTTTTGGGTATTTTACATGAAAGCTTAATGAAAAGACAGCCCTGAAATTCTCTCTGCAAACTTTTCATTACTTTGAAGCAGTCATTTGAACACTTCTGTTAAAAAAAAGTCTTTTGCAATTTATAGCAGAGAGGACATGAGGAAACTCATGTAACAAGGATGTCTTGCCTTCAACACAGTCTTGAGTCTCAGCTTAAAAATGGAATTTGGAAAAAAAGCACATATCTAAGGAATGATGCAATGTGGAATTCCCCTCTTCTGACTGAATCCACAGCTAAATGCTAACTACCAAACAGTAGGATTTGCTGAGATGTTCATGCAAAGATCTACACACAAGAAAATCGTATTTTTCTGTTGGCAGCTACATGTGTAAGGAAAACCAAATTACTAAACAGGGTTACATAGTGATTTTGTAAGTAGATCAAGGATGCTACAAATAAAAGCTTCGCACAGTTACATTTCTGATAGTTATCCATTACTTCTAAAACAGTCTTCAATTTGACTTCATGAAAAAGAGTTGATAACAGCAGCGTTCAAAATACACCTAGATCTTAAACCAACATGCCATGGATCTCATTTCATGCATCTCTTTTTTTTTCTTGTGTGTACTAACACAAGGTTAACCAAAAGCAAGTAATCATTCTCATAGTGAATAATAACTAATCCTTTAAGAAAACTATACATCAACAATGTTCTTTTAAAAAGCAAGCTTGGGAACATACCTGTGTCCCAGTGGTTTTCATCCCCAGCATTATAATTTTTATTTGAAAACACATCAACAACTGGCAAACAAAAAGCCTTGATAATAAGCAGACTGAATTCAACTCTCAAATAAAATGAATAGCTAATGGCTTCTTATAAAACAAAGCCAATACTAGAAAATTCACAACAGAAAATGCAAAAGAAATTGGTTGTGCTGTCAAGCTCCCTTAAGAAAAAAAAACACAAAAACCAAAAGAGAAGCAAAAAGATTTCATATTAAGTCACAACTGGCTACTCTAAGACCTTATTTACTTTCCTCCTATCCTCTACAGTGCAGACAGTTATTAACAGCTCTCCTGTAAGGTTACCAACACCTCATTTTAAATTACTTTACCAACCCAGATCTACAGAATGTGCTCAATGCACTGATGGGCTCAGGTGGACACTGTAATGTATCAGAAAGGCAGCAGTTGACATTTTGAGGGTGCAAAGTCATGACAGAACAGCTTTCTGCCCTGCCTATCTACTGAAGACTCTAACCAAATATCTAAATCACCAAGGGCAGGAGAAACCTCTGTTAACCATTCTCAAGTCATGTTCTAGCCTGAAGCATATGAGAGCCAGCCAATACAACATAACTGTTCTAAAAAGGGAACTTACAATGAATTACAGTTTCATAATAACAGTGGGAGAACTTTCAGACATTCCTACATTAGTAACAGAACAAAACCTAGATTTAATACATGGTAAAAAGTCACTGTGTTTTTCTAACACGTGAATCTGAAGTAGCTCAAACTTCCCAGGTAGACAAATTCAAGTCTCACTGCATGCAAGTACATGCTTATAGAAGACCTTTCCCTCCTTCACCTCTGCTATGGAATACCAGAACAACGTTTAGTAATGTAAAAAATAATGTTGTGTGTTTACAGATCACAGATACCATGCGTGATATAAGACAAGTCTACAGGAACAGCACACAACATTGCCACCTTTGCAAAAGACAAGGACTACAATGCAAGACAGACATTACCAAGCTGTGTTCCCAAAACACACCTTGAAGTACAGCTTTAAATTTAGAATTCTGATTTTAAACAGGGGTGATCCAGATAATAAAACTGGGTGCAGCTACACAGAGGTTGAAGGGAAGACACATCCACGTAAGAAAAACTTAAGATACCTCCACAAGAGAAACCATGTCCACGTGTTCAGATTACAATTAATGCTACCATCCAGGAAACAACTGTCTACAGGACACAAAAGCCTTCACATTTACAACTTTTCAAAGGAACGAAAAATCCAGCGAAGCTTCTTACATCTTCAGACAACCACTTCACAGTGGTCTCTGCAAGTGCTGGATAAGCAAGGCTCTTGTGATTATAAGAGAAGGAATTAAAGTAAGTGCTACAGCTTCAGGGGTTTTGAAGGGTTAGGACTGTCTTCAAAAAAAATCCTGATTTAAGTCAAAAACAGTAAGGGATGCCTTTAATTCATCTACTTCACAAATGAGGCTATCCTGATCCAAATGTTTTCAAAATATACTTACTGTTGATCTCTTAGAATAGATAAAACAGTATTTCTTAAAAAAAAAAAAGTGAGTAAATACATACACACGCATGTACATATATATTTATATACATATATATATAGATATATCTCTACACTCAGAGTATTGCCCAACACAAAAGTACTTTCCATTAAAATATCTGAAATAAGTTCTGAACTTGTCTAAAACAGAACAGGAAGGGCAGAAATACTTTCCATGGAATTTAATATACTTTCAATACACGCCTGACAGAAACAGAACTTCAAAGCCATTTAAAAATGAATTGTTCAAAATAATAAATAAATTAATTCCTATCCATTCCTACCCAAGACTGTATTCATACTGGAAGGTCCTAAACTAATTTTAATTTCAAATATAAGATGTCTTGGAACAAAGGTATTAAAGGTACCTTTATTTCTTAGAAGTCTATTTAATTTTACAAAACAGACACTAATCACTATTTTAGTTTGAGTGTCTCAACTATGAATTTCATAATATTAATAAAACGCATAAACATAAACATGTGCCTTTAGAACACAGAGGAGTTGCACTGGTCTGTTTCTGAGTACAAATGCACCACAATGTGGGGAATATGAACGTTTATGTAAGGGTGACAGTGTTCCACAGAGACAGAAAACAGTTTTGCTACCACTGTCTTTATTGATTACCACCTCCAGATGTAGTCTTCCTGTCAATTCCATGGGCAGAGGAATTGCCACAAGGGCAAATTCTGCAAGACATGAAGCAGCAGCCAGGCAAGATTAAGACAAAAGCTTCCCAAACGTAACATCCTGAAGACAAACTACACAAAAGTAAAGTACAAGACCCACTGGAGAGGGAAAAGTTACTATGGTACAATCTTACATTTATTTCTGGTTAATTCCCTCCCCAAAAACATGCTGATAATTTGAGTTTCTTCCACTGCAGCTTTATGATTATGTTTTTGGGTTCTGTACACAGCTATCATTAAGCATCACTGTTGCCCAGGGTATTGCAACAGAATAATCAATACATGTTCTTAGTATTAGCTACTGTAGTTTGCTGGTTTAAAGAATAAACATTATTTCAACTCCAAGAATCAAAAGCATTATTTTAGAAAACAAAACAAAAAAAAACCCCCAACTCCCTCATGTATGACTTGGGTTTTGCTGAAATAAATATGCAACTTGATCAGCAACATTTTCAGTGGGGAGGCCTGACAATTTCTCAAGTAAAATATGAAAAAAAAAATTCCAAGTATAATATGAATAATAAAGTTAGCTGCCTACAGCTTTCAGTCACCGCTAAGTCGTTCTTACTAGGCACACTGTTTCAATTTCACAATCAATAAAGGTCAATCCCCCAAACACCCATCAATAGCCCTTCCTAAACGTAACAATTTTACCACCCATTTGTCATTCATCTGAGAAGCTGCTGAAAACACAGGTTACGTGGTCTGCCTGTCATAGCAAGTGTTGCCACAAGTATACTGAAGAATGTATAATAGTATCCCAATTCAACAACTTTTTATAAAAATACAGGCCCCAGTTCTGCAAGTAGGTCAGCAAAAGCAGGCCTCGTGCTGGCTTTGAGCCTGCGACTTGAGAGGGTCTTTGGACTGATACAAACGTCCAGTTATATGAACACAACTGCAGAACTGTGAGTATAAACCGAGTTGTACTGATAACATGAAGACAGCTGAGACAGACACAATATGTCTGCAGTGAGCCTGGGAGTCCCTTGAACATTTAATTAGAACAACTCTTTTCTGAAAGGTTCTTTTTTTCCTGTACAGTTGCAAGCTACTGCAAATCTTCAAAATACCTAACTGGACTTCTGAAAGAGCAACCTGAAAATGAAATATGGCATCTTAAAAACTACCCCAACATTTTTGGATGCTTCTACAAGAAAAAAAAAATCACTTAACAAAACAAATAATTTTCAAAAGCTACTCCCACTGTATACAAACAAAGCTGCACGAAGTGGGACGGCACATGTTAACACGGTGGTAACTAACACACAAAAACCCCAACAACCCATCCAACTGCTGAAATCCCGTTTTCTCGAAGACAATAACAGAGAGTATCTACGGCCAAACTACACGCAACTACCCCTGCCGCACACGTCGGGCAAGGGGAGAGGGCTGTACTGCCTAAAATAAATCGCTACAGACAAGCCCTAAGACACAACTCCGAGGAGAAGCAGCGCGGTGAACTAGAGGAACTAGATGAAAAAGCCACGAACGTTTTTCGTACATGGAAGCCGGGCCGCTGGAAGCCGAGGCCAGAGGAGTGGCCTACGTGTTAACAGTGTTTACAGCGGGCGTGAACGAGCTGGTGCTGGTGGATTTCATTGAGACCGTCGGGAAAGCGCCTCGGCAGGGCCTGATTTCCAGGCGTCGCCCGGGCCTACGCGGCCCCAATCACTCCACCTCAGTAATGGCGTTCGGGCAGAAGGGAAGCGAGAACCAGGGGAGGCGATGCCGGTGCAGCGCTGTGGGGACGCACCGGGCCCTCCTCACCGGGGGGGGCCGGCCAGAGGGGCCCCGGCGGGGCGGCCAGAGCCCCCCGAGGGCGCCGGGCGCTCCCCCCCGCCGGCAGCTAGGGATGAGGAGCCGTCAGCCATTTTCCCTCGCCCTCCAAAACACGGCGGTGCAGGGCCGACACGCCGGGGCTGCGAGGGAGGCGCTGCCGCCGCCTTACGCCCCGCGGGTCCCGGGGAGCTCCGTCCTTCCCCCCTGCCGCGCCCCGGCCCGCGGAGCCCCATCCCCGGGGAGCGCAAACAGCTGCCCGGCCCCGCCCGGGCACCGCTCCGCACTCACCCCCGCACCGCTTCCCCTCGTCCCGCGGCGGCTGCTGCGGCGGCCCAGAGCCCTCCTGGACGCTGCCTCATGCCCGGCGGCCGGCGGGGCACGGTCTCATGCCAGGCCGCGGCTCTGAGGGGGCGGCTCCGCTTTCCCCGGTTCCCACTCGGTTGCGCTGCGGCGGGAAGCGGGAGGGCAAATCCAGCGCCGCTGCCCGCGCTCCGGGTGCCGGCCCTGAGCGCTTCTCTCTCTCTGGGGCGTTTTTCCTGCGTC